>NC_140165.1:227581586-228159086 GCF_963971535.1 Notolepis coatsorum
CAAGTATCTATCGTTTAGGATGTAGCAACGTTCTACTTTTTCATTCACACATTCATACTAAAATATGGTCTAAAGTATAAATATGTTTTTATCGTTTTCTGCAGCATTCCATAGAACGTGAGTTATAGCCACAAATACATATATTAGATCATAAAATGTAGTTTGATACCGATTGACGTCAGATAAAAAAATTCAATTGTACAAGGTCCTACACGTCATGCCTCATCATCTGCTGGTGACCGGAGGGGGGGGTTTATAAGTCTGTGGCCGACGTTAAATCATTTATTTAGTATGGGTGATATGTTGATCGGAGCAGTGTGTATGTATAATAATAATCAAACACGCTGAAACTCACCGCAGCTTCCTCGTAGCGTTGGGCGATCAGCGTGGAGCAGAAAGTTCTCTATTATGGGATGTCGATCTAGTTGGTCCAGTTCCAGGTTGTATAACACTATATATGTCCAAATCATGTTGTTTATCGAGTTATTGGCAACGGATCGCTATCCAGTGTATCAAGCTGGAGTCTCGCTAGCGATAGCGAGTGGCCGGACGAAATATGGGTGAGCACCACTTCCGGCGTGTCACTTCCGGTTTCGGCGATTCGCCGATCGGCCACCAGATGGCGGTCTTGAACCGTTGGAGAGTTGAGAGGAGATCAACAGCAAGTCTCAAGTCTCCGTGGGTGAAATATGATTGCCATGACAGATTTTCGAAATATTGATCTCAAAGACGCTGTACGACGTCATTGGCAGATTAAGCATGGCGAGCAATGATGTCTAAAGTCGTCCTTGGCGATTAAAGGGTTAAGTAATATAATATACGATGACAAAACATGGTAAATTCTTTATACAATTATTTATTGATAATAAAATAAAAATTTATAAATTTATTTAATATTTACAGAAATGTATACAGTAGTGGAACGTTTGGGCCTTCTATCCTTTGTTAGGAATGGAAGCCCCATGGTCATCCTGGAGTACTCCACACTGTCTCTGTATTATCCCTGATTGTTGTAATTATCCCTGATTGCTGTCACCTGCCTGTGTTCTGTGTCACTGGTTCTATGTCGTTATGGCTTGCTCAGCACCTGTCTGCATATATCTCGCTTCAGCGTATATACACTGAATAAAAAATTCCACCATGCACCTTTACATGCCAGCATTCATCTGGCCACACCCCCATCCGCTTACCTACATAAGCAGGGGTGTGGCCACACACTCATCTCCTTCGCAAATTTCATCACAAGCTAAGTGCTGCTCACATGCCCACTTGACGTGGAGAAAAATATTTAGTCTGAGGAAAGGAAGAACAAGGAGATACGTTGACATCATATCTTTATTTTCTCTCTCACTATTTTCGAGAAAATACAGCGATATTGTCTTCGTTACTGGAGTGTCTGGATCATTCCGACCTTCAACGTTTTTTTCGTATTAGGAGCTCACGCCGCTGACATGCTTCCCAACTACAATCCTCCTTGCTGCGGCTGGATGGGTTTACCCTCCAGCAACACAGCTGGACTGTAGGACGCACCGACTATTGTGAGAAGCGGTTGTTTCCAGGTTGGGTATGTACTGTTTTGCTTACGAGCTCTGGTTGTTGTTGATGCTGTGGGGGTTAGCTAACAATTTACGAAACGCCGACTCCAGGCTAGGGTCCTCTGCTCGGCTTAAACGGCGTTCGGGGGATCTTGGTCTGACGCCCATGATGGCTAATCTAGTGGGCCGCGCTAGGTCCTGGTGATCCCAGGATTCTAGAGCGGATGCTTCTCTGTCCCGTGCAGGCCCCATCTTTCATATACAAATGAAAGTATACCCTAACGAGGAAATGTGGGCATAGGATCTTCTTTATCGGAAGTTCCATGCTCAAAGGGCCCCGTGTATGTCTGGACCACCGTTGACAACTGTGTTCTGACATTTCTTTTTCTTTTCCCTGTTAGGGGAGGGATTGGGACAGTGGCCTGTCTGAAGTGTGGCTTGTTATGTCATTGTATACAGTTCAGGTGATAGCTGCTTAGCGTGCGTGCTAGTTTGTGGACTACTGTGTTAGCCAGTCAGCTGTTAGCTGCGCAGCTGTTAGCTGCGGCGTTAGCTCGCTGTGTTTACCAGGCTGGTATACGTTAGCTTGTTGCTATCAGGCGAACAGCTGTTAGCTTAATGCTACACTGTTGAAAGTTTTCTGTGACTATAACATGCCTTAAACACTCTGACTACAACGTCATCTTTGACAGAGGATGTTAGTCGAACCTACCGGGAGCCCGGCGGGCGAGGACTGCGTCAACATGGAGAACCGTAGCGGCTGGGTGGCGCAGCGACGCTGCCCTCGTCGTCAACACAGGAATGCTGTGTTTTTAAACGTCGGTGCCCCGTTAGCCAGATTGCAGTTCGCTTGGCCTGCGCTCACGGTAGGAAGGTCCCGACCGGACCTTAAACACTTCATCTTCCTTCCCTTCTAAATGTTTTGTAATAACGATGTTTTCCAAAACGGGTGTTGCTGCAATACATTTAGGATACGACGCGTGTTGTGTGTGAATTGTCTTGTCACTGGTATAGCTTCTCTCTCCATACAAATCGGGTTGTTGTTTTACATGTGTAAAAATGATCTGGTTAGTGATCTGGTTAGTCAACTGGGCCGTATCAAGGGTAAGGTAGGAGGGGTGATCCCCCCGGTTCCCTGGGGCTTCCCCACCCTCCTCTCAGACATGTTGTTTACAATATATTGTGTCACTGTGTTTGTGGGGATACGATGTAACCCTTAGCTTAGTTGCTGGGGTTGTGCTAACCGCTTGAGAAACTATATTTTCCTAAAGAAAAGATTGTTTGGTCGCTTTTCGTGTGTGCTTAGCAAGGCCTGTGGCCGATACTAATCGAGGATTCTGTATTCTCTCGTTATGAAAAACGGCGTTCCTCTGTAGCAAGAGTGTACTTGCCATTTTTTGTTGTGATAAAGGGTTGTGTGTGTCTTGTGATCTACAACTGGGTTAGGTTGGCCACAGAAGCACATGTGTAAGTCTGGTACCGGGGCTCTTAAAGGGGCCCTCTCTATTCTGTGTTTTTTCCTTAGTAAAAATCAGATAGCAGGTTAGCACATGAGCTGTGTGAAGCTGTTAGACACGTCATGTAGCTGACTATGACTGTGTCATGCTCTTTTTTGTCATTACATCGTATCATGGGTGTGGGGTCGTAAAGGGGTGAACTGGTAATCCTTTCCTCCCCTTTTTGATTGGTCAGGGGTTAAAACCTCCTGTCCTTCAAGGTTCCTGTCACGTTGCTGTTCGGCACGTTACAGGGTAAGAGGGGGGGGGGAGGGAGTTTCCTGGTCCCACGCCCTGGAAGATTGGGCGTGTGCACCGCAGAAATTCCCCCGCCATAGAGTATGTCACTGTGCGCCTCTCTGTTGGTAAGACTTCCGTGAGTTGTTCAGGTCCATGTGATGGATCTGTTTCAGGGAGTTGTCAGAGCTCCTCCTCACGAAGCTCCTCCTCTGGCCTTCTGTGAGTTAGGACTCTCCTTCCCTGTGAGGGAGCCTCCTCAGAGTTCAGAGCCTCCTCCTCAGATTGTCAAGGTGAGTAGAACTTCAAAAAGGGGTTCTGCTCTATTGTGTGTGTATTCGATTCAATTCGATTATTGAGTGTGTATTGGTTCAGTGCCTCCTCCTCGGAGAGCCCTACCCCAAATTTTACATAGCTCAATGTTGCAATATATTCTTTTCAATCTATACAGCTCGCGTGGGAAGTCTCTCTGGGGATTTCCGTCTCCTCCCTATGGGAGGGTGGTGGGATGTAAAAATGTAAAAAAAATGTACCCTCAGCTGCGTCACGAGGGATTCATGTCAGTCTGTGTTATTTCTTTTTTGAATAAAAAGAGGAAGGTACATGAAGCACGACGGCTCCGTGTCATTCTCCCAGGCGACTTGGAGGAACAATGTTTGGTGTCTTGCTAGACTATCCATTGATGTGTTTGGGTCTCGACGCATACATAGTGCTGGCTCGGTGTGTTTCTGTTAAGGAATCACACAGGGGCTAAGTGCGCCTTGGTTGCTTGTTAAAACAGCGTTTTTATAGGGCAACTGGGATGGAGTTTTGTCTCTTCCGAGCGCCAGTTTACTAGGTTGTCTCGATGAATTCTCGTTCATATCTGGGGGATGTTAACGGAATAGATCTGAACATAGGTAGAGGGGTCTCACGCCCTTGGGGTGGGCCACTGAGCACAGTCCAAATGGGGCCGTCTGGGTGACGCCCTCTTTTCATGTTTTAGATCGACACGCATACCTACCCCCTCTTCTGGAGTGGGCATGTCGGCGTGGTTAGGACACAGGACTGGTCTGGTCACGCTGGTCCAGGTCAGTTAACCCGTTGTCCGCCGGGGATGCAGATCTGCTGTTCTGGTACCCTGAGGGACTTGTGCTTTTTTTCGGGGGGAAAAATGCCGGGTCGGTCCGGGTGTCACAGGGTTAGGCGCTATGGAGACCCTTTGTTGGGTACATATTGTACTCTGCACTATCGTAATGGCTTACGGCCATGCCAACCTGTATACGCCCGATCTCGGACGCTACGCAGGTTCGGTCCTGGTTAGTACTTGGTTGGGAGACCACCTGGGAATACCAAGTGCGGTGTGCTTAGGGCTGGTTCTCCATTCTTTTCGCTCCTCTCTCACACGTGGCGAAGAGGGGGCTGTTGGGGTGGTCTTGGACCTCCTCTGGTAATCCTGTGCTTCCCGTGCCGCAGGGCCCGGTCCGGAGTAAAGTTTCGTTGATACCGTAGGCCTGGGATAACCCTTTTTTGAAAACTGAAACACTTGTACTGCGGTATAGCCAGTGTATGCCCGCAGGTGTGTTTTGGAGTTTTTTCTTGAGGGGTTATAGGAACAACCACCGTCGGTACCAAGAGGGTGGTTGATTCCCTGGTGTGTTGGACCAGTGTCAACTCCCGGGTTACCCGGTTGAGTGTGCCCCTGCACGTTCATGACGTCTGCCAATCATGTCAGCCTTCTCTGCCTCGACCCCTCTGGGTGGTTTTTTTTTTAATGGAGGCTTTGTCATGCAACAACGCCAGCATACGCCCTTCCGCCGGGGGGGCTGTTTTCAGCTGACTCCTTTGGCGCCTGTCTCGTCCGCAGTGCTCCAGGCTCAGGTTACAGCCTGTTGCCTGGTTTCCCCGGTGCGCTGCCTGCTTCCGTTGGTTAACCTTTTTTGTGTGCTTACGGCCATGCTGACTGCCTGTTCTGCAGGGTCAGTGTGCCAGGCGGTGTGCTATTGGGGGGAAAGGGCCCGCTCTTGGAGGGGCCTTATCCGAATACGCTGGCGATGTGGGGGGCGGTGTCACTAAGTGACCACCTGGTGGGGTCTTGATGCCTGGCGTCATTGACCTCTCCGGCCCCCGTTTTCCAGGGGATCCAGTGGGTCTGGGTCTTCCTTCGCGCTCCGCTGCTACGGCCTTGCCACAGGGTTGGGTTTGCTCTTGAAACCCGTGATTTCTGGGGGCAGTAACGAGGTTATTCCTTCCGTTCGTTCCCGGGTGGCATGCGGGTTGTGCGTGTGTGTAGTCGTGGGGTCAAGCCACGGTCTGCTCACCCTGTGCGTTGAGTTGCTTGAGTGCCTCTTCGCATGGTCGGATCCGTCGCCCTCCCGTGAAGCTCCAATAGGGGGGGTGTCCTCCATTAGGGAGGGTCGGGGGGGCTCGGTCCTCCCCGGTCTGATGGTTGTGGGGGGCCTCAGCGGGGTACATTCGTCGGGCTATGGCTCCGCTCAGCCCCTGTTATGCAGACAGGTGCTGAGCAAGCCATAACGACATAGAACGAAGGGTTATGTATATAACCCAGTTCTATGAGTTATGGTGCGCTCAGCACCTGGACGCCGCTGCGGCCCTTGATTTTTCATTGTGGTGAAATTTGTTGGGAAGGAGATGAGTGTGTGGCCCCACCCCTGCTTATGTAGGTAAGCGGATGGGGGTGTGGCCAGATGAATGCTGGCATGTAAAGGTACCAGCTGCAGAACGGCAGACCAGCCACACTCTCACAGTAACTCACACCCAAACACATTTCCTTTGATTTAATTATACATCAAATGATTTATGTCAAGGATTGCAATGCCTCGCTTGAATGAAGTTAACTTTTCACCTGGATAACGTCAACATTCAGGGTGAATGTAATGTGAGAAATTGGGATAAAAAAAAAATATATATATATATATATATATATAATATATTTTTTTTGATCGGATCGGGAAAGATCGGTATCGGTAGATACTCAAAATCACATGATGGGGATCGGATCGGGAGCAAAAAAATGTTATCGGGACATCTCTAACGGTAACCTGTTGCGTGTGACGTTACCAAGAGAAGCCCCGCTTTCAGTGCTTTGTGGGCAGCGCTACTGCACGCTCACACAGACACACACAACAGATGAGGAAGTGGACAGATCCGACCAGCATTGCTGGCTCCTCACAATGCAAACGCGAAAAATGTACATTACTTCAAGTTTCAAGTTCAAGTTTCTTTAATATTTGTCATACAGAAGTACAGAATACTTTTATACAAAATGCTTCTTACTGTTACGCTCCAGAGACTGTGCAAGACAAGATAAGTATGAAATAAAATAACATAGTAAAATTAGAAGTAAAAAAATTAGGTCACAGTGTTCAGTTTAGACATATGTACAATGTTCGATGCAGAATAGACGTAGTTACCATACAATATACAATACTGTGCAGTGTACTAATATACAATACTATATAGTGCAAGGCAGAAATCGGACGAGGTGCAATTTAGGTACAATTCACAGTAGGTGTACGAGTTGTAGTGCAAATCCTGCACTATATTACAGATGAACTGCAGAGAAAATGTCCAATTTATCATCCCGGTTGAGACTAATTGGAAGCGGAGTGCAACACGTGCAAAGCGTGACCATATGTTTATGTGTCTAATAAAGGTGCTGGCGATCTCAAAGCTCACATGGACACAGCAAAACATTACAAACAAAGCAGTGCGAGGCGAGAGTTTGATGGCAAAGTTGCCCGAATTGATTGAAGAATGCAGCTATACAGAGAGAGAAAGAAAATAATTGAAAACTATTTTGATGCCTCAAAATTATGTTTTGGTTTGATAAGATGCTTATGATACAATCATTCTAAGGATTATGTGTGTAATAAATTAGTTTAGTACACTAATTGCAACAAATCTGAAACTGCATAGTGCACTTTTAAATTAGTATCTTTGTTAGGTTACTGTTTTATAATTTACATTACATTGAAAAGATAAAGATATATTTTTTAAAGCTGGATTTTCTAATACAGAAGAGGTATTATTTAGAACATTACATCATATTTTTCTTGTTATTTATTTTGTCCAGTAAGACTTGAAAATATATATTATTTTGTCATAGGTTGATTTAGTTATTTTCTTGAGATTTGTCAGAAAGATTACTTTAGGCATAATACAGCATGTTGAGTAACTTTGGTTATAGAGAGATATTATTTTGTTATATAAAATAATATAAACAATAATTTTATATCCATACAGAGGAGGTGTACTTTAAATATATTATAATGATAAGGCATCTTTGAGTAAACTTTGATTAAGTATCTTGAGGCTGAAGGCAGTGTCCTCTTTAAAAAAAAATCACAATATGGTCACCCTTGAAGTCGCATTATAATTCACTTAATAAAATAATGACGAGTCAGCCTCCTAAAAAGACAAAAGTTAGTGACACGACTCACACCGCCGCCGCCAACCCAGCCAAAGTAAGGACTATGCTCTGTATCGTCAATCAATGGTCAAATAAATATTTGATTAAGGAATATAATATGCCTTTTTGTATTATTTCTCTGTGTATCAGCAAAATTTATATATTTTTATGTTAGACATTAAAGCGGAACTCCACTTTTTTTGGAAATTAGCTTATTTAACATCTTCCCTGGAGTTAGACAAGAAGATGCATACCTTTTTTGTCTCTGTGCGTGCATTTTAGCTTTGGGAATAGACGCTCCGTTAGCATAGCTTAGCTTCATCACTGGAAGTGAGGCAGGACAGTAGCCTTACAGTGCCTTACAGTGTATTGCAAGGTCTGACATTGACCAAACTTGATATGCATGACCTTGGTGGGCTCTAGGTCAACTCCTGAAAAGGGGGTCAATGTCAGACCTTGCAATCAAAAGTTAGGGGGCGCACTGAAATTATGGCAAGGGTTATTAGCCCCCTAACTTTTGATTGCAAGGTCTGACATTGACCCCCTTTTCAGGAGACATTTTACTGTATATTTTTGGACTGTATATTTTAGAATGTATATCTTTGACTGTGTATTATTTTTTTTATTATTATTATCTTTATTAGCGTTTTTCACAGCTTTTTCTGGCCACGCAGGACCCACAGAGGAGCGAGGGAGAACAGAAGGAGAAGCAGGCTATATGGTGTGCTACTGGAGCACCCCTGACTGTGTATTCTTAATTTGTATTGCGGACAACCTAAATGTTTATTGTTAGCGATCTGTGGTGTTGAATTTCCCATGAAGAAAATAGTCCGGCTCATTTGACAGACTCTATTTGTAGTCCAATATGTAAAAAAGAGTTAATTGTTTCATGTATACGTTCGTGTGTTATCCCGGGCCGTGGTGAATATTGTATAGTTTCAGAGTGATCCGGGCTAATTCCTAGAACATGAGTTATGGAGAGCTATGTGCATTTCGCGAAAGTCGTTTGCGTTGCTCGCCTGGACAGTGGCGGCTGGTCAATAGAGGGCGCTAGAGCGCCGCCCCCCCCTGGTAAAGAGAGCAGGAGAAGAAGAAAAAGTTTTATTTTAATTTAAATTTTAAACCCATAGAAATAAAATAAACATGTTTAAAATGAATAATATTTACTCATTTTAAGTATGTTTGTGTTTCTAATGCACAATATAACGTTAATAAATCAAATATAAATAATTGTTTTGTGATTCACAGGAAGTCACTGTCTGATAGAGATTAGACTACCTGAGGCTGGGCGAGACATATTGCGCATGAGTGGGCGTGCACTGGTTTCATCGCTGTACCATCGCAGCCAATGAAATAGGTCAAGCAAATACATTTCGCCTATCAGTGCGTAACACACTGTGCATTGAAATATGATGTAATATGATGGAAGCCAGGCGCGTTTTCTAGCGATCTAAGCAAGCAGGGTCCTTCCGTCCTTCCTGCTGTGTTGTCATGCCCGCAGTGCGGACAGTTTGAAAACAAGTAGCTGTCGTTTTCTAGCTGTAGTGGCTATTGGCTAACAAGAAGCTATATGGCTAGCTGGATGCAGTCTGGACAGTGGACTGAATGAATGAATGAATGAATGAATGAATGAATGAATGAATGAATGAATGAATGAACACTTTATTTAACAGATTGCAGAATGGGTACAATACAGTACGGCTCAATACACACAATTGTTAAGGGGATGCAGACCAGAGAAAGACGTTTGTCTTGTTTACATCAGGGCCCCCCATTTTCAATTCATATCGAATCAGGACATGGACATCAACAGTCTGGACAGTGGACAACTGGACATATACACTTTATCAAGCCCTGCTGGACCGAGGTGCGTTTCAACTAAACAAGTGAGTCGCGATCTCTCTCTCTCTCTCTCATGGTTCGGTTGTATGCAAATACCTAAGTCATTATGTTTTATGTCCACGTGAGGTTAATGCTGTGTGAGAGAGAGCAAGAGAGAGCGAGAGAGAGAGAGAGAGAGAGAGAGAGAGAGAGAGAGGTGTGCGTGTTTGGAAACCTGTGATCATATTGATTGATGGCAATGGTGATAGTTGTACTGTAACTGTACCTACTTAAATATTCGTACGCTTGTGGTTTCACCGACGCTCTGACGCACACAGTAGGCTACTCAGTGTGTGGTTTCGCGATGCGTGCACACATTGTGATACCTTGTTACATGTTAATTTTTGGTGTCGACCCCCCTGGAGAAAAAGGCATCAAAGGATGGGAGGGGGTTCATTTTGTGATGCTCTGATCGTCAGCAACGGCATACGTTTTGAATACTACATACGTTGATTGTTGCGATCGATGTGAAATCATTGTAGGATCAAAGTAGGATTGATGTCATATAGTCCTTAACTTTACTAGGAGTTATTCCAAAATGAATATTCCAATTGTCTGATCGCAATTTCAGTCCCTCACATGAAATGGCACAAAATATGCATCAAGTGTGCTGGACGCGTTCCAAGTTGCTCGAATGAAGCGTTTCACTTGCCCGGGTCCAAATTATCCGCCCGGACCATATCAAATGTAACACACAGTGTGAAAATATTGTAAATGTAAGTATTCATTACTATGGTAGATGGTTGTTACATTTAGTAATCACTTTTACTGGATAACATCATTGTTGGAGTGAAGCAATTGGTAGAACATGTTGTAGTACATGATAACTCTTATTTAACCGTTTCAATTCCATTATATCATAATGTTTTTGCTGTAGTCACATATCTCTAGTTTAATCTCTCTGTACTCTGTCGCAGAACATACGGTAGCCCCTTTTGCAGTTATTCAACAATGAGCAGAATTGAGAAGTGGTCTACAACAGATGTTTGTCAAGATGTCTGACTACAGAGATCAGCCTACAAACCTGGCAGTCGGAGCGTGTCCGTGTCCTCAAGCTGTTCTGGAAAGATAAAAGATAACAGCCACTTCATTGACATGTAGTACAATTAGTCTAGGACACGTTTGTCAGCTGCATCAAAAATAATGTATATCAGCTGCGATAACCGTCCAGCAGAGAGAGCAACCTGTGTGGAGCTTCAACCACGTGATGTATTTTCTCTGTGGAAATATATAAACTTCCATTGAACATACAGGCACATTGTACAAACATGTTCAAAATATTGCAGCTGTTCAGCATGGTTTAGACTAGAGAAGCGTTGTCTCGGCCACACAGCCTGGCATTTCTACAGCAAAAACATTAAAGTATCCAGTTATTATCAGCTACTTCTTAGGCCTATATATACACACATGCAAGTTCCCCAAGCTTGCATACCTACAGAAACACTCGCTTTTACACTCACAATATAGACATGTTTTATTTCATTCATTAGCTGTTATTATGTGAAATGTGCATCCCACCTGAATACACACACACACACACCATCATGACACATACGCACATGCAGACATGTCAACCAGTCTTCTTAAAGGGCTCCACCAAGGCAAGTAGGAGAAAGTCAACATGCATGTTCACCAAATCTCCTCCTGTCTTCTATTCTGTTCTGTTTTTTCAGATTAGGCTTCATGTCATTCTGGCTCATGAATAATAGACATGGCGTCTTCCTCTCTGTCCTGTTCTATTTCATCTTCTGTTCTCGTCTCCTCTCTGTCCTGTTCTATTTCATATTCCGTCCTCGTCTTCCTCTCTGTCCTGTTCTATTTCATCTTCTGTGCTCGTCTCCTCTCTGTCCTGTTCTATTTCATCTTCTGTCCTCGTCTTCCTCTCTGTCCTGTTCTATTTCATCTTCTGTTCTCGTCTCCTCTCTGTCCTGTTCTATTTCATCTTCTGTTCTCGTCTCCTCTCTGTCCTGTTCTATTTCATCTTCTGTTCTCGTCTCCTCTCTGTCCTGTTCTATTTCATCTTTTGTTCTCGTCTCCTCTCTGTCCTGTTCTATTTCATCTTCTGTTCTCGTCTCCTCTCTGTCCTGTTCTATTTCATCTTCTGTTCTCGTCTCCTCTCTGTCCTGTTCTATTTCATCTTCTGTTCTCGTCTCCTCTCTGTCCTGTTCTATTTCATCTTCTGTCCTCGTCTTCCTCTCTGTCCTGTTCTATTTCATCTTCTGTTCTCGTCTCCTCTCTGTCCTGTTCTATTTCATATTCTGTCCTCGTCTTCCTCTCTGTCCTGTTCTATTTCATCTTCTGTTCTCGTCTCCTCTCTGTCCTGTTCTATTTCATATTCTGTCCTCGTCTTCCTCTCTGTCCTGTTCTATTTCATCTTCTGTTCTCGTCTCTGTCCTGTTCTATTTCATCTTCTGTTCTCGTCTCCTCTCTGTCCTGTTCTATTTCATCTTCTGTTCTCGTCTCGTCTCTGTCCTGTTCTATTTCATCTTCTGTTCTCGTCTTCCTCTCTGTCCTGTTCTATTTCATCTTCTGTTCTCGTCTTCCTCTCTGTCCTGTTCTATTTCATCTTCTGTTCTCGTCTCTGTCCTGTTCTATTTCATCTTCTGTTATTGTCTCCTCTCTGCCCTGTTCTATTTCATCTTCTGTTCTCGTCTCCTCTCTGTCCTGTTCTATTTCATCTTCTGTTCTCGTCTCCTCTGTGTCCTGTTCTATTTCATCTTCTGTCCTCGTCTTCCTCTCTGCCCTGTTCTATTTCATCTTCTGTTCTCGTCTCCTCTCTGTCCTGTTCTATTTCATCTTCTGTGCTCGTCTCCTCTCTGTCCTGTTCTATTTCATCTTCTGTGCTCGTCTCCTCTCTGTCCTGTTCTATTTCATCTTCTGTTCTCGTCTCTGTCCTGTTCTATTTCATCTTCTGTTCTCGTCTCCTCTCTGTCCTGTTCTATTTCATCTTCTGTTCTCGTTGTGAGAATGGGTTTAGGCAGAGCCCAATGCTGAACACAGGAGAAGAGAGAATGGAGCGTTTTAGGGTGTTTTAATTGTATTTCCCCAAGCAGACAGAGTTACATCAGGAATGTGCAACAGACAGGTATTGGGAATGTTTCTTGGGGGGTGCACTCCCTGTGCAGCTGTGGGCAGAAGACACAGGTCTGTGTCGTGGAAGAGAGAGCAGGAGACTCCTTGTGCAGCACGAGATGTCCAGGCAGGGGGGTTCACTGGAGCGGAGGTCCTGGGCACACAGAGAAACAAGGTTAGAGCAAGGAATAATAATACGAGCAGGTTAGCAAGGCTTTAGGTTGAGTCGTCGTACCTAGGTAGCTAGATTAACACTACGACAAGGTCTGGTCAGGATCTGCAGGTAGGGGTACAGCCGTGTTGAGTGAAGAACTTGGCAGCGTGTGAATCAGGGGATGAGGTACAGCCGTGTTGAGTGAAGAACTTGGCAGCGTGTGAATCAGGGGATGAGGTACAGCCGTGTTGAGTGAAGAGCTTGACAGCGTGTGAATCCGGGGAAGAGGTGCTTCCGTTGTGAATGTGGGTGTGTGTGTGTGTGTGTGTATGTGTGTGTGTGTGTGTGTGTGTGTGTGTGAGAGAGAGGGTGAGGGTGTGTGTGTGTACGTGTATGTGTACCAGAGCATGTGAGCAGCGCGGAGCGGCCGAGAAATCCGCTCTTCGCTCTAGACGGCTGAGTTCCACTCTCATTCGCTCATGTTGGACCCCCCCCCCCCAAGCCGTTCAGCGCTCGCTCAGCGCTCATATTCATTTGCGCATCAAGCAATCCCCGCTCCATAGCCCGCTCAGCAGAAAAAAATGATTTTTTTGGAGCATGATGTAAATTAGCTTGATTTGACCAAACTACAACAGTCTGCACCCCCTGGGCCCCTTAACACATTGGCGGCCATTTGGATGCGTCTAAAATCACTGTAGACGGCCAGCATATGTAAACAGACTTGCACAGTCCGTGGGGCTGTTTGTAGAGCTAAATCTATGCTTTATAGTATTGCTATCTGTCCATTCTCATTGTCAATTGAGTCCATAAACCGTCCCTTCAAAATGGCTTAAAAGAAAAAAAATTTTCATCAATATGTTCTAATTTTATAGCGCCGTGAATATAAGCGTTATACGGGATTTGGTCTAGTATATTTCCTGGAAGGCTGGATAAAGGGCTAATAGCTACTAACGTTATATCCAATGGCATTTCGGTTATACAGAAGCTACAGTTAAAACTCAAACTGCATATGATCGTTACGATCCTCAAGCATGAATGCATGGGAGGGGGGGGAACGTTGTTTCTGATTATTGATTACCAATAACCGTGTTCGTCTCAGTAGCTACATATGCTGATCGGCTGGTTGAGTATCATAACAAGCTCTGATCAGCATGTAATTTACGTGAAAAAGATCTTACCATGAGCCGGTTGGATCCCCCACACCATTTCCCAGTTATCGATCGCCATCTGGTAGATCGATATGTCCATTGGCTGATGATAAATTCCTTTACTGCATCGTGAAATCCGCGATCCAAAACGTATTCCGTGCAACAGGCAATAGTGATCGCTTCAGGTGAGTAGAAAACTACATTGGAAATCCAGAAAAAAAAAGACAACTTCTGTCACAGGGAACACTGCATTATCGATACAGCGCCCCTAAGAGGATCTGGCCGGTAATGCACTTTTTCGAATTCAAAGAGTAGGGTACATCTGCAGTGCAGCTCGGCGACCTTGAATAGGTTATTAAAATGGAATAAAAGCCAAAACAACCTTGCCGTGGGTGGTCCCAACACTTTGGTTGCCTAAGGTTAAATTAATGATATACCATAGATTGCCAGCGCTATTTGTCTATGGAGAAAGTCCCCTTCTTTGCAGGGCTATAACTTTTTAAATTCTATTGCTACATTGCCATTATTAGGGCCCATTCAAAGTCCTATATGTATTGTTCATTGTGTAGCAACGTTAAACTTTTTCATTCACATATTCATAGTAAAGTATGGTCTAATGTATAAGTATGTTTTCATCTCTTTCTGCAGCTTTCTCCAGAACGTGATATATAGCCCCAAATGCATTATATTGATGATGAAATACAGTTTGATGGCAATCAGCGCGATATAAAAAATTCCAACTAGACGTACTTCTAGAAGTTACTACACGTCATCTGATGTTGACCGGATGGGCGAGGGGGCGTTTATAATTCCGTGGGCAGCGTTATACCAATCATCTAATGTGGGTCAAATGTTGATAATATCAGTTATTATCGAAGACGGTAACGTTACACGCTGAAACTCACCCCAGTCTCCGCGCGCCGTTGGGCGATCATCGTCGAGTAGAAATTTTATCATTATGGGATATATTATTACCCGGTCCATCTCCAGCTTGTATAATGGTATATACGTCCAAATCATATTGTTTATCGAGTTATTGGCAATCGATCGCTATGTAGTGTGACGAGCTAGAGTGCCGGAACCTATACCGAGTGCCCGGAAGTACTACGGACGTCTAGCAAAACCTCTACTGCGCTTCCTGTTAAGCGGTTGCGCCGATCGGCCACCAGATGGCGCTCCTGAACCGCCAGAGAGCTCAGTGGGTCCTGCTGGTGGATCTCAGGCCAGCGGAGGGACATTATGAATCCGATCGCAGATTTTTGAAATATTGATATAAGGACGCTGTACAGCGTCCCCCGGCAACTTTAGCATGGCCAGCAAAGACGTGAGAAGACGTGTCCCGGCACTCAAAGTGTTAAGCATGGATTCGAAACACGGATATATACGTGGCCCGTCCCGAATGTGTTAACAATTGTTTGTATTGAGCCGTATTGTACCCATTCTGCAATGTTAAATAACGTTTATCCATTCAACTAGCTTTACTATGCTAATGTAGCTAGCCTAGCCACAATGCTATGGCAGATCCCATTCACGTTAGCATGTAAGCTAACAACAACAGCGCTCTTTTTGTGAGACTAAACTCTCCGCTCTTGGTGGTACATTGTGTTGATGCCTCTGCACCCCCTGGGCCCCTTAACAATTGTTTGTATTGAGCCGTATTGTATTGTACCCATTCTGCAATGTTAAATAACGTTTATCCATTCAACTAGCTTTACTATGCTAATGTACTTGCCTAGCCGCAATGCTATGGCAGATCCCATTCACGTTAGCATGTAAGCTAACAACAACAGCGCTTTTTGAGAGACTAAACTCTCCGCTCTTGGTGGTACATTGTGTTGACTTGATGTTGGTTTCATTTCATCAATAAATGAGGCAGAACACAGTGAATGTATCCTTTTTTTTTATTGCACTTTGTTTGTTTCTTGCTGAAAATAAATGTTGCGTTCACCCGAGGTCCCGAGGTGATTTAAAGATGGCGGATTCTGCTTTGACTTAGCAGGATGTGTAGTGACGGTTCACCCTTCTGATTGGTTGAAAATGGCCTTCATGTTTGTACATCGCCACCTATTGCTTTGGCATTGTACTACATGTATGTTACATCAGTTTAAACCACTGTGTGATCGTGTGCACTGAGCGGCTCAGAGCGGATGACAGCTCTCGCTCCGGAAGTCACTCTGACCCATTTTAAAGCCCACTCCGCGCTCACTTCAAAATCCACCGCTCCGCTCACATGCTCTGATGTGTACATGTACGTGTATGTGTGTGTGTAGTGCTGTGTTGTGCTGCAGGGTTGTTCTTGGCCAGGCTGTTAGATTGTCCACAGGGGCTACTCTCTTCCTGTCCTGGTCCCTCAGTCTCTGTCTCATTCCTCCCTGCTCTCCCCACTCCCAGACAGTGACAGGGTCAAGACCTGTGCAGTGCTGGCCTGGAAACAGTAGCAACTCACACACACACACAGACGTACACTCACAGACACGTGCAAACATATACAGAAAAGCATGTACATCAACATACATGTACATGCACACATATTCACATACACACAGAGATACATGCAAGCATACACACACACACACACAGAAGCACATACACACACCAATATAGCGACACAGACACACACACCCACACTCTAAAACATTTTACTCACTAGAGATGTACAGTACCCTCAGGGAAAGAGATCAACCTAATTTACTCCTACAGAGCGTTTATAGTGTCAGTGTGGGTTTATTGGTATGTGTGCGTGTGCATGCGTGTGTGTGAGTGTGTGTGTGTGTGTGTGTGTGTGTGTGTGTGTGTGTGTGTGTGTGTGTGTGTGAGTGTGTGTGTAACAGGATGGCCAGCCACCAGATTATTGACCACCACATGTCGCAGGTCTTTTGGGGCAGGTCAGTTGAACTGCAATCATCCTTTTATCTCTCTTTTCATCTCTCTCTACCCCTTCTCTCTCCCCCATTTCCATCTTCCATCCCCATTTCTCTATCCCTCCTTCTCTCTTTCCCTCCGCCTCTCTGTTTTTCCTTTTCTTTTTTCATTTCTCTTTCTCTGTTTTCCCTCCATAGTGATGCTCAATTCCTGCCCCCCCCCTCTCGTGTCCTCTCTCATTCTCATTCCATGGTTTGACTGTGTGTCTGTTTTAAAATACATCCCCCCTGCATCTTCCGCCCCAAAGAGAACTGATTAGTTTCAAAATACCTCTGGGTCCAAACATACACAGACACACACACACACACACACACACACACACACACACACACACACACACACACACACACACACACAGCCACACACACATACTATACTATGCTATACTTGTGAGAGCATTGTAGTATTGACTTAAATTCCTTCTTCAGCCTCTTACTCTGACCTTAACCACTCACTATATGTCTAACCCTAAACTTAAACTTGGGGTGCCCTCACAACCATACATGTTCTCAATAATACCCTCACACACACACACACACACACACACACACACACACACACACACACACACACACACACACACACACACACAGGTTTGGAGTACACACACAGTAAAACTAATAATAGAGGTTCCTCAGTCCCGGTGTCACATTGAGAGGGAAATCTAGCCAATAAAAGTCAAGCTGAGGTGAAAGGTAGCCAATAAGATTTGGGGTGAGGTGAAGTGGTCAGTTAGAAGTAGCCAATAGCCGTAATCACAAGGTTTAAGGGTTAGTTAAGATTCCATCGATTTCCGTTGATGAAAACGGAGAGAGGCACACATGCCATTCAAGACTTAAGCGCTGACATGAACATACACACACACTCTCCCATCTATCTCACACTATCTCTAACTCACTCGCTCTCTCTCTCAGGCAGTTCTTATCGCAGGCGTATTTCCAATCTCAGAAACCCAGAGGGCTTGAATGTTCAATTCTAAGAGGTTCGCTGCTTGACAATAGGTCAATTGCGCCACCTTGTCCCCCATAAAACCAGTGGGATTATCACCTAAATTGATTATCTCCTCCTAATCTTTCCCCTATAGATCCACAAATCGCCTGGGATCCAACACGTTGACAATTGGGTGCTTGAGACCCTCGATGACCATCTTCTGATTCCATTTCCTGTAGGATCACTGACCCTTAAGTCAAATGGGATTTCTTCTACTTTAATCGCACCTATCATGTCCCCTCAGATTAGCAGCCTTACAAGAAACAAGATGGCCCTCGGCTCGAAGAGTACATATGGAGGAATGAATTAAATGTGACACGGCTATGGGTGTGGCAGGAGTGCGCCGTCAAAATGATCCTCCCTCGTCCCCCTGGCGAATGGAATTCATTAGGGAGCCACGCGCTCACATGTATGCACGCTCACACACAGACGTGCACATGCACTTAAATACATGCGGTACATAGTGCACGTGCATTTGAACACAAACACCTAAAGACACACAGATGCACACATTCAAGCACACACTCACACACACATGTGCGCACAGCGGCTGGCCCTGTCAGTAAGATAAATGGGTATCTTCCTGGTAAGCTCCTTTGCATACCTTTTCATGCTAGCTGATGAAGCTTGAAGTAGGGAGTCAACGACTCTCATGCAATAAGAACTTAGCAAAGGGAGAAAAAAATAGAATGTTGGAGAAGGAGGGGCTTGGTTGTGTAATATACACGTGGCAGTACTGTAAACTTCAATAAAAAAATTACTTGGCCCGCTTCATAATGTAGTCAAACTACATTATGCCATATTGGACGTGCCGCAATATTGCAGATCGCCCCTTTTATTTCACAGCTTGTGTTATCGCAAACCAACACACATGCACACACACTGAGATGCACAGAGAAACACACACATACACTCACACAGGCAGAGTCGCACATGTTCACACACACATACACACACACACACACACACACACACACACACACACGCACATCGAGCAGGTCAGAGCAGATTATTTAGAATCACTTTCCCCTTCCTGGTGCTGAATAGCAACACATCACCAGCAGGCGTGCTGTGTCTCACAGGACTGAGATGTGTTATTCAAACATTCACTCACACACGTACAGTATGAATACACACACAGGGACACATGCACGCACACACACACAAACATACACCACATACACGCAAAGAGACACGATATACTGTATCTCCACAGCACAAAAGAACATTATTAAATTAGATGGGGAAACACATGCCCAGCTCCTCAAAGACAACAGCCTCTTTCTCTGCTCCTAATCCCAACAAAGGGATGCTTAGTCCTTTGTTCTATGCTCCATCTCTCCTCCGCTCGGACTGGGGGGAACGGACGAGTGCCTGCCAAGTCCAGGCGGGGAGGAGGAATCTCTCTCTCAGTTTCTTTGGTCCTCTCGGGATTTATCGCCGTGCCGCTGATTGGGAAGAGGGGGGCGGGGGGGGGGGGTGACACACACTCATCAGGAAGGGAATGGAAAAATAAACAGAAAACAACTGCTACTCCCGTGTCTGATCATCCCAGGAGGAGAGAGGCCACGCGAGCGAGCGCAAGAGCAAGCGCACAACAAAGAAAGGAAAGATGATACGTCGCACCAGGGGTGTTGTTCCTCTCAAACAATAAATGATTCATATTTAACAGTTAATCTGTTTGCATATTTAACCACCTCGATGAATAACGGTTAAGGGAATCAAAGGACAATGCATACTTTTTGTGTAACTAGTTAAAACATCCTTTAATTCATGATGATGATGATTGTGAAGATAATGATCATGACTATGACAATGTGACAGTGGTCAAGGTAATGCCAATTATGATGATGATGATGATGATGATGATGATGATGATGATGATGATTATGATACTGGTGGTAGTGGCTATAGAAGAGTTACTATAGAATTATTGAATATGAGTGAAAGCAAAAAGAGGGGAAAAGTACAAGCGTTCACCGTCTGTCAGACTAAAGCAGGATGATTGATTGTAGCAGAACACAGATCTGTCTTTATTTGATTAGCGCGGTCTGGCCCCGAACCTGGTGGGCCAGGACCCTCAATCAACCGCCTACATAGGTGATTGTCTTGATATGGTCAGGTATTAGCAGATGGAGAACAAGCGCAAACACCAATTAAATACGTTTGAGGAGCTCGGGTTGTTCATTTTTCAAAACAACCTTGTTAGGCTGTGTGTTTGATATTATATTGGCAACAATGGTTACTGGGATCGTATGTAGGTTGTTTGTTATTTTGGAGAGCTTCATGTGACAATATAACATTGTAATTTGTTGTAATAGGAGTTTAGCTGTTTTATCATTATGCCAGTGTTCTTGCGTTGATACGTTGTAGGTGTACACATTCAAGCATCTCTCATTGGACCAAAGATCATGTTTTGCTTTGCCCTACACAAAACCTTCCACCTATCACTGACATAATTTGCTAACCTGACCCGCCATATGGTCTGTTATATAGAACCATCTGGGAAGTCGTGCTTTGAAACTGTTTGGAATGGGGCCGGCACTTAAAAAAACAAAAAAACATACTTAGCTGCCAGTAGTTCTTCATAGGACATACTAGATGTTCTGACCACCGTGGTTTGGGAATAAGTGCATAATTCTCGCGTGATCTCACAGAGCCAGTTGCCATGCAAGGTTAATCATTTGCAGTTATGCCATGCTCTGTATACTGCCAATCACCGACACAATCAAGAAGAAATTAAAGCCTCCACAGGATCTCTCAAAAACATGTTGTCTTACAAACTTCATTATGAAATCCAGGTCTTAGATAGCTGTACATTTCAAGCTAGGTTTGACAATGTTCTGTTTGTATTCTAAAAACGATGACCAATGAATAATTTTTTTTTAAATATTGTATTATAAAATGATTGGTTTAGACAGAATAAATGGTCTTTAAAGGTAAACCCTGCAGCAATTTTTTTTTTGCTTTGGTCAAATTCAGCTGCACAAATATCTATCGGTATGTGGCTGGAAAAAAGCGTCTTCCTGTTGGAATCTGTCAGGACTGCACCTGAACAGGTCCCTGCGCCTGACAGCTCCCCCCAGAGGTCACGTGGCGCTGTCACTCAGCCCCGACGCGCACGTCTCCCTAGACATTCTCATCCCACAGCTGATTTGAGTACAATCAGAGGCTCCTGTCTCTTCCCCTGTAATGGGGGACACTATAAACGTTTGACCAGCCCAGAGGACAACACGAGTTCGTTCTGCTTGGAATAGTAGGTTTTGCGTCTTAATATCCCTCTTGACTATTTTGTCTTTTCTGAGTATTGTGATTATGTGGTAACCTTGACTTCATAATTTCATAATTTCATAATCAAAGATGTTAGACTAACCCTGAAAACAGAAAATATCTGTAGTGAGGCATTACATAGACTCTCAGAGCACATTTTGGAGAAAACCTGCAGGCCAAGCCCATAGGGTTGTTTACACAGTTGTACAAGAGCCATTCCAATCCCCCAAGAACCAAACACCTTCTAGACATGTGACAATAATAGATTACCATTTTAGGAATGCCAAAGCTGGTTCCTTTCATAGAATAATACAAAGTGTCAGTTTGGTAGATGGGATTTGGTGCTGGCTCTTGTGGACTGAATAGTATTAACCTAAAGAAGCAATGACTATACTGAGTTAATGCTAGAGCAAAACAAGGCCTATTAAGGAAATGTTAAAAAGGTCTGACGTCATCAGACCTCCTCGATGCTGAAAACTGCAAGAAGACACCAAAAAGACGCCACCTCATCAACATACCACGGGCCCCCCCTCGGTTGCGACAGGCACCCACACGACAAGGAGATGTTGGGGCAGGCAGCCCAACAAGGAGACCGCTTGTGTTAAGATACTTGTGATTGGTGGAATTAGGTTAAGAGTAGTGAGGTCATGAAATGTATAAATATTGGAACAATAAGAATAGAGAGGGAGGCCAGCTCAGGACACCCGCCACACACCGTTACCCAGGGGGTCTGAGTTTGGTCTCCACCATCACCACGACCATGGTCTACTTTGTCCCTATGTGAGTAGAAACTGTATATGGAATAATGTGATAACTAGAGTAAGATGCCTATCTTAGGCCCAGGTTTTATCATGTGGTGACGGAGAGTACTATGGTCTTATTTCATTAACATAACATGACTAAAATGTATGTACAATACTGTCTTTTGATGTAAAAAGCCAACGAGGGCTATTGTGATTTACCTGCATCAAATCCTTTTGTACAATCATGTATTGTGTTTTGAAGTGTCCTGTATGTAACCAATGCATTATTCCACTCGGCCCACGCTGCAATTAAATGAATATTGGACCATAGCTGCTGGTTGTCTGGCTTACACACTTATTCTCTACTGGCTAAATTTGGGAGCCCAGATGAGGACCATTGTTTCTATCACACTGTGATCTTTCCCTTCCTCTAGTTAACAACCTCACTACTGTGCTGTAATTAATGGATATTCATGTTGTGAATATACAACAATTACATTTCAATATTCGGAGTAATTTGATCTTGTTGTTGATGCGCGTGTTATCTTCCTATTGTTAATCCTAACCTCGTTCTCTCTCCTCTAGCTTGGGTAGATGTTTTGCTGGTTATCTAATCTCGTCTCTTGCTATTGTGTCTAGTGTGGGAGGATGCCACCCTCTAACCACGCCACACTCGTCGCGTTCATCCACTCCCTTATCTCTCCCGTGTTTTCTTTCTCCCCCACCTTGCCTATCCCTCGCATTTTATTCCCTCTGGGATCCCGATATTGTTTCCTGGCGTTGCTTAGGCAAACCTTGATCCACTACATATTCAACACGGTAAGACTCCATTCTACATATTAATACACACACATTCTGCTTCACAACACATTTGGGTAAACACACACTTCATTACCCCAGGCCCCCGACATGTCGCACTACACCACCACCATTGTTTGTTCTGTATTACTCTGTTTTGTCTTGAATTACTGTGAATAAATACACGCTGTATTTTAGCGTTTTCCTGTTGAACCGGTTGCATTTTCTTATTTACGGGTCCCGTTCGCCTGTATATTTTTCCCAACGGAGTTTCACTTCCACGTTCGGTTTGCGCGATCTGATTGGCCACTGACGTTTCTCTCAGCGCCAATTGCGTTACTCCTAACAAGCTGGTTAAGCTTGGCGACTCTTTCGAAGTCGCTCTCGTTGGTTAAGGTTAGGGTTAAGGTTAGGGTTAGTTGGTTAAGGTTAGGGTTAGGGTAACAGCCTGCTGGCGCGATTGTTAGGAGTAACGCGATTGGCGCTGAAAAAAACGTCAGTGGCCAATCAGATCGCGCAAACCGAACGCGGAAGTGAAACTCCGTTGGGGAAAATATACACGCGTCCCGTTCCTCTGTTCCCATAACAGTGTCTTGCTTTGGGAGTGAATGACTTCTGCTTCGTCCCCTAACACATTATTAATAATAAAATAAACGACCAAAGGGGAGAATACTATTGCGAATCTCCTGCTCCTCACCCTAAACAACGTATCTCAGGAGGGAAAATTATATATGATTGACAAAGTGAAAGTGCACCTCTCCCCTAGTTTTTGCCACAAATGCGCAGTTATTGCAGCGAATATCTCCCCGTTCTAGAGCACCGATCAACACTGTGTTCTCATCTCTCATTGTGGATCGGCATCTATCTGTCAACTTAGCATGAAAGCCTGCTGTGAAATTGCCTTTTAACTGTAAATGGCACCAATGCACTCTCTCTCTAGGGCTCAGCGAGTCACTAAGGTGACGTGAAGGGATGCGGCTGCTGCGCGGTTTGATCGCGGCCTCTGGGGTGTTCGCATGAGGGGAATACGGTTGGAGTCTCTCACTCACTCGTCGATCTTTGGACCCCTGCGCAGTGGCTTTGAACACGGGAAGATAAAGTCACTCGGGGGGAGAGTATCTTCATTGTATGCTATCTGTCTTCTTTGTGTGTGTGTGTGTGTGTGAGAGAGATGCTCCTCCACCACCACATGTGGCCAATCACGGGACACTCCAGGGTCTGCCAGAGCTGCCGCATGGCCCTCTCTGCTGCCTGATTGGATCCATCCCCTGGGGGCCCGGACATGGCTATCCGTGATTGGATGAGGGCTCTGGGAGGGTTGTCTGCTCATGGGAAAAAACACTTTGGCCCGGGTTTCCACACATCCTCTCCCCGGTGTGTGGTATTCTGAGTGTCAAAAGTGCTTCCTCTCTCTATGTTTCTCTCTCTCTCCCTCCCTCATCTCTCTTTTGTCTCCATGGTCAATTCCCCTATCTGTCCCTCTTTACTCCGTTCTTCTTCTCTGTTTTGCCCACTCTCCTTCCTAATCTCCCTCTCCTTTCTCCCTCTGCCTGCTCTTCGTCTCGCTCTTCCTCGCTTTCCATCTCTCTTCCCTCTCCATCCCCCACCCATCACCACCCACTCATCCCCTCCTCTCAGCCTCTCTATCCACGGAGGAGACATCTGGCCAGGGAGCCGATGGAACCAGAGAGGCCTTAGAATCTACTCTCTCTTCTCTCTAGGCATTTCCACACAGAGCAGCTCAAAGGGACTGCACTACAGTCATGTAATCCCTCTCCCCCTTTCTCAGAGCTTCGTGCTTCTCTCGCCTATATGTTTGTTACCTCCACCAGTTTGGTAAGCATTTCTGAGAAGCATGAGGGAGAGATGCACTTTATGGGTGGATTAACACTAGAACAGCTAGCCTGGCACCCTTCCTTGGAATGCTGCGATGACAAACGTCCCTGGCCTTCCTGTGTTATAAAATATATATGTAGGCTGTTAAGATAATATAATAATTAGTCAATAGATTACAAAAAAATTACTAATTAATCTCACAATTTTCTGTAATTAATCTAGATTAAAAATAGCATTTTTCTACTTAAGACCGACGCTTGTAACATATATTTACTTGAGTAAAATCATGGAATTAATGTAAAATCAACACAAAGAAAGTATATTTAGATTCAAAGATTATTTTAATAGCTTTTTTTTTTATTATAGTTTATCTCCTGTGAAATACAAATGTTCAACAAAACCATTAACATTGACTCAGCTAGACCTCTTTCATATATACGCAGCGCTACCAGAAATAATAACCCAGTCCTATGTTAAAGTGCAGATTGGCTTAGAGGACGATAATGTCTTGTATGAACTACCAGTAATATAAATCATATTAACAACAAAAATGTGTTCCATCTTCATGTCAGATGATTTTCAAAAAGGTGCATGAGTCAATGCAAAAACATTACAAGCAAATATACTGCTGAAAGTTCAGAACGTTGATGATTTTTCACTCCATAGATTAATCTAGATACATTTATTTTAATGCTTTAAATCATTTAAATTAATCTCCAAAGTTAAAACATTAACTTTGACAGCCTTAATAATAATAATAATACAATCCATAATAATATATAGACACTATGTGATTTTCTGAGCAGAAAAAAATGCATAATGATGCTTATATATGCATAGTCTGAATGAAAAAGGCTGACTGAAATGCATTTGACATATTAGCATATTGTGCCGAATATCTAGACAGGACATCTAGAAAAGGGGGCATTATCTTATTTCCAGGGTCTAGATTTGTATACAATCATTAATGATGCAGCTTCGGTGCAGGGTTGAGAACAAGTGTGGCTGAGGTCAGAGCTTGGACCCTCCCACTAGGGCTCTCTCCTCTGCCAGCGGCGCACAGTCCACAACTTACTAAATGAGACAGTGTGGCATTTACCTATTTACTTTAACTGACTGCACAGGAAATATAATAAATATATACTGTATTACTACTGCTAGTGGAAATATAATCAATGTGCCATGCATAACTCAGAATAATAAAAATCTATACTTTAGGAGAATCATATTGTACCTGTCCTATTGGAGCAGGTGATTCATACAGGTTAGCAGCCTTCATATCAAAGTGAGTGGTTTGGTAGGCTACATGTCCATTCATAGTATGCCCATGATGCGTCTATACTTTCCGTAGCCGCATTTCTGGCAGACGTTCTCTGATTGGCACTGACTGACGCTCTCTGATTGGCCACTGATATGTTTGCCCAATAGCGTGACGAGCTGTGTCTTTGCCCATTTCCGCGTCGAATAGCCTGCAAACTACCTGGCGTTCTATCGCCATGCTCTAAGACAAACTCTAACCTTAACCAACTTCGAAAGAGTGCCTAAGCTTAACCGTCAAAAGAACTTGCCGTCACGCTCTAAGACAAACTCTAACCTTAACCAACTTCGAAGAGTGCCTAAGCCTAACCAGTGTAGAAACTGATGTCGGCCAATCAGAGAACGTCTGCCAGAAATGTGGCTACGGAAAGTATAGACGCGCCCATGATATGCTCCATGGCCACACCTGTAATTAATTAATAATCACCTGGTATTTGATTACATTCACCTGTCGCCTGCAACCAAGGTGTCCGCGATTGAATACTATGCATATCAGAACAAGAACAGACAACAAGGTCAGGCTATGCAGCTATAGGCTAGGTTCTCCTTTAAAGGCTGATCCTCTTGTCACATTTAGTCTATTTTCCCTAACTGCATAACTTAATGTATATCCTTTCATTTAAACAGAAAAGGAGTTGACTTGGACTCGCATACAATGACTTGTGTGCATCTTACCTCATTGCCTGTCCTCTGTTGTCCCCATATCGACTACACAGTAGCCATCATGTCTAATCAGTCACACTACCGTCTTTGTCCACAGACCGGTACCTTGTCGCTGGGTGTCCTGAATAAAAGTGAGTGAAGCTTTCTGGAACTGCTCCACTGACGATAATAAAGAAAACTTTAGAGAGAGATGATTTTCAATACCAACATGAATGAAAGATGCCTCTGGCATATATTAAATCAAATAAAACATTTAAAAGTAATGTTTTATTTGTTCAATCAGGCTTGGACATACTGTCCATACTGTATGTTCTTGGTATACAGAGAGAGCTACGTTTCTAATTGAAAATCTTAAAATTGCCTCCATGTTTTACATTTTGTAAAATGATAAGCAACTGTGTGTGTGCATGCAGATAGGACCGTGAGGGGAGAGAGAGAGAGTAAAAAGAGATATAGAGAGAAGTGGAATAGCAGAGTGAGACCCATGAATCACTTCCTCACCGTGGAGGTGCAACATGGGCGGTTTCCCAGGCAAGGGCATTAGTCCACTCAACCATGGGACCACCATGTAAACAGGTGCGTAGGAATAGGTGTAAACCTGCTCTTCCTTGGCTGGCAATTATGGAAATGGTTGCCGTGGAGAGCCAACCTCTCCTGTCACCCAGGGAGACAGAGAGTCGAATCAGCTGCCTGACACTTCCCTTGATCCCTATCGCCATGGGAACAAGATCAGACGGACTCCACTGATCCCTTCCTTAATGCCGCTTAAAACACAAGACTGACACGGGGAAGGGGGAGATGTGCGCACGTGTAACTCACACACAAACACACAGACACAAAGTACACAATGCATGCAAACAGGCATATATCCACAACTAACACACACACACACACACACACACACACACACACACACACACACACACACACACACAATCAGTATCAGCATCAGTATCAGTGTGTAGGCCTGCAGTCAGTTTCACTTCAAAGACCCAGCACTAGATTGGGGGTAAAGGCAGGACTCAGCTCCATGGAGGAGAAATACGGCACAATGTTCCATTTATTCACCAACCACTGCTGACAGATAAGGCTTTGACACATAGCCATGCTTCCAATCATCGATAGACTGTAAAGGGTCAGTTCAGAATATTTAGCTCTATTTCTTGTTCCTCACCAAGAACACAGAAGAAGGACCGCTGGTGCTTTTTCTTCAGTAACAAAACGAGAACTCCTGACATCAGAAGGAAAGGAAACATGGAGAATGGCAAAGAAGACGTTGCAAGAAGATCCAGACATTCACTAGCAGCTGTCTGTGGCGCGTCTTCAGAATCAGCTGTGGCAGAGAGGGAGGTCGGCAGGCAGTCTGTGCTGGTCAGAAAGGGCTCTCTCAGGGGAGAGATTCCAGCAGCAGCCCCTCAGACGTCAGAGGCCCAGCCCACCAGACGGCGAGGCCCAGCCCCCTCGCCGTCCTCCGTGGAGACCAACCTACAGGCTGGAGGAGGAGGCAACTAAAGCCGCAGGGGCCAGCTAACGCCCCATATCTCCTCCACCCAGCGAGGCCAAACACCACAGCCTGGTACAGATCATCTACGACGAGAACAGGAAGAACAGCAGTAGGAGAGACACTGAGGCAGAGCTGAAGAGATGGGGTACCAGCTGGGGAGAGGCGGAGAAGACAGCCAAAGACACTGAGGCAGACCACCAGAAAGACATCTTGCCTTAGAGCTGCACTCTGGAACGGGGACTTCTCTACCTCAACCTTTTGGAGGTTGGTGTATCCTAAGTAAGGGGAGGAATGCATCCGAACGGAAGGGGTGCACCTGAGTAAGGGGGGTTCAGGGTTAGATGAAATTCTTTTGAAAGTTGCAAATCTGTGTCTCTCTCTCTCTTTTCTCTCTCCCTCTCTCACTCCCCCCCCTCTTCTCTCTCTCTCACCTCTCTAACTGTTGTTTAGTTTTCTTATGATGTGTTTAATGGTTGATAATCGGCAGGTATGGTCCATTAATGAACTGTTGTGTTGACATATTTAATTCATGTCAAAAGAGGGGTTGATAGGTATATTCAGTTCATTAAAGTCTAATATTTTATATCCAGCTCCTCTCATGAGTACATAGGTCTCTGGAATGTGGCCAGTGGGTCGAGTGACGACGCCAGCCAGGAACCCAGAATACATTGACCTGTGTGACCTAATGCATGGCTGTATCCAGGCACAGGCCAGGTTTATACAAACCAGATTCATCCTTAGACTACTACCATATACGACCAAGCCTGATCATCCATTTTAACCAGTGGCTCGCTAAATTTGGAACCCACTTAGTATAAAAGCATGGTTGTGTCATCATTCTGGAGCCTTGCAGCCCCCATGGAGGGCTGTGGTCTCCAGGACTGTTCCTCGTTCTCTGTGTTCCTGTCAATAAAGACCATCGATTGACTTCACCTTCGTCTC
This sequence comes from Notolepis coatsorum, assembly GCF_963971535.1. Classification (NCBI taxonomy): domain Eukaryota; kingdom Metazoa; phylum Chordata; class Actinopteri; order Aulopiformes; family Paralepididae; genus Notolepis; species Notolepis coatsorum. Next base: position 227,610,506 of record NC_140165.1, read on the forward strand.
CTGAATATCTGTCCAGCTGGCTCATCATATCAATCCAAATAACTCAGTTTTTATACTATCAAAAGCAGAATAGTTTATCAGTGCAATTCATGCTGTGTGTCTCATACTGCATATACCCAGCTCGACCTACTGTAGGTTGTCTCTTGATTTTGCCAAGTGGTTGTTGTCCTGAGGACATTTTGTATGATGACCCTGGTACAACAACTGCCTCAGCCAATGTTTGTGATGTCATCACAGAGAGCCCTGCTGTCGATGCCTGTGAAATAAATTAAATAAAAAAAATACCACCATTGTGTCGTCTGCAAACTTGATAATGATGTTGGTGCCATGTACAGAAGTGCAGTCCTGGGTGTAGAGGCAGTAGAAGAGAGGAGCTCAGCACACCGGACTCCGGTGTTCAGGGTGAGGGTGAATGAGGCGAGATTGTCTAACTTAGCATACTGGGGTCTCTTGGTTAGGAAGTCAAGTATCCAGTTACAGACAGAGGGTTTTTTCCCCACAAGGTCACCATGTTTGGAGATGAGTTTGGAGGGGATGATGGTGTTGCTTGCTGGGCTGAAGTCGATGAACAGCATTCTCACATGGGTGTTGCTGTCATCCTGGTGGGAGAGGGCAGAGTGTAGTGCTGAGGAAATATGGTGTCCTCCGTGCTCCTGTTCTCACGGTAGGCAAATTGGTGTTTATCCAGTGAAGGTGAAAGGCCAGATTTAAGATGAGCCTGGACTAGCCTCTTGAAGCAGAGGAGTGTTTTGGCACCGCCATGATGGAGGTGGAGAGAGAGAGGGGTCAGTGGTTGAGGGTGAGTTGTTGCTGAGTTTGTAATCCGTAATGGCCTAGATGCCCTGCCACATGCACCCGGGATTGGAGTTGTTGAAGTGCTCTTCAATCCTTAGCTTGTGGTTGTGCTTGGCCCGCTTGATTCCCCTTTTCAGTTTAGCCCTGGCTGTGAAGTAGGCCTGTGCATCACCAGATCTAAAAGTGTGTAAGTTCTCTATGATTATGCTGGGATCTTTTGGTGATTATGAGCGGCTGAATAAGAATTAAAATCAGGAGACAAAGTCCAATCGGTGGTGTTTATTGGCTGAAACACACAAGGAGGAAAAACAGTCCTATGAGTCCAAGGCCCTCCGCGGGCAATGGCTGCAGAATGAGAAACATGCAGGTCTTAAATACTCTTGCAAGTTCTGTTATCTGAGATGGTGCCACTGCCAACGTGTCTGGGCAAATCCTGCTGACCAGAGCAGACTTTTCATCTCTGGTGTGAACGTGGGGAAAATGACAAAGGAGGATGGTTTTGTAATAAAGGATTGTGATTAGGATTGTGGATTCAAGATTGATTTACATTTACATTTACATTTAGTCATTTAGCTGACGCTTTTATCCAAAGCGACTTACAAGTTCTGTGCGACAAGACAGCAAGAAGGGTATAACTCTATCAGCTGAGTAACAATGTTCATCAAAGTGTTGCGTGTTACAGTGTAGGTTAGTTTATTAGGACAAGTGCATGACATTAAGGTTAGTCGGGGTTAGATTTTTTTTTTTTTTTTTTTTTTTTTTTTTATCATTTCAGATAATGGTTGAAGAAGTGAGTCTTTAGTCGACGGCGAAAGATTGGACGGGATTCGGCTGTCCTAACTGGGATGGGTAGTTCATTCCACCATTGTGGGGCAAGGACTGAGAATAGGCGGCTTCTCTTTGATGACCCTCCGGGAGCTTGGATAGGAGTAGATCTGAGTCGGCCAGAAGACGCAGAGCGTAGGGGTCTTGAGGGTGTGTAGTTAGAGACCATTGACCGGAGGTAGGCGGGAGCGGTTCCCTTTGCCGCACGGTATGCTAGGTCGAGGGCCTTGAAGCGGATACGTGCAGCAATGGGGAGCCAGTGCAGGTCCCTAAGAAGTGGGGTGACATGGGCTGACTTCGGTAGGTTTGAGATCAGGCGGGCCGCTGCATTTTGAATGAGTTGAAGAGGCTTGGTGGCAGTGGCCGGGAGGCCAGCTAGCAGTGCGTTGCAGTAGTCGAGGCGGGAGATGACTGTTGATTGGACGAGGAGTTGGGTGGCTTCTTTTGTCAGGAAGGGGCGTATCCTTCTGACGTTGCTCAGGAGGAATCTGCAGGTTCTGGTTGTCGCTGCGATGTGAGCAGAGAAGTTCAACTGGTCGTCGAGGACAACACCAAGGTTCTTGGCGGTCGGCGACGCGGTCACAGCTGCATTCTCGACTGTGATGGAGAGGTCGGTCAGGGGGGAGGATTTGGCCGGCAGGTGGAGCAATTCTGTTTTGCTTAGGTTCAGTTTGAGGTGGTTGGTCGTCATCCAGGCGGAGATGTCGGACAGACAGGCCGAGATCCGCTCAGAGACGTGGATATCTGAGGGAGGGAAGGAGAGGAAGAGTTGAGTATCATCGGCATAACAATGATATGAGAAGCCATGAGATGTGATAATGTTACCCAGTGATTTAGTGTAGAGGGAGAAGAGAAGGGGTCCTAGGACCGAGCCCTGGGGGACACCCGTCCGGAGGGGGCGGGTGGCCGACAGAGTCCCTCTCCATGACACTTGGTAGGAGCGGTCATTGAGGTATGATGTCAGCCATGTCAGCGCAGATCCAGCCACTCCCATTCCTGCGAGGGCCGCGAGGAGGATCTGATGGTTGACTGTGTCGAAGGCTGCAGATAGATCTAGGAGAATCAGGACAGAGGAGAGGCCTTTTATCTATCAGTTTTAAAAGTGTTAATCTTTTAGGGAGGATGATTTATTAGCTAACATACAGTATGGCTTTCTGCTATTGTAAAGTCAGTTCTGACCAGGCAAGCCTGTGACCAAGCACAGGTCATCCAGGTCAATGTATTCCTGTGCCTGCACTGCCTGGTCACCAATGCACAGTGGATCTAAGGATCTGTAATCCTTCAGTGGAATAGTAATGAATATACATTACAAGTGTGTTGTAATGTCAAAACAAACTAGTCAGACTACTGCTTGACCTGACTCCTAGAACCCACCTCACCCCTGCCCACTTTGACAACCTAGGATGGCTTAGAGTAGACGACAGAGTACAGCAACTTGCAATGGGCCTGGTCTACAAGATACACTACACGACCAAGGTACCCATGTACATGTCAAAATACTTCCCAAAGGTCAGTGAATAACCCAGATTCGGCTCAAACAAGGGACTAAACACGTTTCGCAATTATGCCACATCAATGTGGAACGCCCTACCCAAAGCTGTAAAGGAATGTGAATCACTACCCACTTTCAAAAACACTCTCAAAGAACACCTACGGGAGACTGCAATTCGAAACTGGCCCCTACAAATGTCCTAACCCAGTTGTACAGTAAATTACCAAGTATGGCTTTGTCAGTATTCCAATGTACAGTTTATAAAACCTGTAAATGGAGGACTTTTAGTAGTACTAATTTATTTATTTCTACTTAAGTAAAGGAACTGTGCACTTCTTCCACCACTGGTAATGTAAAGTAGTCAAGAGTATACGCAGGGTACAAGTCTACATACAGTTTTTTCTCCCATAGTGTATTTATTAAGCGGCCACGCTGATCCTTCACAAAATGGAAATAAAACAGGCGGAAGGGATTGTGGTCCGTTGGTTTCTTTTTACTTAGAACCAAGGCCAACGCTTTGCTACAGACGGCATGGAGAATCAGTCCCAAGAGTTCCTCGCTGAACCTTTTTCTGTTAATTAAAAACTGATACAAATCTGGCAGAGAGGAACTTGTACACCACACTGAAAAACTATTGAAAACAAACATAAATGAACAATGCATCCGTGTGGCCAGGCTGCGGCTATTCTTATCCTAACGCATGTTTGCTTCCGCGTTCGCATTTTGTGCTCTGATTCGCCACTGACTCTGGATCCTATCTTCACAAGTTCAAATCACTCTTGGTTCAAGTTTTAATTTTTTTTACATTTAATTAATTTATCTACTCTGGTTGGATGGTGTGTATGTATATGTATGTATTGTGCTGTATAATGACAATACATTTGAATCGAATCTCATTTTAAAATCACTACGCTGCCTATGGACACGACAGTGGCAGACAGCTTCGGAGGTGATTGCATTGCACCATGGTGATCCACTCAACAGGTAGCGATTTAAAAATGAGATTCGATTCAAATGTATTGTCATTATACAGCACAATACATACATACATACATACATACATACATACATACATACATACATACATACATACATACATACATACATACATACATACATACATACATACACACATACACACCATCCAACCAGAGTGGATAAATTAATTAAACGTAAAAAAAAAAAAAATTTAACCAAGAGTGATTTAGTCAGCAGACTAACGAGGTGAGCTAAATCAGATGTTAAAACTTAGTGACTAATCCATGATTTACACTTGTGCCAATTGCGTTTGTCATGTTAAAACTGAGTGACTAATCCATGATTTACACTTGTGCCAATTGCGTTTGTCCCTAATCTTTAGTATTGGCATTAATAAATCAGATGTCATGCTAATATGTCCTGTTCTACAGTAGGACTTACTACTGTGATACCCATTAACACATTGGGGACGAAGCACGGATATATCCGGCTTTCGAATCCATGTTTAATGGACAGAAGGACGGATATATCCGTGGCAAGTTGTTTTGGCTTTTATTCCATTTTAATAACCTATTCAAGGTCGGCGAGCGGCACTGCAGATTTTCCTTACTCTATGAATTCGACAATGTGCAATACCGGCCAGATCTTCTTAGGGGCGCTATCGCGCTACTGCAGTGTGCCCTGTGGGTGAACGGATCAGTCTATTTTTTTCTTTCAACAGAGATTTCAGTTAGCAGGATTCTGGATCTGCAGCCTGTAGCTTGGATTACATTTTGAATCGCAGATTTCACCATGCAATAAGGGGATTTATCATCAGCCAATGGACATATCGATCTACCAGATGGCGATCGATAACGGGGAAATGCTTGGGGGGATCCAACCGGCTCATGGTAAGATCTTTTTCACGTAAATTACATGCTGATCAGGGGCAAAACTAGCGTACGTCAGTGGCCAATCATGCACTGTGCCAACCTGTACACCTGTGTGTGTGTGTGTGCACACCTGTGTGCGACTGTTCGACAAAGTAAAAGCGGTCTTCATCCCAAACTGCCAAATAATTCCACCATACAAGCTGTTCTTTGTTCCAAATAACCCAGAGAGAACATGGCACTACTTGGTTAAAGGATATTTCTTCACAGGGTCTAATTAATTTGCCAGCACATAGGAATGGTCCACAGCTGGTAACATGGGCCTGTTTTTTTTCTTCTTTTGAAAATGTAGTTGTAAAATTGTAAAAGCGTATGGTCTCTACCTTTCCATCTTGTTTTCGCCATGTAGCTACACTGTAAGTGTCTCTCTTGTAACTCCCACGGTCCTCACACATTTCAAAGGTAGTTACTGTACGAGGAGGGACAGTATGGCAACTGTTGCCATGTGGTGGTTGTTGTGTTCATAAAAATCACCAATCGCCATTCATTTTCTCATTGGGAGAGTTTTTGATTATGGGTAAAAAATAAGTGAAAGCTTGACATTTCATGAATCAGACAGCTTGCAACAGACCAATGCCTTGTCTCCATTAGCTATGTTCAGCCTGGCTGGGGCTAGCCATGGTCTAGCATGGTATGGTTGGGTTTGTGTCTTCGTTAGCTATGTTCAGCCTGGCTGGGGCTAGCCATGGTCTAGCATGGTATGGTTGGGTTTGTGTCTTCGTTAGCTATGTTCAGCCTGGCCGGGGCTAGCCATGGTCTAGCATGGTATAGTATGATTGGGTTTGTGTCTCCATTAGCTATGTTCAGCCTGGCTGTGGCTAGCCATGGTCTAGCATGGTATGGTATGGAGACGCTTAAAACCTTAAAACCAAATGTTATACAGAGTGTCCAATTATCTAGCGGTCTCAGTCAATGAGTCAACTAAATGTCCCCATTGGAAGGGTGTATGCGAATTACTTATAAATTGAACCAAAGAAACAATTCGGACTTTGTAAGAATGTTCATTTATTGGGACTCCAAGTCCAAACATTCCGTTATTACTGAGTTGCCGCAAGCAGTTAGCTTGTAGCTGGTAGTTAGTAACAGCTTGCATTCAAGCGTTAGTGGATAATGTCAGTATAGAGGTCGATATGGCATTTGGTAATGTCCAGCAGAGTCGATGTGGATAACAGTTTGTTGGTAGTCAGGTTACAGTTAGTAACTGCCATTCAGAATTTATTAACATAGCTACAACAACACAGTAACGTTAATATAATTACATGCATCATTGTTTACAATGAACGGTGGGGCTAATCGAAAGGACTGGACACGGACAAGTTAAACAGCAATCAATTAATTTAATACAACAGCTAACGTTAAAACCAACAAACACAGAACCGGACACACAAGCAGAAAAAGAAGCATCATTTTTACTTCCGGTCGGGGGGTTTCAAAATAAAAGAGCGACGTCTAAAGCACCGGAAATATGTTTATTTTGTACATTATCTAACGTTAAAACGAACCTAAACTAACCTAAAGTTAGTAAAGTTAGTTTAGGTTCGTGTTAACGTTAGATAATGTACAAAATAAACGTATTTCCGGTGATTTAGACGTCGCTCTTTTATTTTGAAACCCCCCGACCGGAAGTAAAAATTATGCTTATTTTTCTGCTTGTGTGTCCGGTCCTGTGTTTGTTGGTTTTAATGTTAGCTGAGAACTACCTGTTATATTAAATTAATTGATTGCTGTTGAACTTGTCCGTGTCCAGTCCTTTCGATTAGCCCCACCGTTCATTGTAAACAATGATGCATGTAATTATATTAACGTTGTTGTAGATATGTTAATAAATTCTGAATGGCATTAACGTTAGTTGGGTATGATAGCATTGAATAGCATCAACGCTAGCTGGCTGGCTTCAACGAATTCTCACAAACTGGCATCGTAAAATATCAACACCAGCCATGGGAATAACTTTAATCGTCAAGGTAAGAGGATTTGAAGGCGTATGCTATGGAAGTCCCCGTGGCTCCACTTTGTTGAAATGTACATATAACTAGGGCTATAGGATAACCACCGGTTAATTCGCGATTTTATATTAGTTTGTCATGACAAACCAATTACATAATCCAACATATGTGTAAGAAACTAACATATTCCAGTTAACGGTATTTTTTTTTAATGATTAGTTACGGCGAAATCAATACTTCCATTTGTATAAATTACATTAATTGAGGATAGTAGAGCAGAACTAGGCGAGGCGGCAGCTACGTGGCGATTGTTCACAGAACGCCGAACTGCAAGTGTGTTGGTAAAAGACTACACGCGCCCCTTTCCTATTATGGTCTGGCCCCAGTAGTAAGCAACATGCTGTAACACAGTGCTGCCACTGTTTATGCTGCAACGTTCTCATGGATGAAACCAACACTACGAGAATTGATGAACCCCCTTCAGCCACGGTAGCGGCCACTCAGACCGTCGTTAGAGATGCATTAAAATCAATGATAATATAAACAGTAATGACATATGTGACTCTGTACCGTCTAGGCCGACTTAGTCCGGCAGGGTACATTCCTCACAAATCGAGAAAATGTGTCGCAATTCAGATAATGGGTCAAAATATAAATATTGCATTTTTGACTGCTTTGAAATCGTCTTTATCTTATCAAATCAAATCAAATAAAATGTATTTGTAAGGCCCGACAACACACGTTAATGTCCCCATGGGCCGTACAAGTCTTCTTTAAACAAGTCAAGAAGAAAACATAACAATAAGTCAAGAACAGAACAAGAACACCATAAGGTCCAACAAATTTAAAATAAATGAAAGAATGCAAGCACTCCCAGACATACCCCACGCGAAGGTAAGGAAAAACTCACTAAAACCTAACAATAGGGAAAAATGCTCCACAGGCAGTGTGGAGAGAAACCTTAGAAGGGCCATTCAAGGGGGGATCTCCCTTCTTAGATGTCGGTGATAGTAGTGTTGCAGACTAACAGTTGGTAAGCATGCACTCAAGTGTGTTGTGAAACACAGATGAGTGCAGTGCATGCAATAGCAACTGAACATTTTGAAAGATTAAAGATAGAGCTGATAGCGATAGCAACTGAACATTTTGAAAGATTGAAGATAGAGCTGATAGCGAATCTATTTGAGGCACAGGGGCGGCGCAAAGAGGGTCGCATCCTCCCCGTCTTAATCACGGGACATTCAACACTCCGGTCATTGCTCAGGGACAGCCGGATACAGGGAGAGAGGGGGCGGCGCAGAGAGGGTTGCGAACTCCCCGACATCATCGCGGGACGTCCGGTACTCCGGTCACCACTACGAGACCTCCGGAGACAGGAGGGCACGCAGAGAGGGTCACATCCTCCCGGCCTTCATCACGGGACGTCCGACACTCCCGTCACCACTCCAGGACAGCAACTCACAGGGGGACAGGGAGACGGGACAGGCGTTAGACAGCTCATGTGATTGTAGTGGGCGGACATAGCAATAGATACAAGTGGTAAGCATATATGTGAATAGAGTAGATATATGAAGTAAGCATATTATGTGAATAGAATAGAAGTACTTAACCCAGCAATGAAACCGCGTTGACACATCAGTTGACAGGACCACGGACAGACGACGGTAAGTAACTGATCCAAGGCCTCGGTGGTGCATGTAGAGCAGTCACTGCAATCTTGGCCAAGACCCAGAGGCATCCATCACCTTAGTCAGCGCTAGGAGACGGGCACTCAGAGAGATGGGGGAGGGAAGGGGGGAGGGGAAGGGGGGGAGGGTGGGGGGGAGGAGTTAGAGAGTTCCCATGTTTGTGGTGCTGCAAAAAAGCAGACATGGGGGAAAATAAACTTCCTAACTAAACTAGACAGATTAATCTAAAGGTCAGTCCCCGACCAGGTGAGATCAGGGTAGGTTGAAGGAGAGAGAGAAAAGATGGGTCTTAAGCAGGGATTTAAAAGCTTCGACAGAGCAGGCGCCCCTGATGACGGCAGGTAATTTGTTCCACAGGTAGAGAGCGCGGTAGACAAAGGCTCTGTGGCCGGTGGATTTCTTTTTAACCCTAGGAATCGATAGAAGCCCAGCATTTTGTGAGCGCAGAGCACGAGCGGGCGAGTATCGGGAGATGAGATCGGATAGATAGAGCGGTGCAAGCCCATTTAAAATTTTGTAGGTGAGGAGTAGCACTTTAAAGTCAGATCGGGCTTGAATAGGAAGCCAGTGTAGGGCGGACAAAACTGGTGTGATGTGATCAAATTTTCTAGTTCTAGTTAGTATCCGTGCAACCGCATTTTGCACGAGTTGAAGATTTTTGATGCTTGAATTAGGTAGGCCTGAAAAAAGTGCATTACAGACGTGATGAGACAAAAGCAGGAATCAGGGTTTCAGCATCAGCCAGAGTTAAACTGGGGCGAATTTTTGCGATATTACGAAGATGGAATAATGCAATTTTGGTGAAATTTTTTATATGTGCATTAAATGAGAGGGAGGAATAAAAAATTACTCAGGTTTTTTATGGTGGAGCTCTGGGACAGATGACAGGTATCAAAGTTGAGGGAGATGTCCTGAAACAGGCCTCTGTGGTTTGGGGGGCCAACAATTAACATCTCAGTTTTATCTGCATTAAGGAGTAGAAAGTTTTGCGACATCCATTTTTTGACGGCAAGCAAGCAGGCCTCAAGGTTTTGTAGTTGGGAGGAATCATTTGGCTTAATAGGTATATATATAATTGGGTGTCATCAGCGTAAAAATGAAAGTTTATGCCAAATTTGCGTATGATATCGCCGAGGGGTAGCATGTAAATCGAAAATAGCAAAGGGCCCAGGACAGAGCCTTGTGGGACACCACATTGCACTGAGAGGGTCTCAGATGTTAAATCATTATAGACCACGCAGTGTGTTCTATCAGTTAAATAGGATTTAAACCAAGCTAGTGCGAGACCCCGAATGCCAACATGATTCTCAAGCCGACCTAGAAGAATCGAGTGATCGATAGTGTCAAAGCCTGCACTGAGATCAAGCAATAAGAGCACAGAAGTGAGGTTTGAGTCAAGAGAGAGCAGTAAGTCATTTGTGACTTTGGTAACCGCCGTTTCGGTGGAGTGTCAGGCTCTAAAGCCAGATTGAAAAGATTCATTAAGATTATTGTTTGATAAATGGTCAGTAAGTTGCGTTGCGACGATCCGTTCTAACACTTTGGATAGGAACGGAAGATTGGAGATAGGTCTGTAATTGTTCAAGATTAGAGGGTCGAGGTTCGGTTTTTTAAGTAGTGGTTTAACACTTTCCGTGCCACACACGAGAATACTCGGGTTTATTTATAGGTGGTTGAAAGCCACTCACGAGATTTCTCTGAATTATTATTATTTTTTTTTTTTAGCGATCTGAAATCATATTGCATCACCCGAGCCTACCCGAGTATAGCCGAGCGGCGCCGGCGATCATTGTGGAAAAAAGCGCCCCCCCTGTCGTCTCCCAGATGACATAAGTGATTTTGGAATGGACTCAATGAAAATGAATGGGGAAAAAAATCCGGTACATTTTCCAGTCCACTGATCCAGCCGGGGTTACCACAGTTCATTCTGGAACCTCAGAGCCCCGCTGATCATGGAGTTCTACTGTATCGCGTTGGATCCATACACTTATCGATTTTTTCGAATGGTGATCAGGAATTGGAATATACCAGTTGGATACCATCTGATGTCAGGTAAGGACTCTATGTTATCAGTGTTAGGATAATCAGAGTAAGTTTGATGAAGTTATAGGCTGTTTTGTGAAATGGACGCTTTCGGTTTCACTGTAAAAGTCCGAGAGGAAATCAACGGGGCGATTATCCGTGCGCGGCTCAAATGTTCTTGCATGCACGTATAATATTGATCATCTAGCGTTTATTTGAAAACGATTCATAAAAAGGCAGACGAATATCAACGTTGTGAAATATTCCAGTAAAAGACGATTTTCATAGAATGCTCCAGAATGGGCTGTTTTTTATCTGAAAACGGGTGCTTTTCTAAATGCTCTGAAACGGAAACGACGCGATAAAAAAACAATCTGCCTTGACAGCACTGACTGGAAAATAGTCTTTGATAATATGATGGGCAGATTAGACACATAGCCATAATTTAAAACATAGATTAGGCGATATTAACGTTAATATTGGCGCCGATGGTGGCATTCAGCGGGTAAAAAGGAAAACCCGGCGTGGCACTCAAAGTGTTAATGACGGCTGATTTAAAGGCCAGGGGCACCACGCCAGTAGACAAGGAGGTGTTGAAGATATTGAGTAGGGCAGGGCCTAGAGTTGGGAAGAGTTTTTTGATGAGAGTTGCTGGAAGAGGGTCAAACAGACAGGTTGAGGGTTTAGCCGCGCCAACCAGTTTAGAGAGGGCACTAAGTGAGACGTTTTCAAGGCAGCATAGCGTATGGCTGGAATCAAAGTCAGGGGGAAGGCCCATCAGAGGTTGGGAGGGACTCTGATTGTTGAGTAAAGCAACAATTTCATCTCTAATGAGGTCAATTTTCTTGGTAAAAAATGTCATGAATTTGTTAGCCGAGAACGCATGGTTTAGGGCACTTGGTTGTTTCTGCGTAAGTTTTGCAACTGTGTCAAACAGAAACTTTTAGTTGTTTTTGTTTTCATTTATGAGCCTGGAAAAATATGAGGGTTTGGCAAGTGAGAGTGCCTTTTTGTAGTTACGTAAACTATCATTCCAGGCGAGGCGGAATACTTCGAGTTTGGTCGAACGCCATTTATGTTCAAGTTTGCGACAAGACTTTTTAAAGGAGCGTGTTTCCTCCGTAAACCAGGGAGTTAGTTTTTACGGAGCACGTTTAATTTTAGGCTTAAGGGGAGCGACAATGTCGAGCGTGCTACAAAGGGCGGCATTAAGTTTGTCCGTAAAGAGATCAAGGGGGCCAGAGTAAGAGAGGAAGGGAGAGAGGGTGTCTGGTAGGCAGTTAACTAGAGTTGGGACAGTTGAGGCGTTAATACGACGGCTCATGTAGGATTCTACACTGTCTGGTCGAGAAACCGTCAGATCAATTTGAAATTTGATGAGGTAGTGGTCTGAGAGAGCAGGAACATAGGGGGAGACGGTCAAATTTGACACAGTGAGACTGCGGGCTAGGACTAGCTAAACTTAAATACAACTTGTAAATTAGTTAATTATTGTTAGATTGTTCGACAGTATTGTGTCTCATACTGTGGCAAAAACTACAAGCGAGGGCTTTACGCTGGGTGTGGTCTGTGCGCGTGTCATGCATTAAATGCAGGGTAGGGGAGAGTGAGGTGAGTAGTTCCACTTTTTACTTAAAGTGCCTTTAAAGCAAGGGGATTACAGTAATGCCCCCAACTAAAATATGTATATATCGTTTAGGATGTTGTGCATCCCTGGGGACAATCACTTTGGATCTTAAATAAACTGTTTCAGAAATATAGCTTTAGAAAAAAAAGTGGTTTTGTGGCACAACTTGCCCCCGGTGCGGGGTAAATTGTGACATTAAGAGAGAATACACTGGGGTAAATTGTGCCATTGATAATTTTACGTAAAACAGATAATTTTAATCTCAAAAGCGGTAAAAGCATCCTGCAGATCTTCATCTCCTTTCCAACCTGACGTATAGTCTTCCCCTGTTGCACCTCTTTCACTGCTCTTTCCAACTTCTCAAGAGGAGTTGAAACCCTGTCTGTCTTCCGTTTGTATATCTGCGTGGCATGATGGATTTTGGTCTAAAATTAAGAATATCACATAGTTTTAGTGATCAAATGCAAGAATGCAATGTACAATAACAATACAATACAATAAAGTAATATATATATAGTTAATAAAATAAGTTGGGGCAACTTAACAGAGAATATCTGGCACAACTTAACCCAGGCCCTTTGGCACAAATCACCCCAAGCCTACCATTTTGAAAAAAATACATCCCCCAGCTGTTTTGAGCTAGCATCATGCTAACTGTATAGACTCATGGTGTAGCTTACTAAAGCATTAAAACATTTGTGAACTGTTTTCAAAGTTGTCTATAATTGTTCAAACACAGCAATAAAAAAACCTTGATCATACAAATTTTACTTTGGAGGGCAAAAAACTGTTTTTTGAACTTAAATGTGCTTACCTCTCAAGCCAGGTGTCTCCCTTCTCTGCAGGTTGAGTGAAATGGATGCCTCTTCAAAAATATGTTGTCACATGACCAACTTCTTCTATGGTTTTCTAGATAACAGGGGTGGAACTACATGCCCCTTGGCACTACTCACCCCACTCTCCCCTACTTAGCGAGGTGTTAAAAACACACACAAGGATAGCTCTTTCTTAACACAATCGCGGCCACTGGGATGAGTCTAATAAATCTCTAGAGGACCAGCAAATGTAAACAGACGTGGGGCTGTTTGTAGAGCTAAATCTATACTTTATAGCAGGGGTGGGCAATTATTTTTCCCAGGGGGCCAAATGAGCAACTGAAAATATTTTGGAGGGCCGGGCCAAAATTCCGAACTCAATTATGCATAATATACATTTTATTTCTATATAGAAAGCAGTAAATGGCATTGTTTTGACCGCTGGTAAGAGTGTATGTTATTATTTGGCAATTAAAAGGTGAGGTTAGCTTTAAAAAATATCATTTATTCAAATAGAATTTCCAAAATGATAAACAAAATGTGAAACATTTAACTCATTTTCAGTCACATTAACACTTTCACTGCCCAAGGTTAATTCCTTATTAGTCCCTTGAATGCCCAAATCCGCTCCAATGTTAACTTAATATCGCCTAATCTATGTTTTAAATTATGGCTATGTGTCTAATCTGCCCGTCGCTTATCAAAGACTCATTTTCCAGTCAACATTGTCAAGGCAGATTCTTTTTTTATCGCTTCATTTCCGTTTGATAGCATTTTGAAAATCACTCGTTTTTGCGGAAAAAACGACCCATTCTAGGATAATCGCCTTTTACTGGAATATTCCAGAACGTTGTCATTTGTCGGCCTATTTATGAATCGTTTTCAAATAAACGCTAGATGATTGATAGTATATGTGTGCGCACGCACGTTCGTGCCGCGCGCTGATAATCGCTGCTCTCATTTCCTGATGGCTTTTACAGTGAAACAGCAATATCACATATAGTGGAAACGCTTATATCTCCGTGAAAACTAGTCTGATTATCCTAAGACTGATTGCTTACCTGACATCAGATGGTATCCAAATGGTATATTCCAATTCCTGATCACCATTCGAAAAAATCGATAATTGTATTGATTCAACGTGTATACAGTATAACACATGATCCGCGCGGCTCAGAGGCTCCAGAATGAACTCTGGTAACCCCGGCTGCATCAGTGAGACATAAAATGTGGAGTCAGAAATCCGTTAACCCATTCACTTTCATTGAGTCCACTCCAAAAGGGTGATTTACCATCTGGGAGACGATAGGGGGCGCTTTTTTCACATCTGAGAGCCTGGGGTGACTGGAATATCCAACGGTAGGCTCGCTTGATGCAATATGATTTCAGATCGCTAATAAAAAAAAAAGAGAATTCTCGTGAGTGGGCATTCAACCAGAGGGGGGTAAACCCGAGAAATCTCGGGCGTGCCATCCAAAGTGTTAATAACAAAGGGCATTTTGAGTTTCATATACTATTGAAACAAGGATTTTCTTAGCTTTCTAAAGACATCACATCATCTTTGTAGCCAAAATAAACAAGACATGTGACTGAACTGTGTAACTGTGTAAAGAAAAGTGTCCCAGTTTTGTAGCCTTTTTGACTTTACATGCCTATATTAACATTTAATGTTTTCAGAACTGTGCAAAAAAAAATATCAGTTGTTATATTCCCACATTTTAGTGTTCTTCAGTTCTTTTTTTTCATTCAGTGTGAGAAATCCAGTCTCTTTTGAGCTTTAACAAGTCCATCAAAGTCAGGTTGAATGTCTGAGGTGGAGATGCGAAGCACAGCTGACAGATGTTCATCAGTGAGAGGATCTGTACCTGGATTTGGTAAACGTCATGACTGAGAATGTCTGTTCACATATGTAGGTGGATCCAAAGAGAACCAACATCTTCTGAGCATGTCTCCTCATGTTTGGAAAGTTCTCCTCCTTGAGAGCAGAGTAGAACTCTAGCAGTGATGCTGACTTAAAGTACTCTTTCAGTAGTGAATCAGACTGCAGGTCAATGAGTTCAAGCTGAACATCAGTGGGTACACTATCAACACTGCAGGTAAAGGGAGAGGAAACCAGCTGCATTTCATCCTCAACCTTTTTGAAATCTTGAAAATGCCTTGAAAATTCATCATGCAGTGCTCCCAACATGGATGAGTACCTGTGCCGGAGATCAGCTGATGGTTTGACTTCTTTCAGGGTTTTCATGTGTTCGAGATTGTTGCTGCCTAGTTGCCTTGAAATTAATTGCAACTTTGTCATGAAGGCTTTCACATGGCTATGCATTTCATGAGCAAAAATGCCCTTGCCCTGCAGTTGTGTGTTCAGTAGGGATGGGTACCGTTCACATTTGAACCGATACGGTACCGGTACCTGTGAATCGATACCGGTACCCAACTTCAAATAACCACACTTTCGACCGTTTTCGGCTTGCCATTGCCCCGACTGCTTTGTTGTTGAATCAAGTCAAATCCTAGGTAAGCGTATATTGTGCGTGTAAACGTTGACATAAAAAGAAAAAAGTAAAAAAAAAAAAAAAAAAAAGTACAAAAAATTACATATTTTTTTTATACATTTTTTTATTATCATGTAATCTTTTGCGGGCCGGTCAGAAACATCCCGCGGGCCGTACAATTCCCAGGTAGTATTGCTATCTGTCCATTCTCATTGTCAATTGAGTCCATAAACCGTCTCTTCAAAATGGCTTAAAGAAAAAAAAATCATCAATACATTTTCATTTTATAGCGCCGTGAATATAAGCGTTATATGGCATTTGGTCTAGTATATTTCCTGGAAGGCTAGATAAAGGGCTAATAGCTACTAACGTTATATCCAATGGCATTTCCGTTATACAGATGCTACAGTTAAAACTCAAACTGCATATGATCGGCACGATCCTCAAGCATGTATGCATGAAAGGGGGGGGGGGGGGGGGGCGGTGGGGGACATCGTTTCTTATTATTGATTACCAATAACCGTGTTCGTCTAAGTAGCCACATAGGTCGATCGCCTGGATGGCTATCAAAACTATGCCCGATCGGGTTGTACTTTACGTGAAAAAGATCTTACCATGAGCCGGTTGGATCCCCCCGAGCATTTCCCCGTTATCGATCGCCATCTGGTAGATCGATATGTCCATTGGCTGATGATAAATCCCCTTATTGCATAGTGAAATCCGCGCTCCAAAAGGTATTCCGTGGAACAGACAATAGCTATCGCTTCAGATGAGTAGAAAACTACATTAGAGATAAAAAAAAAAATATCTGCCTCTATTATCGCGATAGCGCCCCTAAGAGGAGCTGGCCGGTATTGCACTTTGGCGAATTTAAAGAGTAGGGTACATCTGCAGTGCAGCTCGGCGACCTTGAATAGGTTATTAAAATGGAATAAAAGCCAAAACAACTTGCCACGGATATATCCGTCCTTCTGTCCACAACGGGCGGAATCGAAACACGGAGATATCCGTGCCTCGTCCCCAATGTGTTAATAGCAGAGAGAACGAAAAACACACTATCTTAACGTTATAAGTTATAGCAACTTAAGTTGTGACAAACGCCAGTGTATTACACGCGCCGCACTGACTCCGAAACCTTCATCATAAAACTCGAATCGGGTCGTATTGTCATTAAACAACATTAAAACACATTTAGAATGTCACAAATTTTATGAGCGAACGAATTTCGTTAGAGTGGATTTATTTCAACCTTTGTTATGCTTTATTGTCATTAAACATCCACTTTGTTATTGCGTGGCTTGAATCCGCGGCAGTAAGCCTGATATTTATTAACGTGCCTTTCAATATGCGCTATTGGTCAGGACATTCATCAACACATCCTGCTCTCTCTCTCTCCTCTCTCTCTCCCCCTCCCCCCTCCCGTGTTATTCACACAGTATGCATGGCTTTTAAAACAATTTAATAGCCTAAACTAACTTCATTGTAACTTATTTAATTCACATGTTCTTTATTTCATTTTTCCCGACATAATGCTACCTGACCCGACGAGATCCGTCACTTGGTTGCATTACATTACATTACAGATGAAGTATCTTCTCAGAAAATCTTTTTCTTTTACGTGTATTTACACCTAAATGCTTATTGGTCAGGCAGCCACAGTGGTGACGTCATTTAGTTGATTGCCATTGATGGGTATTATAAACAGCGTTTTGACAGTGCTCTGCTGATAGTCACCATGCAGACTACTACTTGTTGCTGAGGCGTTAAACCGGTTTGCTCACTTCGGTGGACACTGCGCAGAGGACAAAAACGCACTGGCAACATTCATCGCGGATTTCATGGAGCCGGATAAAAACTCAGATAAAAACATAACATGCCCAGCACCAGCCAAAGTATCGAGCAGCGGTTCAAAAAGACCACGGTGATCACTCTGGAGAGGCCATCAGAACATTGAACATTGACTTTAGCTTGTCTATTTTATCATGCCTATTTTTTTACCTGTTTATTATGTCTATTTTATTAGTTTATTAGTATTACTGCACAATCAAAGCAGGCATGGCCACCCGCATTTCACTGTATGCCCTGGTGTGTATGTGAATAGATCTCGTGTTATTTTAAATGATAATAAAATCTTGAAACTTGATTTGTCTTGTTTACATCAGGGTCCCCCATTTTCCTTATAATACATTTACATTTAGTCATTTAGCTTTTAGACTTACAAGGTCTGTACGACAAGTCATCAGGAAGGGCACAACTCTATCAGCTTGGTTTGGTGAATTCGGTGGACACTGCGCCGAGGACAATAACGCGCTGGCGACATTCTGTGATGATGATGATTATTATTATTATTATTTATGAAGCCCAAGACATCACATAACAATATGACGGGTTAGCACAGGGGTCAGCAACCTTTACTATCAAAAGAGCCACTTTTCCCCCCTCCCACAAAATAAAATGCAGCACAACCTATTTACCCTTAAAATGAAGATAACAGTGTATAACGTTTTATATATCCCCAACAGTGGCGGCTACTGAAGCACAAATAATTTAATTATATTTTTAAAACATCCCCAAGGCTGCAACACCCCCATTCCTACCAGGTGTCAGGCTCGTCATTCGCTTCCATTAATTTTGGGGACCATGTTTAAATATCATACTTCTGAACTATAAACAAACTACTGCTGTGATGATTTCAATAAAACAGACCATTGTGAGTCAATGGTACATGCTTTTTTTTTGCATTTGCATTTGCCCTGTGTGGAATGTTTATGGAGTGGTTACCATGGTTACCTGCTGTCTTGCTGGAAGAAAGATTCTAAACATTCTGTGAGAAGTTGACAGTTGGTAACATACAAAACCATTCAAACAGTTCTTTCTTATTCTTATTCCTGATGTCTGGAAGAATATGTGAGTGTCTTGTGAGAAATGCTTCCAAACCCCATTGAACTGTATTACAGTTGCAAACTAATTCTACAGGTTAGTGTTCATTTTTCAAAAACAACAAATAATCTGAATGCCATAGGAAAGGGCTTGATTCGTGATCACTAGGATGCTCTCCTGACCCTTCCCAGAAATAGCTTTGTAATCAAAAGCCTAGTGACAATGCCCCCAAAATGTTGAGATACCCCTACCGGAGGTAGAACAAAACACAACATTGTTTTTCCTCATCTCTAAGGTCTCCCATATATGAAATGGATTCTTGTATAAAAATATTTTACTGCAAAAATAGGTAAATTGATAGATATTGTTATACACCCCCAAAGGAAAAAAGAACCAAAACATAGCCTGGCCGTATGGGAGTTGAGACATATAAACTCATGTAGATTAATAATACAAGCTCCAAGAGCTTTCAAAATTGGCATGCTAGCAGTCAGACAGTTGCTTAACCTAATAGAAAAACCTGGATGTGAATATCTTTATGCATGTAGGAAATATATACCTATGTACACATACTTAAAATAAGCGGAAATGTAAAAAATGAATATCTATGCAGAATATTCTCATTTACTTTGTAGTACCTCTGCCATGGATTGTCATAGAAACACAGATGAGGGCTTTTCGGAAAGGTGTGGTTGTGCTGAATCCAGCAATACCACATGTGTAAATATAGCATGCATGGTCAGGGAGTTACATCAGTAAATGTATGAGGTGTCCTAAATTAAAGAAAATGAAACATTGAAGTAATGAAGTCTTCAGTCCAAAGCCCATTATCAGTGGTGAGAAGCATGTTGACAAATTCAATGTTACTGCTATGTCCAGACCAGCAGAGGGCAGTAGAGCCTGCACTGCTTACAGTTTATTACAGTTGTGGTATGGTCAACAATTGGCTACTGTTAGGCTACCAGTTGGATCCTGCTGTAGCTAGCTGCATCATTGTCTTCATGGATACTTCATAACTAAAGTAACGACAGACAAGGACACATACTACACACAGACAGGATCAGCCGCTCACACAGGGGAGAACAGGACAGTTATACAGGAGGGGATGACGAGACAAGACACACCTGGGTTGATTACAAATGGATACACCTGGGAGGGAAACACTAAGGACTACAAGACCAGGACAGGGAACTACAACTAGACACGACACATCACACTAGGAGCGCCTGATCAGGGCACAAAACACATAACAGTACAGTATACATATATGATACTCTACAAGTAGCCAAAGCTGCAGATTTGAGCTCTATGTTTCTATATGGAGGCGTATTGACTGTACGGGGTCACAGGGGAGACTGTCGTTTCTCTGGTCGGGGGTTTTGATTATCAATAAACACCAGCTGCATAGGCGATTAACATCAGATTAAAGCACTTTGTCTTTTTAATGGGACCATCCTATTTACCTGGCCCATCTGTTACTTCTCCTCTCCTCCTCCTCCCTATAATCTCCTCTTCCACCCCCCCCTCCCCAGCTTCCTACTCCCCCTCATCCTACTACTCATCATCCTTTTATGGATAAATAAAACCCACAGTGTTGTGAGATCTCCCCTATGACCCCTCCCCCCTCCCCACCTTTCTCCTTTCCTCTATGTATCTCTCAATTTCTCTTTCATCATGTTTACATGCTGTTCTCGCTCTGCCGCTGACATACCGGTGGAGGTGAAAGGTGACTCTGAGTGTGGTGTGGTGCATGTGTCTGTTTTGATCGGCAGATCTATTGCTTTTTGAAGACAATAATACACTCGCATTAAAGGAGAGAGGGGAAAGAAATTGAACTGGAAATGACAGAAGATTACAAGAAGCATTAAAAAAAAATCAATGTGTACTTGTGGGCCAAATGGAAATACACTCAACAATAACAGATATAATTGGGAAGGAATACAAAAAAACATTTCTACAAAGAAAATACAATTAAAGTGGCAAGAGTATAATGGTCGGTTGTTCTTATTCAACAAACATTATGTTGTGTGCTTTACTGCAAAGACTCATGTGCCCTTACCTGTATGATGGGATTATGTATTGATTGTTGCAGGTGGACACTTTATCATATCTCTCTATCTCTCCCTCATCTCTCTCTCATCTATCTCTCCTCTCTCTCTCACAGTGGCGGCCGGTGGGTACTTCGCCACTAGGGGCGCTATACCAAATATTTTGCAAACATGTACAGTACAGTACCACGCAACAGACTCATGGCAAGACGTGAGCGATTCGACTCACGCTCACGGCAATGAATCGGCTCTTATGAACGAGTCGCTCAGCTGTTACTACAACAACACACAACCAGTCAAATAAAGTATAGTCTAGACTCTAATTCACAACTTGAAACACAATATATAAATAGAAAAGTTAGAAACAAAACTCGCCCGTCTCCAAACACAGGCAGATCTCTCCCTCTCTCCTTCTCTCTCTCACACACAGCGCGACGTGGAATCGATTCGTTACACAATCAGACCTATTATATACCAAGAATAACTTCAGTATGAGTACAGGGCTGTACACATATTTTGCATATTGTTAAACGAGCCAAGGCTAGCTATTAAACTATCGATATGAATCGAAAATCTGGGACCCTGATGTAAACAAGACAAACGTCTTTCTCTGGTCTGCATCCCCTTAACAATTGTGTGTATTAAGCCGTACTGTATTGTACCCATTCTGCAATCTGTTAATAAAGTTCTCATTCATTCATTCATTCAAACATAGACGATATTGAACAAGCCATAATCCACGTATTTTCAATCCGAGAGAGCTGCAGTAGTTAAATCAATGAGCCATCGACATAGTCAGTGTGGTAACGACGTAACGTTATTATTGCATCCAGGATTGATACACGGCTGGCTAGGCAGTTGGTAGTCATAGTCTTGTGTTATAAAATAAATAAACAATCAGCAATGTCTCGCTTCATGAATGGCCAGCAGTAGCCTAACAGTACTGCTCCTAAAAAAAACTATTTACAAACGTTAACGTTAACCACAGAGAGAGAGAGAGAGAGAGAGAGAGAGAGAGAGAGAGAGAGAGAGAGAGAGAGAGAGAGAGAGAGAGAGAGAAAGACTCACTGTTTAGTTGAAACGTCCAGGGCAGGAGAGCTTGATAAACGTGTATAATCCACTGATGATGTATTCCAGACCACTGTCCACTGTAGTCTGTCTCCAGACTACATCCGCCATATAGCTTGTTAGCCAAGTGTTAGCTCGTTAGCACAACGCAAGTACATTCCTTTGTCCATTTCCGCTCGAACAGACTGCAAACTACCTGGCGTTCTATCGCCATGCTCTAAGACAAACTCTAACCTTAACCAACTTTGAAAGAGTGCCTAAGCTTAACAGTCTAAAGAACTTGCAGTCACGGTACGCACGTCTAAGACAAACAGCTGCCTGCATCATTCTCACAACAACACAACTATCTCCACCGACCAACCTAGGAACCAACCTAGCCAGAATAACCTAGAATTGGAACATTAGAAATTGGATTCGGCCAATCAGAGATCGTCTCTGTGAAATTCTGCTACGGAAAAAAATACTGGCGTCGGCCAATCAGAGAGCGTCTCCGCGAAATGCGGCTACAGATATTCTTGACGCTACTGGCTAGACCGCTTCAAATCGCGCCCGGATTCCAACATAATAGTCATATTTCAACGCACAACGCGTTATGCACTGATTGGCTGTGACGGATACAGCGATCAAACTGTGACGCGCACTCAGAGCGCTATCGCGTATAGCCCGGGCCGAAAAAAAAAAAAAAAAAACGTGATGTCACTTCCTGCTCTGGAAAACGAGTGTTTTTTAATTTGCGATAATAACGTTATATTGTGCATTGGAAATACAAACATACTTAAAATGAGTAAATATTATTCATTTTAAACATGTTTATATTATTTATAGGGCTATAAAACAAAAAACAAAAAGATACCTTTTCTTGTTCTACTCTCATATAACCAGGCAGGGCCTGAAGGGGGGGCGGCGCGGCCGCCACTGCTCTCTCACTCTCTCTCTACACTGTGCACCGCAGGTTTGTGTGTTTGTTTGTCACTCATCCATGTACTCGACGTCTGTGCGCCCTTCCGAGGGCTTTTAACCTGTTAAGCTGTAGCCCTATTTTCAGAAATTCCACCTAAAGGTACATGCCTAAGTAAATGGAAGATTGCTCCACTTCTACAAGGCTAATTTGCATGTTCTTGGTATCTAGGAACATCTAGGGATATGGGGGTATGTATTTTCAGTGTCAGAAATATTGTGTCTGTTACTAGGCTTGAGTAAATTGTAATGGAAAAAAGGAGAATATAAATTATGATTTATTTTTGCATCTATGCCGGTGAATAACACCATGTTACAATTGTGCGGGAACCGAGCTCGCTCACTGAGCTCATTCAGCACCTTCTTGAGATCAAGTGTAAAGAAAATCTAAGCAAATGAATAAAGGGAAGATGATTAAACAGAAGGATTTGTAGATACAGTAATAAATGATAATACATGTAAATTATAAATTCATATTTGACCTTGAACTTGACCTTATTATGGCCAAATCATACATCTATGAATATGGAAAAGGCTCCTCTTTCCAATGGCAGGGTTAAATCTGGATTTAGTAATTTCCTTTAGGTTTTACGATAAAATAGATATAATTAGAATTTTTTCGATCAATTCTTATTTTCGGTAAATCGTATAAAACATCGGTAAAAATGAAAATATACACTTTGACTGCTGTTTTGATAGGGTTATGGTCTTTACTCTTGGCAAAAAAACAAATAAAAAAACATTAAAACCCCTTAACATCCAAGGGCCCACATGTGGGCCCACATGAGGATGATTCGCGATGCCACTTAGCGACCTCTAGCGGCTCTGTGTGCATTTCTTTTAATACAATATATAGATAGAATTAAAGCCCTATTTGTTTCCCGTCGATTGCCCTTTCAGGTGACAAAATCCGTTCAGCGGTTCTCGAGTTACATGCCGATATGTGAGGCGTGCACCAAAGTACACATTACCACCCCCGACTCCCGGGGCTCTCGTTCCGTCAATCATTTGGCGATCTCGAAGATTCTTGGACAGGGTTGTAGCCAATGAGTGTGGCTTTCCAATGATACCCCATGATATGATAATTGGGGATCTAATACGGTCTCTATTGATCGATTTATGATAAAGAAAAGCAATTGGGGGACCTACAGGCTTAACATTAAAAACAGTTTTTATTTATTTCTGAAAATCTTCTGAGCCACCTGGAATGCCCTCTGACTGCATTTTTGCTGCATTTAAAAGTATGATCTCCGACCACTGTGTTGTGCCTATACAGTAGGGGTTGGAATCACCAGAGGCCTCACGATACGATATTATCTCGATACTTAAGACACGATATGATAGTATTGCAATACAAAATATATTGCGATATGCTGAGTATTGCGATATTAATATTGCGATATATTGCGATTTATTACCTTTTTTCAACATGTTTTATCTAATAAAATAAAGTTTTCAGTCTGTTCATCTCACTTCAATCATTTGTATTCCAGCAAATGGGATTTTCTCAAGCAGACATATGTCAACACTCTAATCTGTGTTGCATGCACCTGACAAACTGAACTGTTTGTATTACAGTCATATTCCAACTTAACTGAATGCACACATGTGTTTGTGTGTGGACTACTGTACTATTATTACAGGTATTGAAATGAACAATGCAACTTTATAAATAAATAATAAAATATCGATACTTGGCGTCCTTGTATCGATACAGTAACGCCACGCAAAGTATCGCGATACTACTACGTATCGATATTTTCCCCCACCACTACTATATAGTGTGTATGAAATTGCTGATAAACTGTGTCTTGTTTTGGGAGCTCGTCGTTGCTGCAAATGAGGGTAACCACAGTGTCTTACCAGTTGAAATAAAGGTTTGAAAATGTATTGTCATGGAAATGTCAGCAGCGTACAGTATATATCGACCAATCCCTTAGAAGCTGTTCAGTATGTGTGTGTGGCGGGGCACGTATGTAGGTGTGCATGCATGTACGTGTACATGGTAAATGTGGCATTTATATATATTTTTTTTTAATCCAAAGCGCTTTACAATTTGTTCCTCACATTTTACCCATTCACTCACACATTCATACACTGACAGTGGAGCAGTTAGGGGGTTGAGTGTCTTGCTCAAGGACATTTTGACACACTGCCCGGGAGGAGCGGGAATCGAACTGGGAACCTCCCGAGCCACTGTCGCCCCCCCCCCCCCCCCCCCCCCCCCCCACATGTGTCCATGTACATAACAAGTAGGCTACAGAGCATCATCTTATTTCCTTCCCTTAGAGAGCCTCTGTGTTTCCAGTGTTGCTGTTCAAAAGGCCCTGCCTCCTCATATGATTAAGCACCCACTTTACCTTACAGTGCCGCTGCTGCTGCGTCTCCCCTCGGACTAAGTTACACAATTTTCTGTGCCGCCCCCCCCCCTGCTCCCACTCCCCCCAGGGCAAGGTTTGTGCTCCGAGCGGTGTGAACCCTTTGCGACCTATATAATCATTACAGCCATAACTCAGAGAATGTGTGGTTTTTTGTCTCTGTCGCGTTTTTTTTTTTTAAATATGTGATTACTTCCACTGGAGTGGCTTCTCCCTGCCTGTGTGGGAGCCACTGTGTAGCCCCGGTTCCTCCCGTCTTGAGACCGGCTTGACGTGATTCAGTGTTTGATTGTATGTCCACGGTGGCTGTGTGTGTGTGTGAAGATAAGATATTCCTTTGTTGATGCCCAGGTATGGGCAGGGAATAAATATAGGCAATACAATTAGATAGATACAGAATATAAAGATATGAGAATAAAAGTTGTGTAAACACTGTGCAGATGAGGGTCTGTATGCCCTATTGGTTATATTTTACGTTACAATAAAGTAAGTCCTACTAGTAAGAGTAAAAAGATTTGACCATGCGCATAATTAACCTCTCCGGTTCCACCACACATATCTTTATTATTCACTATATTTCACAACTGTTACTGTACACACAATGCAGTCACCTCCCTCTCTGGAACCTTCGCCTCTTATCATCGTTTGCCATGACCGTGTGTAGTGTGAGTTAACCTGTTAAGCCCTAGCCATATTTTCAGAAGATTCGCCTAAAAGTACATAGCCAAGTAAATGGAAGATTACTCCACTTCTACTAGGTCCATTTGCATGTTATTGGTATCTAGGGACATCAATGGACATTAGGGGATGTATTCTGTAAGCAGATTCATTAATATTCCCCTGAAGGATTAGATTCTGACATCCAGCTCTCTGGAATGTGGCTGAATGTGGCTGTGGGGTCCGGTGACGAAGCCAGGCACCCAGGCCATGCACCCAGAAATACTCTGACCTGATGACCTGTGTGACCTAAGGTGCATGCATGGCGCCTCAGGCCACCAGCCACTGAGGAGGACATATTATCAGATTCAGCAACAGCTCACATATACCCCCACATATGACCATATACGACCAAGCCTCATCATCCATTATTAACCAGTGGCTCGCTAAATATGGAACGCACATAGTATAAAAGCCATGGTTGTGTCATCATTCTGGAGCCTTGCAGCCCATGGAGGGCTGTGGACTCCAGGGCCCTCATTTATCAAAATTCCTTAGAAAGTGTTCTATTTTCATACGTAAGCACAGAATTTAGAATGTGTGCACGCACAAAAAAAACGGGATTTATCACACGTGCGTACACAGGTCCTACGCACACCTGTCTTGATAAATATCACTTTGATCTTACGCTTGAGCTCGTGCATGGTTTTAAGTATTTGCATACCAGAACCGCCCCGATTATCCATATATGGTCATGAAACACCCCCATGGGATGTGAAATAATGGACTGACCCGAGGGAATTGCGTGTTATGGAGAAATACGAGACAGGCTGACAGACATGTACACGTACGTGATGTCGGATATGATATCTCTTAAAGACCATATTAACTAATAAAGCCTGTGCTGGAATATGACTGCCTTTTTTCGTTTTGTTCGATTAATACCCAGGGATTAAAGTTCTCCTCAATTGTATTCCAAATCGCGACGGATTTTCCGTAAATTTTCTACCTGCTGCATATGATTTCTAGAGGCATACAATCTATTTTGATGTCAGTATTGGGTAGCCTATATAAACAATAATACGAGAGCATATACAAGAACAATGAATCTCACTGCCATGTATGATGTAGCCTATACGCCATGTGTAGCCTGCCTATGTGATCAATACAAACATGAACTTGAATCCCATCATCATATTTACATAGTCTGTCCACTATGTTTATTACTTTGTTATTTCCCCCCCCTATCTATGTAAAGCGACCTTGCATGGGTCTCTTGAAAGGCGCTCTATTATTATTATTATTATCACGTCTGTGCGCTGATAGGATTTTAGTTCATTAATGCTAATATCTTATATATAAGCTACTCTGGTCAAAGCAAATGTCTCCCCCACTCTGGAATGTGCAGGCTGTAGAGTCCGGTGACCGCACCCTCGTACCTTAAATGTACATCTTCAGTGACCGCACACTTACAATGTCCACACACACACACACACAGGAGGGGGGCAGATGAGCATGGTCGGATTCATCTCGGGCCAGGCCATATATGGCAGTTGGATACAGGCACACATAAGCGCACACACATACTTACACACGCATACATACACACGCACACACCCCTCCCTTTTATCTTAATGCAAGTAAGAGGGTATATAAACCGCTGTCATGTCATGTGTATGGGATCTGATGCTGGTGAGAGAGGGAGCCCTGTGGAGGGCGACTGCGCTTCTTCTCTGTGTTCTCTGTGCAATAAAGACTCTGTGAGAAATAGAACTTTGTCACTCTGAATATATCTGGTTCAGCTGGTCCATACTATATCAATTCAAGGACTTAAGAGGGAAGGAAATCCCTAACAGCGCGGAGCTCACAAAAAAAATACTGCCTTTTACTGTTAGTCTCAGTGAAGTTTCAACGGAGCGAGGTAATCTATTCTAACCAACAAATTGAAGTAGAAAGCATTTCGTTGTGGCCAATCTTATTTGGAAACATGACACAAAATAATGTCGCTTTTTATTTGAAACAATATTTAATCGCGTTTGGAGGTGGGTGTTCTGTAACCCCTTTCGTGACTGTGATGCACCGAGTGAATCCACAGTCACTTGCTCCTCAATAGGAAACCAACCTAGATTTACCATGAAGGACTGGTTCTAACCGAACCGTTCGTTATACAAGAATCACAGAGAAATGTCAAAGGTACTCACAGTTGCACGAGGGTTTCGGACAGAGATACGGGATGGTTTGAAAGCTCGGCGTTGCTAATAAACATTTTAAATATTTTTTATAAACTGGTCAACACGGCATTATTTCCGGCGTTGGCTGCCTGGTGTGATCACAGCGCATGCGCATCATGCACACAACGCCGGAAATAATGCAGTGTTGACCAGTTTATGAAAATTATTTAAAATGTTTATTAGCAACGCAGAGCTTTCAAACTATCCCGTATCTCTGTCCGAAACCCTCCTACAACTGTGAGTACCTTTGAAACGTCTCTGTGATTCTTGTATAACGAACGGTTCGGTCAGAACCAGTCATTCAAGTGACTGTGGATTCACTCTGTGCATCACAGTCACAAAAGGGGCTAGGTGGTTGATGGTGGTTGAGAAGTGAGAGAGAGAACCCTTGTAAGTTCTCTCTATTTATACACTGTGGAGCGCAGTTCTGGAAGGTTCTGCTATGACATCACTGCGGCATCCTCAAACCTCAAGACCGTTCCAGAACGTTCTAACCGGTTCTACTATGACATCATACTGAAGCTTAACTTGAATTACACTATGACACGGCGGCAGTTACACTAGGTGTTCTGCGTCTGCCCCCCGTGCCAAACAAGCAAGCCAACCTCTTGTTCGCGCATGAGCCCATTATAATTACACTACTGTCGCTATTTCACAATGAACTATAATGAATTACGGTTCATACAGAACACGAGCCAGTGTCGGGAGTAATGCACGAAAGCTTATTTCCGTGTTGAAACTAATGCATGAACTGAGGAGCGCATATGCCGTAGTAACGATATTCTACCACTGGGCGTCAGCTTCGCATGCTCAGAGCTGTAGACATAAGCACAAAGTCAAGTTCACGTTCAAATTGCTAAATCCCACACTTTGCTTAGAAATGGTCGTACGCACGGGTTAAGCACATATCTTTGCGTACGCAACGTTGATAAATGAGGGCCCAGGACTGTTTCTCTTCTCCGTGTGTTCCTGTCAATAAAGACCATCGATTGACTTCACCTTTGTTTCCTGAATCTCTGTCCAGCTGGCTCATACATATCAATCCAAAGAACTCAGATTTTATACTATCAATTCCCAGTGTCAGAAATATTGTGTCTGTTACTATGCTTGTGGAAATTGTAATGAACCAAAGGAGAATATCAATTATTACATTATTTTCCATCTTTGATGGTGAATAACACCATGCTAACATTGAGCAGACATGAATATTTCTTATTTTTTTTTATGAATTTTGTCATCCGGACACATACAATTTGAAATATGAATATAAAATATCAGGCCTATAAATTACCTTATTATGGCCAAGTCATACATCTATGGATCGGGCCAAATCTCCTTTTTCCAATGGCAGAGTTCAATCTGGATTTAGTACTACCAGGCGCCCGTAACAGGGCAGCAAAGACTGTGAATGAAATCGACTGTAAGTTTCCTTATTATAATGTAAATAGCTCCGCCATTTTTCATCAGATTGAGATGCGTTTTTTTTTCTAGACGTTCACAGAAAGGTAAAGAAAAAACAATGTTTTGATTTTATGGCAATGACATTCAGGGTTGTTCCACGTATGTACTGTAGACATGGGTGTGTACATGTACAGTAGGGTTTGTGGGTGTGGCAATGTACGTGCGTGATTGGGCTTGTGTGTGTGCACGTGCATGTTTGTGTATGGTAAAGTAGGTATTCGTGTATGTGCCCGCTCGTCTCTCTCCCCTCTGGGCTATTTATTAGGCCAAATATGTCCCAGCATGTGTATTGGCTAATTATGAAAAATTAGGCAATTCACCCAAAGCCACCTCGACGCCCTGTTTTCACCAGTCTATCTGGACAACATTCCCACACCGAGAAACCCTCCTCTCCTCTGGTTAATTTACAGTTTCATGCACAAATAGTTGAGGGTAAAAATGGCATCCCGAAAAGTGCCACCAAGTGAACTTCAGCCCAAACTGCTCCCAAACTTTCTCCTTCTTGTCGTTATTGTTGTTGTTTAGGTCTTACTCAGCTTCTCCTTTTTTTATACTTCTTTCTCTCTCCCTAACAATCGGTCTGTTCAATTTACACTGCGGCAGTCTGCAGGGCTGAAGCGGCTGAGCTGTCACAATGAATTTGTGTGCCCTAAACAAGATTAACTACTGCTATTTGTGTCCCCATATCTCTGAAAGGGTAATCAACGCAGCCGGTTTGGCTTGCTAATTTTCACCATGGTGACCATTTACAAAAACCCATCACAGTAAATGGCTTCGTTCGAAAGGTGTGTGTGTGTGTGTGCATGTGTGTCTGTGTGTGCATGTGTGTGTCTGTGTTCCCCAGGGTAAAAAGGTACATTGTGTCAATGGGTGCAGACAGCTCTGTAGAGGTTCTACTCCCTATCCTGCAGCATTTTCCAAACAATTCCTCTTGGATATGGAACGGCGGTGGCCGCAGTGCCGCAAGCGTGTAAACAGTGTCTGTGTGGAGGGAGCTACCTCGGTCACGCACAGTCTAATAGTGGAAAGAAAGTGCCTTGAGAATGTGGCGAATCGTGTACAGTATGTTAACCTTTATTACTAGTTAAACCATTATTCATCCATAACACTTTCCACGCCAGACCCGATGATAGTCGGGTTAACTCGCCGAACATTCAGCACCAGACCCCAGTATAGTCGGGTTTTCTTTTATTCGATATTTCCATTCATTATCCATCCAGGGAGCCTCGTGTTATCATAGGGAATGAGTTTGAGATTGCAAAAGTCCAATACCGCCGCCTGGTAGGATGCGGCCGGTATTGCACACCATTTGAAACTCTGTGTCTTGGGCTGTGCGTCGATTATATTGGTCCGGGCAGACTTTTCCATGTCGGGCAAGGGGAGCGGTTGTCCCGATCAGCTTGAGGAGCGTCAAATGCTCCAGATGGATGATGTATGGCGGATTATGTTGGTTTTGTTTATTTATTTGTTTATTAGCAAAGGATCCCCATTAGCTGACGCCAAGACGTCAACTAGTCTTCCTGGGGTCCGAGACAACATTAAAACATTACAACATATACATTGCAATTAAAACATAATACAATTAAAACATAGCAAGACATACCAAATAAGGAAACACAACATAGCAAGACGTACCAACCGAAGAACCACAACAACATTAACACACAAACATATTATATCTAAATATGTACATCAACGGTAACATATTGCATATCTCAGCATTGTCAATATTGGCTACATGTAAGATTTTAATTTATTTTTGAAGCTTGCTACACCTCTTATGTCACGTATGTCACTTGGAAGATAATTCCATGCCCTGATAGCCCTATATAAAACTGTTCTTTGCATACTGTTAGTATTTGTATGTGGTAGAATAATCTGCCCTCTACTTGCCCCTCTGGTAAAATGCATGTGCACATTTGAGGCGTAAATTATTTTTATCCGTGATATATTTAGGACTGTGGGTTGTGATCACTTTATGAAAACAAATTAAAAGGTTGGCAGAAAGTCTTTTCTCAACACTCCACCAACTAAGATGTTCATGCATTTGAACAACACTAGTCCTATATGAACAACCAAGAACGAGTTTTGCTGCCTTATTTTGTACCACTTGTAACCTATTTAGCGACTGCTTTGAAGCAGAAGCCCACACTACAGAACAGTAATCCAAGTGGCACAAAACCAAAGCACAAACAATCTGATTAAACAGTGCAAATGGAAGGAATGGTGCACATTTCCTGGCAGTAGCAATAGCTCTACCCATTTTAAAAACAGTTTTGTTTATGTGATCAGACCATGATAAAGTACTATCAAGCCAAAGGCCTAGAAGCTTAGTTTTTTCAACCTGATGTATAGGTTGACCTGCAATTTGTAGAACCAATGTAGGTTTACGTGCCAATCTTTGATTGGTCCCAAAAAGCATACAAACAGTTTTTGATATGTTAAGCACCAGCTTATTTGTTTTTATCCAGTCATATAAAATGTCCAATTCACCAGCCAAAACCTGATTGAGCTCAGAGTTTGTAGCTGCAGCATTATAAAGGGTTGAATCATCAGCATATAAAGTCAGACTAGCCTGATGAATAGAAAAAGGCATATCATTAGTAAAAATAGAAAATAAGAGGGGCCCCAGGCAACTCCCCTGTGGGACACCGCATTCTAACCCTCTACTGCCTGACAAAGCACCATTAAAATAGACCCTCTGAGACCTCAAGGACAAATAACTCCTAAAAAATAAAATTGCTGAGTTATTAAAACCATAGCAGATGAGTTTTTGTATTAAAAGATTGTGATCAATCACATCAAATGCGGCACTGAAGTCTAACATAATAGCACCCACCAGCATTGAACTATCGATAGCTGAAAGCCAACTATCAGACATTTGTGTCAAAGCAGTACTGGTCGAATGACCTGCCCTGTATGCATGTTGGTGTACAGTTGTTATGTCATTAGCTGAAAAGTAGGCCTGGGCCCTGTTCCCCGTACCTGGTTCAACTAAGTCGATCAAGATGTCATTATCCAGATTCAGTTAACCCGATGTTTGAAGCCGGGATTTTCCTGTTCCTCGAAGGTGGATTCAGTCTCGTTAACTCAAACCAGACTTGAGACCCAGGATTAGTGCGCGCGGCCGCTCCAGTTGAAAAGCCAGCACGTATCGATAGCAGAGATCCTGATTCTCTAGCGGCATTGATTGATTAATTGATTTAAAACTTTATTAACATATTGCAGTACGGCTCAATCGCCTCGCCGACAAGTTAAATGCGTTTACCTATAGGCTAATTTTAAGTCCCTCATTACCTCAATCAATCAGATTATATTTCTTTAAACTTGCCTGCTGGATTGAATAATCAAATGAGATCTTGCTAGCGAAAATAATTAGTTAAACTGTTATACAGAATAACGATACGGCTCTCTTACCCATTGATTGATGTAAGGTCGATCTTTTACTTATCTCCACTGTGGTGTAACGGGTTCTTCTTTTGACTTTCACGCAGACGACCGGGGTTCGAAACCTAGTCTTTCCCTTCTTTTTGCGATGTAGGAATAATTCAATTTGGTGCACGTTGAGAGCTATATAAAGAATGACATCCTCAATGCATGTAGATTTATAATATTTTAACTTAAAACTAGGCTACTTTGGCGTATAATCATTAATATTATATTCCAAAAAATTATATTGGAAACACGGGGTTTCAAACACCGGTCGCCGGGTTGCCAGGATTGAGCACTACCGCTGCGCCACTGTGCCAGATGGGTTAAATTCATTGTTTATACATTAATGAACGAGAGACCCGTGTTTAGAATATTCTTTATTTTGAATGAAGTTTTATCTCTTTATGCTCATTCATTAATGTGACGTCAACGGCTCATTCAATTTCTCAAATCCGTCAAACAGCGCATCTCATCAGACATCTTAATCCCAGTTACAATTAAAATAACCACATAATGTGTACATCGCACCGAGCGAGCGCCACGGTATATAACGTGCATTATTTAGGACAAAGTGAATTTAGTATCAGCATTTTGGGTCTATTTTACATTTCAAAAGACCCCTCTGGAAGAATGGAGCACAAAAACGTAATTCAGAATGGTATAATGCAGATCCTAGACTGTGGGAATAATTTCAGGAAACGCGCTGTCACTTCTTTGCGGGGGCGTGGCGATGGTTCATCCGGCTAACTTGAACTTAAACCCTGCTTTCGACCAGGCTCAAACTTTTGGATCTGTTGTCATGGTGATTTGGACAATCCAGGTTCGGGGAACCGGAATGTCCGGCTTAAGTCAGACTTCACCGAAAGTTATCCGGCTAACTCAGTTATCCAGGTACGGGGAACGGGGCCCTGGACTTGCTCAGACACAATTTTTTCCAGTAATTTACTGAGAACGGGTAAAATGCTAATAGGCCTACTGTTGGGACCTCCAAAAGGTAATTTAGCATCTTTAGGAAGTGGAATGATCTTTCCCTCCTTCCATAACAAAGGACACATGCCACTGATTAAACACCTATTAAAAATGTGACAGATTGGTGCAGAGATATGAGACACAGCTATTCTCAACAATTTACTATCCAGGTGGTCGTTACCAGTGGATTTAGAGACTGGTAGAGAGCGCAATAGCCTATCCACAGTCACAATATCCACCTGTTGGAATTCAAAGACACAGTTTTTATCCTTCATAATGTGTTCTTTTATCAACACATCAGAGTTGTTCTGTTCCGTTATGGCTTCGCTCAGCACCAGTTGCATATATCTCGCTTCAGCATATATACACTGAATAATTTCACAAATGTACCTTTAAATGCCAGCATTCATCTGGCCACACCCCCATCCGCTTACCTATATAAGCAGGGATGGTGCCACACACTCATCTCCTTCTCAAATTTCATCACAAGCAACGTGTTGCTATATGCCCACTTGACGTGGAGAAAAATATATATATATATAGTCTGAGGAAAGGAAGAACAAGGAGATACGTTGACATCATATCTTTATTTTCTCTCTCACTATTTTCGAGAAAATACGGCGATATTGTCTTCGTACTGGAGTGTCTGGAAGATGTTGATCATTCTAAAAATCCTCCACCGGTTTTCGTATTGGGAGCACGCCGCTGCATGCTTCTCAATTGCAGTTCCTTGCTGTGTTTGTTGGGGTGAAACCTGTCAGGCCACAGCTGAACTGTCGGACGCGCCGCTGTTGTGAGAAGCGGTGGGTTTCAGGTTGGGTGAGTACTGTTGCTGGCGGGCTTCACTTGTCTGTTAGTGCTATGGGGGCTACTTGACAATGTTTATGGAAACCGGCCCCAGGCTAGGGTCCTTTGTTCAGCCACCTAGGCGACAGAAGACCTTGGTCTGAAGGCCATTGTAGTTTTTACTAGTGGGCCGCGACCATTAACACTGGTGATCCCTGTGTGTTCTGGACGCGTGGTTATCTCTCTGTCCCGTGTTAAGCCCCTTCTTTCATATCCAAATGAGAGTATTCCTTCACGAGGAGATATGTGCATGGATGTGCGATAGCGGCAGATCCATGTTCAAGTCAGCTACACAGGCCAGTTTGGTATTGTGCTGATTCCGTCGGGTGTTGGTAAAATCACCGTTGTAAAGCAGTGTTGACATCTTGTTTCTCTTTTCTCTTAAAAAGTGAGGAGAGGTTCAGAACGGCGGCCTGTCTGGGTGAGTGTTATGTCATTGTATACATGTTCAGGTGATAGCTGCTTAGCTTACGGTTAGCCAGTCAGCTGTTAGCTGCTGCGTTAGCCTGCTGGGATCGCTGCATGGCCTACTTAGGTTGGGCCTACTGTTAGCCAGTCAGCTGTTAGCTGCGGCGCTAGCATGTCGTGATCACTAGGTAACGTTAGCTTGCTGCTATAGGCCATGGCCTGGCGCGGGGTAGCTTTAGCTCCTTGCGCGCCGCCGTGAGCTCGCTTCTGGTCGCGTGCGCCGTTAGCTCGGCGTCTCGCGAGCAGGGGCAGTAGCGCCCGAACGGTTGGAGCGGCCGTTAGCTTGATGCTATTCTGTTGAACGTGCTTTGATTTTAACATGTTTTACACTCTTGACTACGACGTCATCCTTGACAGGGGATGTTCGTCGACCCTGCCCTGAGCCTGGACGGGGATTGCGTCAACAAAGAGGACTGTAGCGACTGGTTGGAGCGACGACGCTGCCCAGTTCGAGCAACACAGGATCGGCTGTGTTGTCTACGGGGTCTCGAGTCTGCGCTTCGCTGATCTACGTTCCGGGTAGGACAAGGTTTGACCAGACCTTATAACACGTCTTCTGGTTTTACTTTTCTAAATTTTTTGTGAATAACGATGTTTTCCCAAAACGTGTGTTGCTGCAATGCATTTAGGATACGACGCGAGTTATGTGTGAACTGGTTTTGTCACTGGCAGTTAGCTTCTCCGTGCAAATCGGGTTGTTGTTACAGATGTGAAAATGATCTGGTTGTTGTGTGAGAAACATCATGTGTGTTGTTATGTACCGTGTACTCACAACTAAGGTAACTAACCTATGAAGCTATGCTTAGTGACAAGTGAGTAAAAGAATGTTCTTTTCTCAGCCTGTGATGACAATGAACAGTGTGTTCACATATTAACAGGTTTTCCTGTTTTGACTGGCCGTATTGAGGGTAAAATAAGAGGATTGTGTTTCCCCCCGGTTCCCTGGGGACTTTTTCATCCTCCTATCAGACATGTTGTGCGCTAAATTGTGTCTTTTGTGTGGTAGGGATGCGATGTAACCCTTAGCTTGATTGCTGAGGTTGTGCTAAAACTGCTGGAGAAACGTTAGGTTATGGCTATAACCAAGTTCTGTTAGTTAGGGGTGACGCTTGGCATCACTACTGCACTATCTCGCATATGTGCACGCGCACTGAATAAAGACCACAAATGTTCCTTTAATCCCAATATTCGTCTGACCACACCCCTCATCAGCTTACCTTCATAAGCAGGTGTGTGGTCACCTGCTCTCCTCCTTCCCAAGCTTTCACCACAAGGTGAGGTCAAGGGCTGCAGCGGCCGTCTGATGCCAAGCGTCACCCCTAACTAACAGAACTTGGTTATAGCCATAACCTAAAGTTCTGTTCCGTTAGGGGCTCTGCTTGGCATCACTACTGCACAAGGGGAGGCCAAGCGGAGCCGCTGGCTGACAAATACACCCCGCTGACAGCCCCCCACAACCATCAGAACAGGGAGGGCCGAGCCCCCCCGACCCCCCCTAATGGAGGGCATCCCCCCTATTAGGGGCTTCACGGGAGGGCGACGGACCCGACCGTGCGAAGAGGCACTCAAGCAACTCAACGCACAGGGTGAGCAGACCGTGGCTTGACCCCACGACTACACATACGCACAACCCGCATGCCACCCGGGAACGAACGGAGGAACAACCTCGTTACTGCCCCCAGAATCACGGGGTCAAGGGCAAACCCAACCCCGTGGCAAGGCCGTAGCAGCGGAGCGCGAAGGAAGACCCAGACCCACCAAAAGGGCTGGACTCCCTGGAATGACACAGCAAGAATATGTATCCTATTAGCCTGACTCGATCGACACCAATACTGGGACTCGCGATCAGATAATTGGAATATTCTTTTTGGGACACATCCTAGTCAAGGTAAGGGCTATGATATCAATCTTGCATTGATCAAAGCATGCCTTCATTGCGATCCGAGCGTATGTGTGTAACACTAGTCCATAACGTATTCCGTTGGTGACGATCAAAGCATAAAAAAACGACCCCCCACCGTCATGCATTCATGATGGAACATAATACATATCATATGCATTTGATTTTTTTATTGTAGCGTGTGTAGGGACGGAACGCCAATGCATTTAGTATAATACACGTTATATTCACCACGGTATAAAACGGGAATGTATGTGTAGCACCCTGAATATGTGACTATTATTCAGAAGTGCTGACTTGCCTTTTATCTCCCCTTTGTGCACAAAGACATATTAACTAGTTTCCATTGATATTCCCTCGAACAATGACGCAGGTTTCTCCTTCTCTCACCGGCTGGAATATGGATTATAAACAGTAAACTGAATCATATTCTATCCACCCAGTTCTTCCTGTGGGGTTAGTTGGCGGTACCAGCAGGGGGCGGCGGTGGCAGGCGGAGCGCACGAGAGAGGCATAGAGGGAAGCAAGTCAACTGGAACGGAAGCGAGGAGAGCCAGCCTCTTCGACATTGGACTTGGACCTGGTCGGTCGTGTCTTGAAAGAGCCCCGTTGTGGACCACACGGGTGAACGTATTGAACTTGAATATATTACGGGTTATACTAGAAATATAAGTGTAGTAGCGTGTTGCATGTCCCCACTGAATAACCCTAGTGATACAACGAGTTATCCTAGAAGAAAGCGGTATAGCCAAGAGTTGGCTTATGTTAACGTTATCCCCTCCAGTGAGGTGCCCAGCCAGCGTGGCTTGAAGAGGACCGGTGGTTAGAGGCACCCTGCGTCGTTGTATGTTTCGGCTAGCAGGAGGGCTGTCTAGGACCCACAGAGTAGCTTCAGTTAAGGTAGGGCCCAGCTTATTATAGCGCGTCAACCCAGCCCCGTCAGCCAGCAGCCTGTCTTCACCGGCGTTCTACATCTGCTCTGCACCGGCGGTCGTCAGCCCAGCACGGGAGTTCGGCCCGTCCAGCAGAGGTCGCCATCACCCAGCACGCGCCTTCAGCCCGCTACTGCTCCCTCTGTCCCACACCGCTTGCTAGCTCCTGTGACGAGAGCGTTCGACGCCATCTTACCACCCGGACAGTGGTGGTGCGGCGATGCCGCCATCTTGGTTGAGTACATTAGCGCTTCGGTGCTCAGGATCCTATTGCACAGTACACAGTGTGGTGCGGCCTACGGGCGAAGCTAATGTTGCTAACTACAGTTCATAGGGGTACCCCATAAACATTACATGCCGGCATTAGTATAGGACTTTTGTTTGGTAAAGTGGGCCCACCTTTTTAATTTTCTTTGAGTGTGATAACGTGTTTGTTCTTTAATAATATTTTCCCATCTAATTAACCCTTCCCCTGTGATGAGGTTACCGACCTGTTGTATTATAAGTAAAGCCTTAGAGAGGTATTATCACTACCATATAATTAAAGCCCGAGAGAGGTATTATCCCTGGTACTAACCCAGACGTGGGTGATGAGTCAAGCACATTGAAGTATACTATACTTGGGTCGGCAATACCTGGTTCTATACGGTGTGGGTGTATAATCTAAGTGTCTATAAGGTATTGAGTTACAAATTGGGTAATAGTAAGACTTCATTCTATTTGACCCATTGCTATTAAATCTTTGTAACTGACCAGTATAAGTAACGATAAAGAATTAGATGGGAGTTCTGTGTGCGTGTCCATTCCTGAGCCTATGAACAACTCTTTTGGTGTGGGTAACATTAATACAATTAACCCTTTCCTATCCAACTTTTCCCTTTTTACTATAAGGTTTCTAATGTCACCGAGGGAGGGTACTGCTTGCGGGAGGAACTAAGTTATTTATTTACAATTCAGTCACTAGGTGTGGGAGGGTTAAAGGCCGAAGACAACTGATCTCAAACCTACCGAAGTCGGCCCATGTCACCCCACTTCTTAGGGACCTGCACTGGCTCCCCATTGCTGCACGAATCCGCTTCAAGGCCCTCGACCTAGCATACCGTGCGGCAAAGGGAACCGCTCCCGCCTACCTCCGGTCAATGGTCTCTAACTACACACCCTCAAGACCCCTACGCTCTGCATCTTCTGGCCGCCTCAGACCTACTCCTATCCAAGCTCCGGGAGGGTCATCAAAGAGAAGTCGCCTATTCTCAGTCCTTGCCCCACAATGGTGGAATGAACTACCCACCCCAGTTAGGACAGCCGAATCACGTCCAATCTTTCGCCGTCGACTAAAGACGCACTTCTTCAACCATTATCTGAATTAAAAAAAAAAAAAAAAAAAAATCTAACCCTAACTAACCGTACTGTCATGCACTTGTCCTAATAAACTAACCTACACTGTAGCACTCAACACTTTGATGAACATTGTTGCTCAGCTGATAGAGTTGTGCCCTTCCTGATGGCTTGTCGTACAGAACTTGTAAGTCGCTTTGGATAAAAGCGTCAGCTAAATGACTAAATGTAAATGTAAATGTAAAGGAGGTATTGGGGAAATGAGAGCGAGTTGGGGAGTACTGCTGACCACCCTGGAAGGGCGAGGAAGACCAGAGTACCAGACCAGGTTGGTAAATCCCGGGCCCCATCCACTCCCACTGCCGGCCTCCAGTTGACGCTCCAGACCCAAAGACGAAGGTGCAGTCAGACAGAGCTCTACTGTGTCTTGCTACCCAGTGGCTGTGCACACCCGTTCCCACGAAGCAGGGATAATCCACCCTGCTACATATGGATGAACAGATTATTTCTTTTTCACATATTGAACGATAGATACTCGATGTCAAATGGGCAATAGTTTTGTATCCATAGCTATAATATATAATATAGTTATAGCCCTGCAAACACTGCCACATATTCCTATACTTTAGAACGCTGGCCTTTCAACCACACAGTACACAGCACCCTCTGGCGTCTGAATGAGTTAAGATGTTGACTGCTGCCAGCAGCTGGAGAACTAACAGCTGCAGAACTTGAGTGCTGTTAGGAATGTCCGACCACTAAGTGTGTCTGAGTTTTAACCACCAAAACCTTCATGGACTACAACATATGACGTATATCATGCCAGTTAGGGTACCTTGTGTTGTTTAATTTTACTCTAACTGATTCTACTGATACTGATAATTGTATTGCCTATATTGAGAGTAACATATAATATAACCAGCATACATCATCTGTACCTTTGTTTACACAGTTTCTTTTTCTGTTAAATTTGTCTGCCTATATTTATGTCTTTCTACTATTACTCTGCCCATACCTCCCCTCTCCCATACCCCATGCTGCTATGATGCCCACATTTCCCCAAGGAGATCAATAAAGCAATATATTGTCTTGTCTTATGTATGACCTGCTACTCACCGCTCCTTTACGGTAAGCCTGCTTTATCATTTGAGTACTGTATCAATGTGGGTTTAGTCCACCACCACTAAGCGTTCAATCCACCCTTTTGGTCTATTGTTAGGATCACATGGTTCCTATCACCGCCCATTCCTTTGCTGAAGCAGGTTCTAAGGACTGAAGTATTGTGGTTTTATTATAGCCCAGTATTAAACCATTTTCAAATCATTTTCGAGACATCTCTGCTTCGTTAGACATAATACAGTGAGGGAAACCCATGGGTATTTTGCCATGGCAACACATCAACTTCCTGAGTCTCATCAAGGGAATGAAGGTTATCCTATAACCCTAGTTACATGAGTTCTAGCGAGCGCTCTGCTCTAGTGGGATGACCTCTTTGTTACCTATGTATCCTGAAAGCTTCCGCTACAACGCACCTACACTTGTCCGGCCACGCCCACTTCCGCCCCTGCATTTAAGCAAGGGGTGTGACCGTACTTCCGCTCTTCCCGAGTATTGACCGTTATTCGGAAGACAATTAGGGGTCCTCAGAACTCATGTAACCCCCCTAGTGAGGGGTGGGGGGGGGGGGACAGGACACCGACTGTGCGAAAAAGAGTGGACAGCACCCAACAAACTCACAGCGTGAGCAGACCGCGGGACAGAAGGGCCCGCGACTACCCGGCCGCGCGCCCCGCTTGCTACCAGGGAACATACGTGAAGCATAAGCCTGCGTTACCGCTTCCACACCTTGTTGGGTCGGGGTTGTTAAACCCTGACGTTGCCCGTGAGGTTGGGGTTCCAAACCACAACCCCGCAAACCCAACCCCGCAGGCGAAGCTTTAGCAGCGGGGCGCGGAGGTCCCAGCCCCATGGACCACTCAAGGCAGGCTTACCGCCGAGTCCAGGGGCCAGGACCTGACAAAGGGGACCTGGTGAGGTCAACAAGGCCGTGACATCGAGACCTCTCCAGGCATTTACTCGTGACTCCACCCTTTACACACACCAGCGCATCGGACAGGGCACAACAGGTGAAGGCCCTTCTCCGCCTTGCACACCGCAAGGACCCCCTGAGGAAGAGGCTCTGAAAACTCCTGGAGAAGGAGGCTCTGTGAGGAGGCTCTCTCTCTGAGGAGGAGGCTCTGCTGAGGGGGGAGGCTCCGAAGAACACCCTGAGGAGGCTCTGAAAACTCCCTGAGGAGGAGGCTCCAAAGCTCTCTGAGGAGGCTCTCCCGCATAATCCCATGGGGTCAGCTGGTATACCAGGGAGACAAGCACTCCAAGAGAGGAGGTTGATCCCTTAACCCAGAACGACAAAGTTCGACCTGTGCCCGGAGGACTGTGAACTACACAGGAGCGCCTAGAGGGGCTGGCTGTAAAAACAGTACCCCGACGGCCCACAGTACCCCGACGGGGGGGGGGGGGTTCGGCATGCCGTGCACAATGCCACAATCTCGGGGGTCATAAAATCTGCCAGTAAACCGACCCTGCCACGAACCCTGACCCCGCCAGTAGTCCCGCAGGGTCGGGGTTCAGAGAAAAGAGTTTGACACAATTGGCAGACGTCAGACGTCATAAAACATGCGGGGCATCCTCTCGAGGAGCCGGGGCCGAACCCGGGCTCTGACAGAGAGTTGACTCCGCTACCGGCATACCGGGGAGACAACCACCCCAAAAACAGAAAGGTTGCTTCCTTAACCCCTTGAATCTGGGAAACACATCTGTGCGTATACACAGGCTATATAATGCAGTTCTGTATCACACTAGCTCCCGCTCAGCGTCTCATTGCATATATCTCGCTTCAGCATATATATACTGAATACATTTCAAAATGTACCTTTAAATGCCAGCATTCATCTGGCCACACCCCCATCCGCTTACCTACATAAGCAGGGGTGGTGCCACACACTCATCTCCTTCTCAAATTTCATCACAAGCAACGTGTTGCTCATATGCCCACTTGACGTGGAGAAAAATATTGGCTGACAATGTTTACGAGGAAAGGTAGAACAAGAGATACGTTGACATCATATCTTTATTTTCTCTCTCACTATTTTCGAGAAAATACGGCGATATTGTCTTCGTCACTGGAGTGTCTGGAAGATGGTGATCATTCTAAAATCCTCCACCGGTTTTCGTATTGGGAGCACGCCGCTGCATGCCTCTCAACTGCAGTTCCTTGCTGTGCTGGTTGGGGTGAAACCTTTCAGGACACAGCTGAACTGTAGGACGCGCCGCTGTTGTGAGAAGCGGTGGGTTTCAGGTTGGTGAGTACTGTTTGCTTGCGGCTCCACTTGTCTGTTAGTGCTATGGGGGCTAACTGACAATGTTTACGAAAACCGGCCCCAGATTAAAGTGTTTTGTTCAGCCTCTTAGGCAACAGCGGAAGACCTTAGTCTGAAGCCCATTTTAGTTAACTAGTGGGCCACGACCATTAACACTGGTGATCCCTGTGTTTTCTGGACGAGTGGATGTTTTCTCTGTCACCGTGTAGGCCCCATCTTTCATATCCAAATGAGAGTATTCCCTCACGAGGAAATATCAAGTCAAGTCAAGTCAAGAGTTTTAATTGTCACGGCATACAGGTATACAATGAAATGCGGGTGGTCTTGCCCGCAACGATG
Source organism: Notolepis coatsorum (assembly GCF_963971535.1). Classification (NCBI taxonomy): domain Eukaryota; kingdom Metazoa; phylum Chordata; class Actinopteri; order Aulopiformes; family Paralepididae; genus Notolepis; species Notolepis coatsorum. Next base: position 227,653,396 of record NC_140165.1, read on the forward strand.
TGCAATACAGTGGTACAACATATAATAGAATAAAAAAATGAAAAAACAACATTGTGCAGTAAACAGGTAACAGGTAACATGGAGTGACATCTCGGTATCTGTACATAGTTATTTACAGAGCATATGGGACATGCTAGTTAGCTTTGGTAGTGCAATACACTGTTCCTGTTATTCTAATTTAAAGTGTCCTTTCCTTTGGCCATAAGTGTGCGTGTGTGCGACATGAGTGTGTGCCCGCTCATGTTAAAGTGTTAAGTGGCTGCTCGTGTGTGAGCGTGCACAGCGTGCGTGTCGTGTGTGTGTTCATGTGTGCTTGTGTGTGGGTAGTTCAATGTTCTGAGCACTCAATGTTCATTGGTCATGGCTCTGATGGCCTGGGGGAAGAAGCTGAGCCTAAGCCGCTCTGTCCTAGTAGCTGGGGTTCGCAGGCGTCTGCCTGACCTCAGCAGCTGAAACAGGCTGTTATTGGGGTGGTGAGGGTCTTTCATTATCCTGCAGGCTCTGGATTTGCACCTCTTGTTGTATAGAACCTGCAGGGGGGGGTAGTGCAATACCCGTGGTACGCTCGGCTGAGCGCACCACTCTCTGTAGGGCCTTCTTGTCCTGTGCCGTGCTGTTTCCATTCCAGGCAGTGATGTTTCCGGTCAGGATGCTCTCTACAGCTCCTAAGTAGAAGGACTGGAGTATCTTCCCCGATACTCTGAACTTCCTTAACTGTCTCAGGTGGTAGAGGCGCTGTTTCGCCTTCTTTATTACTGTGTCTATGTGTGTTGACCATGTCAGGTCCTCTGAGATGTTGACCCCCAGGTACTTAAAGCTGCTCACCCTGTCCACGGTAGCCCCGTTAATCATCAGTGGTGTGTGCGTCTCCTGCGGTCCTCTCCTATAATCCACAATCAGCTCCTTGGTTTTACCAATGTTCAGGAGCAGGCTGTTGTCCTGGCACCAGCGTTCCAGTACCTCAACCTCCTCCCGGTAGGCCTTCTCGTCGTTGTCCGAGATCAGCCCCACCACCACCGTGTCGTCTGCGAACTTCACTATGGAGTTGGAGCTGAACTTGGCCACACAATCGTGTGTGTAGAGTGAGTACAGCAGGGGGCTCAGAACACAGCCCTGGGGGGACCCGATGCTCAGGGTGATGGTGTTGGAGGTCTGACCCCCCACCCTGACCGCCTGGGGTCTTTCGCTCAGAAAGTCCAGTACCCAGGCGCTCAGGGCGGAGCTCAGACCTAGCTCGATCAGCTTGTCCACCAGTCTGGTGGGGACTATGGTGTTGAACGCTGAGCTGTAGTCAATGAACAACAGTCTCACATAGCCCCCCTTCTGACGGTCAAGGTGCGAGAGGGTGCTCTGCAGTACCTGGGAGACCGCGTCGTCGGTGGACCTGTTTGTCCTGTATGCAAATTGCATAGGGTCCATATCACTGGGGAGGGAGGCACAAATGTGGTCCTTGACCAGCCTCTCGAAACATTTCATGACCACAGAGGTGAGTGCCACCGGTCTGTAGTCATTTGGACATGTTGGGGAGGCTTTCTTCGGTACAGGGATGATGGTAGACATCTTGAAGCAGGCAGGGACCACTGACTCCGCCAGGGATTGATTAAATATGGCGGTGAACACTGGGGCCAGCTGGTTGGCACAGGACTTGAGTATGCGTCCTGTTATGCCATCTGGGCCAGCAGCCTTCCTGGTGTTCACCTGCATAAATGCTCTTCTCACACTGTGTTCCGACAACGAGAGAGCGTCCCCGCCCCCCCGCGGTTGCCCCCCCCCCCCCTCAACAACAGCCGGCGCGCCAGTGACGTCACTAGCCGGAGAGCCAGCAGCGCCACTGTCTACACCAAACCGAGCGTAGAAGATGTTGAGCTTGTCCGCGAGGGAGGCGTCGTCGCTCCCCATTGAGGGGGCGCTGACTTTAGTCAGTTATTGTCTTCAGTCCCTGCCATAATCCTCTTGTGTCGTTTTGTGCCATTTGTGTCTCCAGTTTGTCAGCATATGTCCTCTTAGCAAGTTTAACAGCCTTGCGTAGAGTATAGACTGAAGCCTTATACTCCTCCATGTTTCCTGACTCTCTACCCAGGTTGTAGGCGGTGGTACGAGAGTTCAGAGCTGCTCTGATAGTGCTATCCACCCACGGTTTCTGGTTTGGGAAAATCCGCACCGTTTTTCTGGGGACAATACCATCGGCTATTGTTGTAATGTAGCTCACCACTGTGTCTGCGAGCTCGCTGACGTCACTGGCACTTCCTTTGAACAATCCGTATCTGTAAACACGTCCTGGAGCGTGGCCTCTGATTCGTCGGTCCACTTCTTTGTCTCACGTGACACGACGGCGTCACGTGATCTCTGTTGATATGCCGGAAATAGCAAGATGGAGTCGTGGTCGCTCGAGCTTGTGGACCCCGTTAATGGCGGAGCGGCTACTGCCTTGTAGCCGGCTCTGAACGGGGAATAACAGTGGTCGAGTGTGTTTTTCCCTCTGGTGTAGCAAGCGATGTGCTGAAAAAAGGACGGCATCACTCTCTTCAGGTTTGCCTGGTTGAAATCGCCGGCCACTACCATCGCTGCGTCTGGATATTTGATCTGGTGTCTGTTGAGGTAATCGTGTAGTTCTCCCAGCGCTTTGCCCGTATTCGCGTGTGGGGGAATATATACGGCGGTCATGATGACCGCGGTGAACTCCCTCGGGAGGTGAAACGGACGACACAGGATAGAAAGATGTTCCATCTCCGGGGAACACGAGTTTGAGAGAACATGCACCCCCTCGGGATTAACCCAGGAATTGTTCGTGAGGAGGCAGACCCCGCCGCCGATGGTCTTTCCTGAGGCAGCGGTACGATCTGCACATAAGACTGTGAAGGCATCCGAGGGAGATACGCTTTTGTCCGGAGTCGCCGACGTGAGCCATGTCTCCGTGAGACACATAATGTTGATGTCTCTCATCTCCCGTTGGAACCGGACCCTCGCCCTTAGGTCATCCATCCTACCCTCCAACGAACGGGCATTCGCCAGAAAGATGGATGGAATTGCTGGGCGGTAAGCAGCTCTTTTTAGTCTCAGTCTGATACCTCCACGTCTCCCTCTGTGTCTCCTCCTGCCGTAGCCTTTGTTCTTTTCCTTGCCGCCATTCTCCCGTCTGATTTCTGCTGGCCATTCTAGGTCAAAAGTGTCTCCAAACTCCTCTTTGAGCCCGGGGTTCAGGTCCATAAGTGTCTGACGGTCGTATGACGTACCCGCAAGTGTTGCTTTAAATAAAAAAGTAGAAAAAACAAACATAATAGCTAAAAGTGTGTACATCGTTGCAGAGCTAAAACCAGAGGCGTCTGACCGGGGTTGCGTCCTCACCTCCTATGGGCATAGATGTTCGTTAGTGGAAGATCTGTGTTCAAGTCAGCTACAGGCCAGTTTGGTATTGTGCTGGCTCCGTCGGGTGTTGGTAAAATCACCGTTGTAAAACTGTGTTAACATCTTGTTTCTCTTTTCTCTTAAAAAGTGAGGAGGGTTTCAGAACGGCGGCCTGTCTGAGTGAGTGTTATATCATTGTGTACAAGTTCAGGTGATAGCTGCTTAGCTTACGTGCTAGTGGTGGCCTACTGTTAGCCAGTCAGCTGTTAGCTGCGGCGCTAGCCTGCTGTGATCACTAGGTGGCCTACCTCTCCCTCACGGGGAGAGGCGGGGGGGATTCGAAGTCTCCCCTCTGGTCGCGTGCGCCGTTCGCTCGGCGTCTCGCAGGCAGGGGCGGTAGCGCCCGACGGTTAGAGCGGCCGTTAGCTTAATGCTACTCTGTTGAACGTGCTTTGATTATAACATGTTTTAAACACTCTTGACTACGACGTCATCTTTGACAGAGGATGTTCGTTGAACCTGCCCTGGGCCAGGACGGCAAGGACTGCGTCAACAAGGGGGACCGTAGCGGCGGGATGGAGCGGCGACGCTGCCCAGATCGACAACACAGAACGGCTGTGTTTACTACGGTGCCTTGAGACTGCACTTTGCTTGATCTACGCTCCGGGTAGGCAAGGCCTGACCAGACCTTGTACACTTCCTCTGGCTTTCCCTTCTAAATGTTTTGTAAATAACGATGTTTTCCAAAACGAGTGTTGCTGCACTACATTTAGGATACGACGCGAGTTATGTGTGAATTGTCTTGTCACTGGTATTTAGCTTCTCCATGCAAATCGGGTTGTTGTTACAGATGTGAAAATGATCTGGTTTGTTGTGTTGAGAAACATCATGTGTGTTTATATGTACAGTGTACTCACAACTAAGGGGGTTAACTAACCTATAAAGCTATGCTTAGTGACAAATGAGTAAAGAATGATTCTTTTCTCAGCCTGTAATGACAATGAACAGTGTGTTCACATATTAACAGGTTTTCCTGTTTTAACTGGCCGTATTAAGGGTAAAGTAGGAGGATTGTGTTTCCCCCCGGTTCCCTGGGGACTTCTTCATCCTCCTCTCAGACATGTTGTTGCACTACATTGTGTCACTGTGTGGTAGGGATACGATGTAACCCTTAGCTTGATTGCTGAGGTTGTGCTAAAACTGCTGGAGAAACTTTATTTTCCTAAAAGAAAAGATTGTTTGGTCGCTTTCGTGTGTGCTTAGCAAGGCCTGTGGCCGATACTAATCGAGAATTATGTATTCTCTCATTATGAAAAACGGCGTTCCTCTGTATAGTGTTTTTGCCATTTTTTGTAGGTGATGATGGGTTGTGTGTGTCATGTGACCTACAACTGGGTTGGACTGGCCACAGAAGCACATGTGTAAGTTTAGTACCGGGGCTCTTGGAGAGCCCTCTCTATTCTGTGTTTTTTCCTTAGTAAAAATCAGATAGCAGGTTAGCTCATGCGCTGTGTGAAGCTGTCAGGCGCTTCATGGAGCTGACTATGACTGTGTCATACTCTCTTTTTGTCATTACATCGTATCATGGGTGTGGGGTCATAAAGGGGTGAACTGGTAACCTTTCCTCCCCCTTTTTTCTGTTGGTCAGGGGTAAACCCACCTGTCCTTCAAGGTTCCTGTCACGTTGCGGTTCGGCACGTTACAGGGTGAGGGGGGGGGGGGGGGGAGGGAGTTTCCTGGTCCCATGGCCTGGAATATTGGGCGTGTGCACCGCAGAAATTCCCCCGCCATAGAGTACGTCACTGTGCGCGTCTCTGTTGGTAGGACTTCCGTGTCAGGGCTCCTCCTCACCAAGCTCCTATTCGGGCCTTCTGTGAGTTGGGACTCTCCTTCCGTGAGGAGGGAGCCTCCTTCAGAGTACAGAGCCTCCTCCTCAGATTGTCAAGGTGAGTGGACCCTCAAGAAGGAGTCCTACTCTATTGTGTATGTATTCGATTCAATTTGATTATTGAGTGTGTATGGGTTCAGTGCCTCCTCCCCGGAGAGCCCTAAAACCAATTTTTTACATGGCTCAAGGTGCAATATATTCTTTTCAATCTGTACAGCTCGCGTGGGAAGTCTCTCTGGGGATTCCCGTCTCCTTCCTATGGGAGGGTGGTGGGATGTAAAAATGTGAAAAAATTTTACCCCCGGCTGTGTAGACTGGGATACATACTGTTGGTGCTTCCTTCTTTTCTATTAAAAAGAGTTGGAGTTAGGAAGTATCACATCCTCTTGTCGTTCCCCTGGGCGCCTTGGGGATTCAATGACAGGTTTAAATAGCCTGTTCACTGATGTGGGTGTGTCCCGACGCACGTATAGTGCTAGCTCGGGGTGTTCTGTAAACAGGCGACTGACTGGCACGCCTTGGTTGCTTGAGGTTAAAACGGCGTTTTTATAAAGCAACTGGGATGGAGGTTTTTCTTCTTCCGACGACGAAATCCGACGACCTGGTTTGGTTATCGACGGATTCTCGTTCATATCTGGGGGATGATGACGGAATGGATCTGAACATATGTAGAGGGGTCTCACGCCCTGGGGGTGGGCCACCGGGCGCGGTTCGCCCGAACGTCTGGGTGGCGCCTTCTTTTCATCTTTAAGATCACACGCATATCTGCCCCTTCTCCTGGAGTAGGCATGTCGGCGTGGTTAGGGCACGGGACTGGTTCTGGTCACGCTGGTCCGGATCAGTTGAACCCGTTGTCCGCCGGGGATGCAGATCTGCTGTTCTGGTACCCTGAGGGACTTGGGCTTTTTTCAGGGGGAAAAATGCCAGGTCGGTCCGGGTGTCACAGGGTTAAGCGCTATGGAGACCCTGGTTGGGTACATTTTTTACTCAGCACTGTCGTAATGGCTTACGGCCATACCAACCTGTACACGCTCAATCTCGTCAGATCTCGGCCGCTACACAGGTTGGTCCTGGTTAGTACTTGGTTGGGAGACCCGTACGGTGTGCTTGGGGCTGGTTCTCCATTATTTTTCGCTCCTCTCTCACGCATGGCGAAGAGGGGCCTGTTGGGGTGGTCTTTGACCTCCTCTGGTGACCCTGTGCTTCCCGTATCGCCGGGCCCGGTCCGAAGTCATGTTTCGTCGACCCGTAGGCCTGGGTTAACCCTTTTTTGAAAACTGAAACACTTGTACTGCGGTATAGCCGGTGTATACCCGCAGGTGTGTTTTGGAGTTTTTTTCTTGAGGGGTTATAGGATCAACCACCGCATTGGGTAACACCAAGGTGGTTGATTCCCTGGTGTGTTGGAGCAGTGTCAACTCTCGGGTTCACCGGTTGAGGGTGCCCCTGCACGTTCATGACGTCTGCCAATCGTGTCAGCCTTCTCTGCCTCAACCCCTCTGGGTGGGGGCTTTTTAAATGGAGGCTTGGTCATGCAACAACGCCAGCTTCCGCCCCTTCCACCGGGACGGCTGTGTTCAGCTGTCCCCTCTGGCGCCTGTCTCGTCCGCAGTCTCCAGGCTAGGGTTAACAGCCTGTTGCCTGGTTTTTCCCCGGTGCGCTGCCTGCTTCCGTTGGTTAACCTTTTTTGTGTGCTTACGGCCATGCTGACTGCCTGTTCTGCAGGGTCAGTGTGCCAGGCGGTGTACTATTGGGGGGAACGGGCCCGCTCGGCTGAGGGGCCTTTGTCCGAATACGCTGGCGATGTGGGGGGCGGGGTCACTAAGTGCCCACCTGGTGGGGTCTTGATGCTGGCATCATGGACTTCTCCGGGCCCCCGTTCCAGGGGGTCCAGTCCCTTTGGTGGGTCTGGGTCTTCCTTCGCGCTCCGCTGCTACGGCCTTGCCACGGGGTTGGGTTTGCCCTTGACCCCGTGATTCTGGGGCAGTAACGAGGTTGTTCCCTCCGTTCGTTCCCGGGTGGCATGCGGGTTGTGCGTGTGTGTAGTCGTGGGGTCAAGCCACGGTCTGCTCACCCTGTGCGTTGAGTTGCTTGAGTGCCTCTTCGCACGGTCGGGTCCGTCGCCCTCCCGTGAAGCCCCCAATAGGGGGGGTGCCCTCCATTAGGGGGGGTCGGGGGGGCTCGGTCCTCCCTGATCTGATGGTTGTGGGGGGCCTCAGCGGGGTACATTTGTCGAGCTTCTAGCTCCCGCTCAGCTCCTATTATGCAATGAGACGCTGAGCGGGAGCTAGTGTAATACAGAACGTTAGGTTATGACTATAACCAAGTTCTGTTAACACTAGTGGACGCTCAGCGTCTAGACGCCGCTGCGGCCCTTGATTTTTCATTGTGGTGAAATTTGTTGGGAAGGAGATGAGTGTGTGGCACCACCCCTGCTTATGTAGGTAAGCGGATGGGGGTGTGGCCAGATGAATGCTGGCATTTAAAGGTACATTTTGAAATGTATTCAGTATATATATGCTGAAGCAAGATATATGCAATGAGACGCTGAGCGTCCACTAGTGTTAACAGAACTTGGTTATAGTCATAACCTAACGTTAAGGTGTTAACCCAGGCCGACAGGTAACAAGAGCAAGGCTCGACTTGTGCCTAGAGGACCGGGAACTACACAGGAGCGCTTAGAGGGGCTGACTGCTAATAAACAGCACCCTGACGCCCCCCCCCCCCCCCCCCGCGCAGGGAGGAGGATTGAATGAATGAGAGAAAGAAAACTTTATTTAACAGTTTGCAGAAAGGGTACAATACAGTACGGCTCAATACACACAACTGTTAAGGGGATGCAGATCAGAGGAAGACGTTCGTCTTGTTTACATCAGGGTCCCCCATTTTCAACCCGTAGTAGCATTTATGACACCCAACATTCATCAGCCCCTGTGGCGTCCGGCCCGCCCTGGCATTTCCCCCCGGAAAAGCCCAGGGCCCCTCGGGTTAACAGAACATATATCCGTGACGCGGCGGACACCGGGTTGAATTGATCCAGTCCGGCGCGACCAGGATGAGTCCCGTGCCCTTTCACGCTGCCGCACCTCTTCAAAGGAGAGGGGGATAGGTACACGTTTCGATCAAAAACACCACCAAGCCGGTCTGTATACGCGAACGCACAGCTCCCGGATGCGCCGGCCCCAAAAAGGCTGTTTCAAATAAACACTTGAGAACATGCCCGAGGCCAGGCGCTGATATCGGTCCCGTAAGACCAAGCGCTATTGAAGCCTGTATTAAAATTCTAAATATACAAGCTATCTGAGAAAATAAACATCAACCAATATATCAAACAGTAGCTAGTTAACACTTTCACTGCCCAAGCTTAATTCCTTATTAGTCCCTTGAATGCCCAGAACCACTTCAATGTTAGCGTTAATATCGCCTAATCTATGTTTTAAATTATGGCTGTGCCTAATCTGCCCGTCGCTTATCAAAGACTCATTTTCCAGTCAACATTGTCGTAGCAGATTGTTTTTTTATTGGTTCATTTCCGTGTTCTACCATTCTGAAAAGCACTCTGTTTCACAGAAAAAATAAAAGATTCACTGATAATCGCCTTTTCCTGGAATATTCTAGAACGTTGTAATTTTTCGGCCTATTTACAGTATGAATCGTTTTCAAATAAACGCTAGATTATCGATAGTATATGTGTACGCATGCACGCTCGTGGCGCGCTGAAAATCACCTCTCCTATTTCCTGACGGCGCGCATAGTCAAACAGCCATATCACATAAAAGCTTATATATCCGTGAAAACGGGTCTGATTATCCTTAGACTGGTAACATAGATTCCTTACCTGAGATCAGATGGTATCCAAATGGATTATTCCAATTCCTGATCGCCATTCGAAAAAATCGCTCCTTTTATTGATCGACCGTGTATACTGTAAAACACATATTCCCCGCTGATCTGAGAGTCCAGCATGAAGCTGGTAGACGCCGGCTGCGTGAGTGAGAAGTAAAATGTGGAGTGCAGGTTTTTTTTTCTCATTCATTTTCATTGAGTTCAATCCAAAAGGGTGAATTACCACCTGGGAGACGATAGGGGGCGCTTTTTTCACATCTGAGCGCCTGAGGTAGCTGAATTTCCAACGGTAGACTCGGTTGATGAAATATGATTTCAGATCGCTAAAAAAAAGACCAAACGAATATTCTTGTGAGTGGGCATTCAACCCGCTGGGGGTAAACACGAGAAAACTCGTGGATGGCATTCAAAGTGTTAACAAAGCAACAAATTACCGATGATTCTGAGACATCCAAGGTAACCTCTTTAAATACATGGGGAGATTGCTGATCCCATTCAACTCAATGTCGGTCGAACTGAACGTTTTCACACTTGGCACCAATGTGCGTTCACCCGCTACATAGTGACGTGAATACCCTTCCGTCTTTTATAGTTTCCTTGAGTTTCATGCACCAAACTAACACCGTAGATCCCATCAAATTTTCATGGAAATATTTACTTTTTGACCTATTGTAGCTGCAAAGCCATAACTCATCATACTTTTCACCTATTTATTTTTATAAACCTGGCAAGGGACCTTTATCCTAACCTTAACCTTTTCTACGACTTGACAATGAAAAATACATCTACAAACCATCAGTCTAGACCAGAGGTTCCCAAACCTTTTTGAACCAAGGCACCCCTGAATCTTTCCTTCTTCTCCAAGGCACCCCAACTCTTCGAAGAGTTCAAACCTTTTATAGACCTTATACTAAAAACAAATCATGCTGAATTTAATTTGAATGATTGATGAATACTATTATAAATAGGTATGTTATTCTGTTTTGGCTGAAAATAATGCCAATAAATAACAATGCACAAACAAACCTGAATGAGACATGGCATGGCTGATTTTTATTTAGTACAAATATTACAAAGAGCATGTAGTACAGGGATAACTATTACAACTATTCAACTACTGATTTCCACTCTGGTCCCAAAAATTTACATTTGACCAAATGTATTTCTCCAATGAGTTTTAACAGGATAATAAAAGCATGGGCAATAATGCATTAGCTCAGTCAAACTTTCATTAAATTAAAAACTAAAAAATATGTATTAAACTAAAAACAAATGATGATGAATTGGTTGGTTTCAAAATCTGTTTAAAACGAAATTGAGTTAATTACAATTAACAATTGCAATCAAGAGTTAAAATCCATTGAACAAATAATCTTTTCCTGTAAAACTGAAACAAGACTAACAATGAAATCTTTTTTCTTTTTATCTACTTTTTCTCCCCATTTTCTATTTTTCTCCCATCCCAATTTCGTATTATCCAATTCTACCCTCCCCTGTCTCGAACGTTGTTAGACCATGTCTCCCACTGGTCGGCTGCAATGTGGACCAAGCCTTGCATCACGTGTCCCCTCCGGTACACGAGGAGGCAGCTGTCGCATCTTTTCACCTGTACAGCGCGATCTCTCAGTGGCGAGGAGTAACGCGTGGGAGGCTCACGCTGCCCCGTTGCTTCCTGATTCTGCTGTATAGGCGCACCAACCGACCTGTAGCTGTCCACACCGTCCGATCCCCACCCACCGGCTTTCCCACCCCCTAACACTGCCAATTGTATTAGTATGAACGACCAGCCAAGCCGGAAGCAACACCGAGACCTGGGCTCGAACCCAGCATCTCCTGCGTTAGTGGCGAGCGCCTTGCCCACTGCGCCACTTAGCCGCCCGACTAACAATGAAACTTCAACACCATTAATTTGTATTATGAACAATATTATGAATAGGTATGTTATTTTGTTTTGGCTGAAAATAATGCCTTTGTAAAAAATGAAATAATGCACAAACAAACCTGAATGTGGCATGTACATTTGACTAAATGTATTTATCCAATTACAAAAGTAATTGACGTTCATGCATGAGCAAGGTAATGGCAAGAATGCATAAGCTCAGTCAAACTTTAATTAAGGCCAATAGAATAATCAAAGACCCCAGCCACCCAAACAACTGCCTCTTTGAACTGCTGCGGTCAGGCAAGCGATACCGGAGTCTCATGGCAAGCACAGAGAGACTCAGAAGGAGCTTCTATCCCCAGGCCATCAGGATGCTCAATGAACAATGAACAATAACATACCATCAAATACACCCACAACACACACATCCACATACACACACTCACTTTAAATAAACAACACACTGCAGCACCCACTTTACCCACTTTAGACACTAACACACTTTATATTTATTGGCATCATTGCACCTCACCACCACAAGCTAAGCTATACATCACTATTCTACACTGTACTGTATAGTAGCTGACTGTATAGACTGTACAGAAGTATAGACTGTACATATACTGTATATATGTATATTGAACATTTTTGTTTTGTTTACACTTTTTTTACGTACTTGACTTTCTATTTTATACTTATATTATACTATTTTACACTATCTTGTTATTTTATCTAGCACATTCTCAGGAGCAAAACAGAAAGAAGCATTTCATGCAAAATTATTCTGTATTTCTGTATGACAACTAATAGAGAAACTTGAAACTTGGATTTTTCACCAATTATTCTGAGTTGGCAGATTGCGCATCTCTTGTTCCTTTTCCTTTGCGGAAACCCATTTGGCTATCCGAGAGCTGATGTTCAATTATGGGTTCTATTCTGTTCTTGATGATTTTCAGGAGTACTTTTGCCCAGTAATGAGTGAGAAGAGGGCCATTACAAGGGTTATTTAAGATGGTTTCACTCTGAAACGATCGTACACGCACCTGTATTGTGTCACGGGAATGAGTCACAAAACGTTTAATTCCTATAAGTGTTTTTGCCGAATGTAAATCAGGTTCATACAGAGGGACAAACCTTATTTACATTCTTCAAAAACAACTATTGTAATGTAATCTTGTAGAACAAATGGAGGGGAAGGGCGGGAGCCGCGCCCCCACTGCAAAACAAGCTTTTTTCCCCAAGCACATATATATTTTTCTGATCAACTATATCATGTTATTCAGGAGGGCTTTAAAACATGAATGTAAGATTAATAGATCTGGATGCCTAAGCTAAAAAATTAAATAATAATAATAATAATAATAATAATAATAATAATAATAATAATAATAATAATAATAATAATAATAATAATAATAACAAAAATAATAATAATTAAGCAGATCTGGTGGCACCCTCGGACCCGTGCCGGGGCACCCAGTTTGGGAACCCCTGGTGTAGACACTATGTAAAAACAAACACTGATTCTATGGCAGCCGTTTCAACATGTACCAGCCAAATTACCATTCAGGAATTGTAGATTGGAATGGAAATGTCTCTTATATAATTTCAAATGATGCACTTTGACCTTTTCAGCTCTATCAGGGCCAAACATAATTATCAGATCAGGAATTAACAGCACAACGTATCAGAGCTTTCACCAGCTCTACACAAAAGACACCAAAATGCCACAGCTCTACACCAAACATACCCCAAAAGCCAGAGAGACAGAACTAAACGCAGACTGACTACATAAAGGGGTGCTTGATTGCAGATTGGGATCAGGTGGTGCTGGTGACTGAGATTCTGATTGGGACCAGGTGGTGCTGGGGACTGAAACCAGGGGATACATCTGGGAAAGAGACATGTAGAGACAAGGGAAGACAAAGACAGAACAGAACAAACCCTGCCTACATACATAACATACATAAATCCCCACATAAATAGACGGCATCCGTAACAACACTTCTGACCACTTTTAACCTCCACTTTCACTGTCAGGTCAGATTGACCCAAATAATATCTCCTGTGATACAAACATGCAAATACATGAAATGAACCATTTTCATTTCAAATGTGTATTGCATTAATTAAGGCAAGCGGAAGACATTTCATACAAAAAAGAAAATACCTTTAAATATTTCCCCTAGCTTTTTGAAAAAAATATATAATATATAAGAGGAGGTTTTTTATATGCATGAATCTAAAACCAAGTGATCCTGTGTGCTGTATTTAAAAGCAATCAAAGAGCAGAGATAACAGGGATGTTTCATAACTTAAGCAGTGCCTTATAGATACATAATACAATGCAAGTCCCTTTTCTTATTAACACTTTCAGAGCCCTTGCTTAACCTTGATTTACCCGTTGAATGCCACCATCCACTTCAATGTTAGCTTAAAAACGCCTAATCTATGTTTTAAATTATTAAATTTATGTGTCTAATCTGCCCGTCGCTTGATCAATGACTCATTTGCAGTCAACATTGTTGAAGCAGATTGTTTTTTTATCTGTTCATTTTCGTTTTATAGCATTTTGAAAAGCCCTTGTTTTCAAGGAAAATATAAAGATTCCATGATAAAAGACATTTACTGGAATATTCTAGAATACACAAAAACGTTGTAATTTTTCGGCCTATTTATGAATCGTTTTCAAATAAACGCTAGATTATCGATAGTATACTGTATGTGTACCAGGGTTTCTGTTAGAAAAAATTGTTGCCGGTCTCAGGGTCCAAATGAGAGAAATTCCGGTCAGAGTTTATTGAATTTAAAAACAATTGATAGGCAGGTTATAGCTGTATAAAACAAATGTCTGTCCCATTGTACCAATCAATGGGATATATTACATGTTGGCTATAATGATTTTATAAAAAAGAGAGAGATTAAATGCATGGCCATATATTTATACATTCATGTGACATCACAGCATATTCTTTGTATAGCCCAGTGTTTCCTGAAAACAGATATGTACAGTGTTCAGGTTATACATCTATCATTACACAATTACAACCAAAATAGGAAGAAATTATGTTGACCGCAGGGAATTTTAATGCATAGTTGGTAGAACTGGCCAGCGGAGTGATAGACACAAGCCTCATTATTATCATTATCAGTCTTTGTTACCACCTTTCATGTGACAACTGGACGAAAATCAGCAGACAATATCAAATCAATTCAAGAGGTTTATTAGTCACATACATACCAGGGCATACAGTGAAATGTGGGTGGTCATGCCCGCATCGATTGTGCAATAATACTAATAATAAAATACATAAACAGGTAATAAGAAGGCATAAGATGTGCATGATAAAAATAGACATGCTAATACAGTTTCAACTCTGTCATTATGCTATACTACAATAATCTAAACTATACAAGAACCACATCGGTTCTTTCCTTTAAAGTGACCTTTCCATTTAGTTTAAAGTGAATTTTTTTTGTATTCATTGCATACATACCAGGGCATACAGTGAAATGCGGTTGGCCATGCCCGCTACGATTGTGCAATAAAACAATAGTAATAATAATAAAAATATAATGTACATGTACCGGTACACAACAATACAATTCTTCTATGTCCCTATGCTATACTAGTACTACTATACTATCAAGTCAAGTCAAGAATGCAATAATAAGAATCCAATAGGATGAGAATGCGACATTGTGCAATAATACAAGTAATAAGAATAAGACATATCAGGTATATGTACATGAGTTTTACAAAAGCTTTTACTCTACAAGAACCACTCCTGTTCTTGTTTAATTTTTTTAAAGTGACCTTACATTGTGAGCGTGTGCAGCATGAGTGTGTGTGTGTGTTCATGTTAAAGTGACTGCTAGTACAGTGTGTGTGTGTGTGTGTGTGTGTGTGTGTGTGTGTGTGTGTGTGTGTGTGTGTGTGTGTGCTCTACATCCATGTGTCTTCTCCAAGGTATCTAACATCGTACAGTCTTCTTGTTCTGAGGTGCTCTAGACGTTGGGAGTGGGCATGTAATGTCTTTTGCGTCATCAGAACAGTATTGTCTTATCTCCTTATAAAGATATTCCTGTCGGTCGTTGTCTAGACCAGGTGGGGGGAGGACAGGAAAACCAGAGATGGTTGGGTAGCGTTTTGGGTCTTTCAACAGCTGAAACGTGAATGGCTCTGTATCGTCACAGTGTAATTTCGCCGTCACCATGCCAGGACTGTTGGCATCGAAGCTGAAGTGCTGGTATTTCTTTATTTGTGGGAATCTTTTGAAGAAGCCTCCCAGATGTTGTTGCCAGTCGTAGCTTGGAACATACACTGTGCCATCTTCGCGACCGACAAGTTGGGGGATATTGACTCCTTTCACTGCAGAGCTTTTCCTGATGATGTCTGCGATGCCTGCCAGGGTGTCGACCGCAGTCTTCCTGTAGACCTGCTTTATCAAACCGAAGCACCAGTCGGGGCCAAACTTAGTGTGGCCTGCAATTAGGAAGTGGAGCCCAAGCTGCAGGTGGAGTTTGTGAATAGTACGCCATGCAAAATACCACAAGACATAATTGTTTTTATTTTGCCCGGAGCAATTGTCGCAGTGCAGGTCCACTGATTTTTCTCCAACTCCATAGTTGGTGAAGAAATTATCCACATAGCTGATAACGGCATTGCTGCCTTTACCAGTTGACATCCCTTCATCAATCAGGTAATTCACCTGCTTCGTCAGCCCTTCACAGTGGACACCGAACAGGCCACATTTGCGCGGTGTTTGAAAAAAGATGGGACCCACTTGAAAAGGGTGAGATGGAAAATGAACCTGACAGAGAAAGAAGAAAAAGAAAAAAGGACATTGAAATAAGGGAACAGGGGAGGAAATTAGGCCACTTTACTAGCCAAATGCAAGTATTTTTTATGTTTGGCGAGTGATTCATGAAAAAATACTGCTAAAACTATAAGGAACTATTTTTACATTAAAACTGAATAAACTATAATAACAATAATAAACCGTATTTGTATAGCACCTTCATTCCAAGAATTGCAGCTCAAAGTGCTTCTCTCTCTCTCTATTCTCCTCTCTTTTCCTATTCTCTCCTCCTCTCTTCTCCTCTCCTCTCTTCTCCTATTTTCTCTCTCCTCTCTCCTCCCACTCTCATCTCATCTACTCTCTTCTCCTCTCATCTCCCTTTTTCTCTCATCTCTCCTCTCCTCTCTTCTCCCCACCTCTCCTATTTTCTCTCTCCTCTCATCTTATCTCCTCTCTTCTCTCTCCTCTCCTTTCCTCTCCTCTCTCCTATCCTCACTCCTCCCCTCTCTTCTCCTATCCATGTTTCTCTCTCCTCTCTTCTCTCCTCCCCTGTCATTTCCTCACCCCACCCCTTTTCTATTCTCCTCTCCTCTCTTTTCTCCTCTAATGCTATCTCTAATCAATAGCATGACGTTCCCTACAGGGTCCTACAGTCACCAAATACACTCCAAATACAACTCAAACGTTCCTGTAAGTTTTCCTTTAACAACAAAAAGCAACATTATATTGGATATTCACCTGCTGTGCGTAATCAAAGCTGTAGTGCATCGTGATATCTCTGCTTGCAGGTGGGGAGGGGCCTAGCGACAGATCCATGTTCGCGCATGTGCTCTTTGTGGCCGCAGTCATCTCCTGCAACAGTTCGCGTTCTCTGTCAACAAGGGCCAGATGTTTTAACTGCACCTGGATGAAAGCATGAATGAATGAAAACGTTATTTAACAGATTGCAGAATGGGTACAACACAGTACGGCTCAATACACACACACACACACACACGGCTAATGAGGTGGCAGTGCTCAGTTATCCTCAGGTTATCCTAATGTCATGTGTGTTGAAGCTAGGGCTGGGCGATATGGCCTAAATATGATATCACGATATTTTCTGACCTTTCGGCGATACACGATACACATCACGATGTTTTTCTTTTTTCCCCCAAACAATTCATTATGAGGCTTACCAAGACAGTATTTGAGTTTGCAAGCTAACATTAAAGACAAAATAAAATACCCATGCATTTAGCATTTTTATATTATATATTAGATTTAGATTATTGGATTATTAGATTATATATTGCATATATTTAGCAATGAGATATTATATGATTTAGATATGAAATATGATTAATTGAAAATGGGGGACCCTGATGTAAACAAGACGAAAGTCTTTCTCTGGTCTGCATCCCCTTAACAATTGTATGTATTGAGCTGTACTGTACCCATTCTGCAATATGTTAATAAAGTTTTAAATCAATCAATAGCATTTTAGCATTTTTATGAAACTACTGTATATTTGTATGTCTCTAAATGTTTTGATGAATTGAAAATGGAGGACCCTTATGTAAAAAAGGCGAAAGTCTTTTTCTGGTCTTCATCCTCCAGTCCACTGTTGTTGTATTGAGCTGTACTGTATTGTACCCATTCTGCATTCAATCATTCAGCCGGCAACAGAATAATTTTGATTGACAGTCGAGTCTGCCAATTACGTCACACCGCTTGCACCAATCGGCAAGCGCTATGCGTTTTTTACTTCCGCTTTTGTCCGCCATTGATTTTGACGAGAGCTCAGCTCAACGACAACAACAGCTCCCTGCGGCCGACGAGTGACTGTACACACCTGGAGTTTCTCCACCTGCAACTTCTCTGGCCTTCCCGCGGCTTGCTGTAATTGGTGATTGTTGGAGTAGCATTGAGAACACAGATCTGTCCTGGGTTTTGTGATCATTATCTGCGGAAGGAGTGCTTTCCACAACCGAAGGAAGGATCTCTGACCAACAACACGAAATCCTGAAAAGACAAGTGTTTTTGTTAGATTGGTAGAATAAGAAAAAGTGGGAACCATGTGTGTGTGTGAGAGAGAAAGAGAGAGAGCAAGGGGTGGTTTTGTGACATACCTTCTATACTGCTGTAAAGGCGCCACAGGGAAGCTTTGGTCAGATTGGTTGGCAGTAACTTTGCAGTGAAATCCTTGTGACCAGCATGACGGCCAGGCAACACAATCGCATGGAGGACAGCATAGTTGATCAGAAATTTCACAACCCTTTTTACGTCAAAAAGAGACAAACAACGCTTGTGATTTCTCGGCTGTTTCTTCCTCTCCCGCGGTGTGAGGCCATCTGTCTTGTAGTGTTTGAAAAGGCTTTTGAGAAGCGCATCGCTGATCCTAAACAAAAATGTTAACAATAGGGAAGAGAATTAATGAATGAAATACACACATTGTACACACTGTATCTGTATGTCATGTATGTCATATATTATGTTATGATGAATTGAAAATGGGGGACCCTGATGTAAACAAGATGAAAGTCTTTCTCTGGTCTGCATCCCCTTAACAATTGTATGTATTGAGCTGTACTGTACTGTACCCATTCTGCAATCTGTTAATAAACTTTTCAATCAATCAATCAACCACTCTTGATTACATTCAGGTGTAGTTTTTGAGAATCCCTATCCTAGCGATGTGCATTACAAAATGGCCGCACAAAAACTACACTACCCAGAATATCCAAAATGGACGCCCTCGCAGGGTAGAATAGGATTCGACGACTATCTCTAGACTTTAACACCTATTTAAACCGATTTATTGCTATTGCTAAACATACATATATGTCCAATACAATACATCTACGTCCAATACAATATACAAGCATAAAGACACTTACCCATAAATGAAACAGAACGTTGGACGACAGACAACAACGTCGTGAAATCTGTATGTTGTCCTCGAAGCCACACGGACAGCGTTTACTCTCTTTGTACTTTGCGTCTTCTCTGAAACATTTTGGCATGTTCCAATAATGGACAACAGACACATGTCCCTTTCTCTTGGTGTCAACGACGCGGTGTCCAATCGGTTTTGGTAAATTAGCTCAACCGACAGTTTTTTTTAACAAGACAGGGCAGATCGTTCTGAATTTTCCTTTCGGCGCGCCTGGCACTTGCAGTCGAAAGCGTGTATCTTTCGGAGTTCCTCTTCAATTTCGCCCTCCACCGTTAAACCAGACATCTTTTCAACTGATCGCATGGTCGATTCAGCTGAAAAGCCCAATGCTACAGTTTCAACGCAAATGTCCCCGTCTTCCTCTTCTGTTTCAGCATCGTCGGTAGGTTCGATTAAATCTGGGACAATTTCACCTGCACCTTCGGTCTCCTCGTCGTCGGATGAAAGAGCTGGTGGCCGCTCACCTTCGTTGTTGTCCACGAAGTAGTCCGTGATGTGGTCACTCATTAACGCCGAGGAGTCTATACTCATTCCATCTCTTCCTCTATTAAGAGCAACTGATAATCTTTGTGCGGCCATGTCGATGTTATCTAAGCAGCAAACAAGTGTTGTGGGCTACAGGTGCTGTGAATTATAAACACCACACAGTGTGGGGGCGTACCTCACATTAACAGCAGCCTTTCACATGCAAAAATAGGACAGCCCGAGGGAACTGCCCCCAGAGCTTCGTGAGAGACGATCAGAGTCTGTCTCAAGGAGCCATTTTTAAACACAATTTAAACACAATTAGAGTTATTATATATGTTCGCTGTTATACTAAATATGTTCTTCAACCCTCGAACTGTAAGTATATATATATATATATATATATATATATATATATATATATATATATATATATATATATATATATATATATATATATATATAAAAAAAACGTTCCCTTCTCGTCAGGAACGTGGGTCGCCGAGT
The DNA here is from genome assembly GCF_963971535.1 of Notolepis coatsorum. Classification (NCBI taxonomy): domain Eukaryota; kingdom Metazoa; phylum Chordata; class Actinopteri; order Aulopiformes; family Paralepididae; genus Notolepis; species Notolepis coatsorum. The sequence continues at coordinate 227,673,069 of NC_140165.1, forward strand.
TGTAGGCGCGCACGCTGGGCGTGGTCACATATAAAGAATGACATCCTCAAGGCATGTAGATTTATAATATTTTTACTTAAAACTAGGCTACTTTTGCGTATACAGTCATTATATTCCAAATAAAATAAGTCCAGAGACTCTGTGCTGCTGCCAACTTTAAATCAAATAGGTGTCTGTGGGCAGTCGCCCGACATTAATAAACAGCAGTCTGTTATAATCACATTTTTATGAGCTAACGCATTCCGTTATATTGGACATTTGTTTTTTTTTATCCACTTTTTCTCCCATTTTCTATATTTTTCTCCCATCCCAATTTCGTATCATCCAATTCAACCCTCCCCTGTCACGAACGCTGTTTCTTGCCTCCCACAAGCCGGCTGCAATGTGGACTAAGTCATACATAGCACAAGTCCCCTCCGGTACTTGAGGTAACAGCAGTCGCATCTTTTCACCTGCGCAGCTCGATCTCTCAGTGGCGAGGAATAATGCGTGGGAGGCTCACGCTGCCCCCGACACTTCCTGATTCTACTGCGCAGGCGCACCAACCGACCTGTAGGAGTCGCTGTCCACAGCGCCCGATCCCCACCCATCAGTTTCCCACCCCCTAATACGGCCAATGTGTATTAGTATGAACGACCAGCTAAACTGAAAGCAATGTGGAGCGCTGGGCTCGAACAGGCAAGCCCAGCGTCTCCGTCATTCGTGGCGAGCGCCTTGCCCACTACGCCACGTAGCCGCCCTTTATATTGGACATTTGTATTAATTATATCAAGCGAAGAACTGAGAAATTTGGCAGAGAGAGATGGCAACATTATCGTGGGTTTGCGTGATGACTCTCTCCACCTCCCAACGACTTATTTGCGAGAGTATGTCGCTGCAGAGCAGCAGATTCAGCTGTTTTCAGGCTCTATCTGGGGACCGCTCAGCAGCGCCCCCCACCCAACAGCTGAATTGCCAATGGCTGAATTGGAGTACTGCACTGTGCCGGCACTGCTGGTGTGCAGCTCCGGCTCTGCAGCTGCATGCAGTCGCAAATCTAGCAGCAAGCTCCCGCTGACAACATTATTATACCTGCTTGGTGAAGCAACGATGAAACAAATGTAATGATTGTTTCGTTCATCGCATAGGCTATTTAATTTTAGCCTATTTTAATACAATTCAAATAATCAAATTGTGCTTAGAGGGAATTATTTTCACCGGACATTAAGACCGGAGAGATTAAATATGTCGGACTTCAACAGATTTTGCCGCTCAAATACCGGTAATTACCGGACAACGGAAACCCTGATGTGTACGTATTAGGGCTGACCCCTATTAATCGATTTGTCGACAAGCCGTAGTCGACTGGCCAACCTCTTAGTCGAATATAATAAATAAATATATATACTTTTTTTTCATCATTCTTTCCAAAAGAAAATATTTCACCCATCTAATGAACACACTAGACTAGACAAATATCAAGATGTATCCATCAGTGGACCAATTGCATGCTTTTGCAGAGGACAAAAAGCCTTCAGTCGACTCCTTCAGACATTAAGCACCCCCACAGCCCAAATGGAATGATAAAAAAAGAATTTAAAATAATTTTTTTTTTAAAATATTATACTTTTTTTTGTAACTAACGGCACATTTTGGCCAATCCTAGTCGAACATCCAAATCCTTAGTCGGGGACAGCCCTAGTACGTATGCACGCTATGGACGCAAGCTAAAAAAATTCGATTCTCTTATTTCCTCATCAGCGATTGCGCACACACAGACACATCACACATAGGGCAAACGCTGAGATCTCAGCGAATACAACTCTGATTAACCCAAGACTGGTAAAATAGATTCCTTACCTCAGATCAGATGTTCTCCAAAAAGATCATTCCAATTCCTGATCGCCATTCCAAATATCGATCACGCTTATTGAGTATTGGCTGCTGTGAATATATATTCCAGGCTGATTCCCGTCCCGCGATGACTTCCATGTTGATCAGACTTCTTGCCAGCACAAGGAACCAGCTGGCTCCGCCTCTACATATCTACAGATCCCAGGTCTGCAGTTACACAGGGATAGACAATAGGGGGCGCTTTTTTCCATTCTGAGCTCCTGTAGGAGCTGGTGTACCAACGGGAGACTCGGTTGATGAAATATGATTTCAGATCGCTAATAAAACAATAAAACAATATTTGTCATCGTCGGCACTCAGTGGGGGGGCTAATAAAACGAGATATGTCGTCCGTGGCACTGAAAGGGTTAATGGCCATCCCACTTGTTCATATAAAACACAAGGCCAAGGTCAACTTTATTTATAAAGCACATTTAAATCAACCAAAGTGCTGTGCAATATAAAAACAGAAATACTAAAAGAAAATACAGTATACACACACAGTCATAAAAACTACAATAATAATTTTTTTTAAACTAAATAAACAATCACCACACGACCAGGGATGTTTGGCTTACCAAGCCTCAGAACGCCAATAAAAACAGGTGAGTCTTCAGCTGTGTTTAAAAATGTTGTAGGGCCTTGCAGACCTAATTTCCAATGGAAGACTGTTCCATAATTTAGGGGCAGCCAACACAAAAGCTTGATCACCTTTTGTCTTTAGCCTAGACCTAGGGACATCTAAGAGTAATTAATTTTCTGACCTCAGTGCACAGGGTGGACAGTGACAGTGACAATCTTTTTTTTTTTATAAAAACAGCATTTGATAAAATGGAGTTTGACCAAGACAATTTTATAATCATGATATATTTAGAAATGTATGTTTTTATTAGTTATTCTTTAGATTGAAGTTGAATGAACAGCACTGGAGACATGGCATAATACCACAATTCGCCATAATACCTCTTTTAGGGCCAGAAGCCGACTCTACTTCCTCAGAAGGCTGAGATCCTTCAATGTCTGTACAAGGATGTTGAGGATGTTCTATGAGTCGGTGGTGGCGGGCGCCTTCTTGTACGCTGTGACCTGCTGGGGCAGCGGACTGAGAGCAGTGGACACAACCAGGCTGGATAAGCTGGTCAGGAAGGCCAGCAGCGTGGTTGGGGTGGAGCTGGACTTTCTAGCGAGGGTGGCGGAGAGGAGGAGCCTTGCTAAGCTCCAGGCCATCAGGGAACACCCCACCCACCCACTATACACAGACTTGGCTGACAGGAGGAGCATGTTCAGTGCTAGGCTCACACTACCCAAATGCAGCACTGAACGGCACAGGAAGTCCTTCATTCCAACAGCCATCAGACTATATAATACATCACTGTGCCTCACTGCATCACTGAGCACAGAGCAGCAGCTCAATAGTGGCAGGAGGCCGAGACTAGCGGCCTCCAGGCTCCACAACAGGGGGCAGCGACGGCTGCCAAACATTGATCTAGGACTTATAGGAACCCAAGGAGGACAATACACTACCTGAAGCATACTGCACCTTGTGACACTGTGAATACTGGAATATATATTTAATTTAGTTAAATTTAAATTATAATTATATTGACCAAATTGTTTACACTGCTTCCCCCATGCTCAGTACATTCTTACTGTATTTATTTCATTTCATTTTATTCTATTTTACTCTTATCCTAGGCAACTTGATTTGATTTGTGTTATTATTCTAATTGTGACCTGTCCTGTCTAAATGTTTAAATGTTGAGCGATTTGCAGTGTCAAATTTCCCACGGGATAATAAAAGTATTTCTATTCTATTCTATTTAATCAAAGCTTTTACAATTTATAAAACAGCAACTTAGAAGCCTGTTATGCTCATCATTGACCTTCTTTAACACTTTCAGTGCCCAGCAGGGGGCGCACATTTAGTGCTTGAATGCCCACCATCCGCTCCAATGTTAACGTTAATATCGCCAAATCTATGTTTTAAATTATGGCTGTGTCTACTCTGCCGTCGCCCGTCAACATTGTCCCGGAGTGAACTCATAGAAGCTTCTAGAAGGAATTGCAACATCAGAGCAGATGTGGAAAGACAAAAGAGTAATCTGGCAATAATAGGACCATTATTACGTTTGCCAGCATACACAGACACGCACATACACGCACTCACATTGTTTTTTATGATTTGTATTATTATTCTTTAAAAAAAAATGTATAAGAACAAAAATGGTATAATTTATATATATATATATATATATATATATATATATATATATATGTTAAGTCCGATGACGTCAAAAACTTGTGTGCAGTTGCGCAGTGCGCACAATACATGTTTACCTAAGATTTGACTATAGGTAAAGCAGTCGGGGCAATATGGCAAGTCAAAAACTGTCGCAAGTGTGGTTACACTTTATGAAAATAGATGCTGACAACGCTCTCTGCAACATTTGTAACGCAACATGCAAAACAGGGAAGGGTAATACAAGCAACTTGAGGAAACACAGCATCTATTTGAACGCTGAAGATTGTAGCATCTTTGATGCAAAGAAAAGTAAGCCCTCAGCATCAGCAGCACCTAGCAAGCCTGCAGCCAGCATTGAAGATGCATCCGTCTACGACACTGATGCATCAACATCGTCAGGCAATTAATAAATTAATTCGCTAGCGTTAGTACTATATTTGGATACGTTGTTGTTGGAGATAACTGGGCTTTTTTCACTGTCAAGTCAAGTCAAGTCAAGAGTTTTAATTGTCACGGCATACAAGTATACAATGAAATGCGGGTGGTCTTGCCCGCAACGATGTGCAATACAGTGTTACAACATATAATAGAATCCAATAAAAAAACAACATTGTGCAATAAACAGGTAACAGGTAACATGGTGTGACATCTCGGTATCTGTACATAGTTATTTACAGGGCATATAGGACATGCTAGGTAGCTTTGGTAGTGCAATACACTGTTCCTGTTATTCTAATTTAAAGTGGCCTTTCCTTTTGGCCATAAGTGTGCGGCATGAGTGTGTGCCCGCTCATATTAAAGTGTTAAGTGGCTGCTAGTGTGTGAGCGTGCACAGCGTGCGTGTCGTGTGTGTGTTCATGTGTGCTTGTGTGTGGATAGTTCAGTGTTCTGTGGCACTCAATGTTCATTGTTCAGGGCTCTGATGGCCTGGGGGAAGAAGCTGAGCCTAAGCCGCTCTGTCCTAGTAGCTGGGGTTCGCAGGCGTCTGCCTGACCTCAGCAGCTGGAACAGGCTGTTATTGGGGTGGTGAGGGTCTTTCATTATCCTGCAGGCTCTGGATTTGCACCTCTTGTTGTATAGAACCTGTCTTGGTTTTTGTTTGGAAAGAGTAGAAGATTATGTAAGCAAAATGTACTAGCCAAGACTATTAGGAATTTGTGTTACTCTTGCTTTCATTGACCAGGTGCTCTCTGTCCCACCCTTGTCGGCCTTGTGTCACAGTGACATCTGCAGATGTTACACCCTTCACTCTTGCTCAGAAGACGGCGTTTCCCCGCCAGAGAGTTGATGAGTGCCACAGGGCAATGACGGAGTTCATCGTTAAAGGAATGTTGCCCTTCTCATCGGTGGATACCCCGTGGTTTAGGTAAAATATCATACACAACAGTAAATGAGTGATTATGTTTGTGATCTGATCATGATGAAATAGAGTAAGCTAAATTACTAATGATAGTTACTAATGCATATTTAATTTCGTTTATAATTATATCCCATATAATTTTATTCAACATCTTTATTTACAGTTACAGCCAGCCCTGGCCTATATTTTATTTCATAATTATATTATATTTTGCTTAACTTAATTCATAAGCTTCTATCCCCAGGCCATCAGGCTGCTAAACTAACAATAATCACTATGCAACAACCATCAAATGCACACAGCACACACACCCACACGCACACACTCACTCAAACAAACAAAACACAGCAGCACCCACTCTCCACACTTTAGATCACACAAACACACTTACACTTTATATTTATTGATAAAGGATTTGCACTACAACTCGTACACCTACTATGAATTGTACCTAAATTGCACCTCGTCCCATTTCTCCATTTCTGCCTTGCACTATATAGTATTGTATATTAGTACACTGCACAGTATTGTATATTGTATGGTAACTACGTCTATTCTGCATCGAACATTGTACATATGTCTAAACTGAACACTGTGACCTCATTTTTTTTACTTCTAATTTTACTATGTTATTTTATTTCATACTTATCTTGTCTTGCACAGTCTCTGGAGCGCAACAGTAAGAAGCATTTTGTATAAAAGTATTCTGTACTTCTGTATGACAACTATTAAAGAAACTTGAAACTTGATATTTAATTAGATCTTACTCCACCTTATTGTATTATTTATCTGTCTGTTAATGTCTATCCGCTAATGTCGCACCGAAAATGACCAAAGGTCATTCCTTGTTGTATGTGAAAACTACTTGGCAATAAAGACAATTTTGATTGTAGTTATTTATAGTATTATGTCTTGCATAATTCTATTTAGGGAGATGACAAGGACCCTGAACCCAAAATACTCCCCCCCTTCGAGAGACCTTCTCTCCAACACGTTGATACCAGCCTGGTATACTATTGAGAAGGAGAATGTGCAGGAGGAACTGAGGGCAGTTGACCATGTTGCCGTGACAGCTGATGTTTGGAGCAGTGTGGCACAAGACCACTACCTCACAGCCATTGTGCATTATATCGTGGAGGCAGAGCTAAGGGAGAAAGTCCTGCACACCCGTGCAGTGTATGTATCCCAGACGCGTGTAGCTTATTCCCAGCGGAAGAGTGCGTCGCATGCTTTCGCGTTTTCTCTGATTGGCCATGACGCCCATGTGACCACGGCAGCGTGAGAGAGCTGCAGCGCGGAAATAGGCTGTCTATTGCCTCGCGCTGCAGCGCGGAAATAGGCTGTCTATTGCCATTCTCTAAGACAAACTCTAACCTTAACCAGCTCCTTAACAGCGCCTAAACTTAACCCTTCTAACCTTAACCAACTCCGAAACAATGCCTAACCTTAACCTTAACCATGCCTAACCTTAACCATAACCAACTCCGAAAGAATATTGCCATTCTCTAAGACAAACTCTAACCTTAACCAGCTCCTTAACAGCGCCTAAACTTAACCCTTCTAACCTTAACCAACTCCGAAACAATGCCTAACCTTAACCATAACCAACTCCGAAACAATGCTTAAAGTTAACATGCCTAAACTTAACCGGCGAAAGAATGCATGTTAAAAAATAAAAAAAATTAAAGGGAATCGAACTTGTCACCAACGGACCGCAGGATCCACAGCACGTCAGCGCTGCCAGTTGAGCTAAGCGTCAAATGAAAAATATCGGGGATTACGGCTACATAATGCCGCAAGCTCTGCGGCTCCGCTCTGCGGCTGCCGCGCTGCCGTGGGGCGTGTCGCAGCCAATCAGGGAAAACGCGGAAGCACTCGGGAGCACTCTTCCGCTGTTAATAAGCTATAGGCATCCCAGACGGGGCCTGCTGTAGCAGAGGAGATTGACACAATTCTCCATGATTTTGGGGTGAAATCTAAAGTGGTTGCGATCACAGTTGACAACGCTGCCAATATGGATGTAGCTGTGAAGAGGATGCACGTGTTGAAGATGGGATGTTTTGCCCACACTCTAAATGTAGCAGCACAGAAACTCTACACTGTGAAGACAGTTGCCGCATGGTCTGGAAGGATACGGGCCGTCGTGGTGTGGCTTAGGAAAGCTAGCCTTGCCAAGCCTGTCTTAAAGGAAAAGCAGAGACTCCTTGGTAAGTTAAAGGTCAATCTAAGAAAACAATTGTTGGATATTTATTTATCCAATTTCTTTAGTTTTTTTGTATAATTATTTGTATTGTTTTTAAATTCCAACACAATTCCTCCATATATTCATACTATTTTCTACTGGAGTCAAACCAAATAATGTCTTTAGTTTGCAAATTGCAATGTATTGTTTTTGTCTGTTTTCCTAAAGGCCTTCCAGAACATGCCCTTGTTTTAGATGTCCGGACAAGATGGAACAGCCTCTTCCTAATGCTAGAGCGCTTCATTGAACAATACCCTGCCATCCAGGCAGCTTCCATGGACATACGGCTGAAGAGGGCAATGGACAGAGACATGATAGTTTAGTTCATTGATCTAGTAATATTTGATGTCGAATGTCTGATATCTTATATCTGTGCTCGTGCAGGCTGCACCCTGTAGGGGGGCCTGGGTGTCTCTGTGTCTGTGTCTCTCTCTAGCTTAAGTGACCTGATGACCCCTTGCTGCACCCATCTTGATTTGTTGGTTGTTGGGGCTGTAGCTGTCTCTCGATACATCTGGAAGTCATCAGCCCTCTAGCCCCCCTCTTCTGACACAGACAAGCACACACACAGACAAGCACACACACACACATATACATACACACACATACATACACACAGGCACACACGCACCCCTCCCCTTCTCTTACTTTGTCCATGTGAGGGGTATATAAATCGCTGTCATGTGTGTATTCATTCTGGTGCGAGAGGCTGGCCCGTGGGCTGCAGGAGAGTTCTCTTCTCTGTGTTCTTGTGATCGACAATAAAGACTCCATGAATACAACTTTGTCGCTGTGAATCTGTCAGCTGGTCCATACTAATATCAATTAAAGAACTTGGGTGGGAGGAATTCCCTAACAGATGGAGGCGCTGCTGATATTGGTTTATTTGGGCCAGCTGACTACCCTAGAAGGACGGAACGAGAACTCCTGACATCAGAAGGAGGAAAGGAGGAATGGAGACACGGAGAAGAAAAGGTGCAGAAGATCCAGACATTCACTACCAGCTGTCTGTCTGCAGCGCGTCTGAATCAGTGAAAAGATGCCAGGAGCAGCCCCTCAGACGTCCGAGACGAGACCACCAGACGACGCTCGACCAGGAGACAGGCAGGAGGAGTCGAAGGACAGGCCAGGATGAAGAGAGGCAGACTGGAGGAGGAGACAGCTAAGCAGCCGTGGCCAGAACGCTGCCCCATGTTCCCTCCTCCCAGCGAGGCCAGGCACCGCAGCTAGGCACCGCAGATCATCTATGACAGGAGGAAGAACAGCAGGAGGAGAGCCACTGAGGCAGAGCTGAAGAGACGGTGGTCCGGCGGAGAGGTGGAGAGGACAGTCCAGAGACACTGAGGAGGCGGCAGACCAGAGGAGACACTTTTGCCTAGGGGGCCGCACCCTGGAACGGGAACCAGCTCAGGAAGGAGACCCACGCCCTAGAAGACGGGACCAGGGAGTGCACTGTAATAGAGGGGGGGGGGGTTCCTATGGGTTAGGTGTGCCTAAGTAAGGGGGGTCCAAAAGGGGTTACAATAACTAATTTGCATACCTCCTACAGTGTACCTGGCGCTTATATAAACAGCGCCACCCCATGGTCACATAAATCCATTACATATTTAATCTGAGACCAATGGACCATGCATGCATGTTGTACTTGTGCTTTTCTTCTCAGACTGGAGAGAGTGTCAGATGATGACATCAGGAGGTGTGAGGACTTCATGGACACAATAAGGGTCCTTTAGTTTCAAGTTTCTTTAATAGTTGTCATACAGAAGTACAGAATACTTTTATACAAAATGCTTCTTACTGTTACGATCCAGAGACTGTGCAAGACAAGATAAGTATGAAATAAAATAACATAGTATAGCATGTAAATTAGAAGTAAAAAAATGAGGTCACAGTGTTCAGTATAGACATATGTACAATGTTCGATGCAGAATAGACGTAACTGAGTTACCATATAATATACAATATACTATGCAGTGTACTAATATACAATACTATATAGTGCAAGGCAGAAATGGGATGAGGTGCAATTTAGGTACAATTTACAGTAGGTGTACGAGTTGTAGTGCAAATTCTTTATCAATAAATATAAAGTGTGTTTGTGTGATCTAAAGTGTGGAGAGTGGGTGCTGCAGTGTGTTGTTTGTTTAAAGTGAGTGTGTCCGTGTGGATGTGTGTGCTGTGTGCATTTGATGGTTGTTGTATAGTGTTTATTGTTCGTTGAGCAGCCTGATGGCCTGGGGATAGAAGCTTCTTCTGAGTCTTTCTCGCCTTGATACTCCGGTATCGCTTGCCTGACCGCAGCAGTTCAAAGAGGCAGTTGTTTGGGTGGCTGGAGTCCTTGATGATTATCTTAGCCTTACCCCTGCACCGCTTGTTGTAAATGTTCTGGAGGGTGGGGAGCCCCCCTCCAATTGTGCGTTCGGCTGAACGTGTCACTCCTTGTAGTCTGCTTCGGTCTTGTGCAGTGCTATTCCCAAACCAGGAGGTGATGTTGCCAGTCAGGATGCTCTCTATTGTACATGAGTAGAAGTTCTTAAGGATCTCCTGACTGACTTGGAACTTCCTTAGGCGCCTGAGGAAGTAGAGGCGTTGTCGTGCCTTCTTCACAACACTGTCAATGTGTGTGGTCCATGTCAAGTCCTCGGATATGTGGGCTCCAAGGTACTTAAAGCTGTTCACTCTCTCAACCGGTGCCCCGTCGATGCTGAGGAGGCTGTAGTCCTTGACCCCCGACCTCCTGAAGTCCACAATCATCTCCTTTGTTTTGCTGACGTTCAGGGAGAGGCTGTTCTCCTGGCACCATCCCGCCAGGACTTTGACCTCTTCCAGGTAGGCCCTCTCGTCGTTTGCAGAGATCAGGCCCACCACTACTGTGTCGTCAGCAAATTTGATGATTGTGTTGTTACTCCGCTGAGCCACACAGTCGTGTGTGTACAGGGAGTAGAGGAGGGGACTCAGAACACAGCCCTGGGGGGCCCCTATGTTGAGGGTGATGGATGAGGAGGTGCAGTTGCCTGCTCTCACCACCTGGGGTCTGCCCGTCAGGAAGTCCAAGACCCACTGGCAGAGGTTATAGTTCAAGCCCAGGTCCCTGAGCTTGGCTATGAGTTTGGAGGGGACTATGGTATTGAATGCCGAGCTGTAGTCGATGAATAGCATTCTCACTTAGTTCCCCTTCCTCTTGTCCAGGTGTGATGGGGAGGGAGGAGCAGATGTAGCCCTTTACAAATGTACACTCTGTGTGTCGTCTGACAAGAGTGCCACTGCCGGGCAGAGCCTTCCGATCCTGGACAAGCTTAAGGATAAGTTTAAGGTGGAAGGATTCTGCCTTCAAGAGAGCCATTAAAGGGGAGATGAAGCATAGCGATATAAACATAGTCATAGCATCAAATTAGTATTTAGATAAACCACAGAAAAAAATCACGTTATAAAAATAATGCGTTTCTAAGAAAAAACGATTTGTTATGTCCATTTATGTAGCATTTATGAACATGTGCGCCGCCATTTTGTTGCTGACGTCACGGTGTTGGTTTGGTGTATACACTGCTGGTTAGCTGCCTATAGTAAACATGGATTAATGTAAATAAAATGTTGCCTACCAAACAACGGGACCGCCCGCGGTGGTTCTTTTTGTATTGCACCGACACTGGTGCGTGTTCTGTATGAACCGTAATTCATTATAGTTTGTTGTGAAATAGCGACAGTAGTGTAATTATAACAGGCTCATGCGCGAACAAGAGGTTGGCTTGCTTGTTTGGCATGGGGGCAGACGCAGAACACCCACCTCCAAACGCCATTAAATATTGTGTCATGTTTGATTACCTCGCTCCGTTGAAACTTCACTGAGCTCCGCGCACAGACGTGATAATAATAATAACAACAATAATAATAATAGCTTCATTTTATATAGCGCCTTTCAAGAGACCCATGCAAGGTCGCTTTACATAGATAGGGGGGGGGGAATAAAGTAATAAACATAGTGGACAGACTATGTAAATATGATGATGGGATTCAAGTTTGCGTTTTTATTGATCACATAGGCAGGCTATACATAGGCTACATGGCACGGTCCATCATGATATTGTAGATGGATCGAGTAATAGACTTATTACTGTACCACCCATTGTGACAACAGCCTTGTGAGCTCCCGCACACAGACATGATGGAATTCAAGTTCATGTTTGTATTGATCACATAGGCAGGCTACACATGGCGTATAGGCTACATCATACATGGCAGTGAGATTCATTGTTCTAGTACAGTGGTTCTCAAACTTTTTACACCAAGTACCACCTGCGAACGTAGCTGGCTCTCCAAGTACCACCATATGACCGGCGTTAAAATACAGTATATTCAGCTATGCGCAGTTTACGCAGGAGGCAAATGTATTCCTAATACCATTATGTATTGTTAACTTTTGTCAGACACAGCCACAATGTACAAAGGGATAGCACTAGAACTAGCAAACGCTTCCACACAACTCATACAATGCAAGGGGCATTGAGAACATAATAACTAACATTCTCACATAGCAAGTGAGAAAATTAAGAACAACTGCATTTCAGCAAATGTACTTAATTCTCTCTCTCTCTATCTCTCTCTCTCTCTCTCTCTGTCTGTCTCTCTCTCTCTCTCTCACACAGCAAGCGATTGTCCATCATTCTCACTCACTCACACACACACACACACACACACACACACACACACACACACACACACAGACACACACACACAATTATTTTGTTACAAAAACTTAATTTCCTGCATTCTGGTGCAGGAATATCTGACATTACAAAAAATCTAAAAAATAAATGGTTATGATCAGGGCTGAAGTTGAATTAAAGATGTATGACTGTTTAGACTGCATTACTCTCTGTCACAGTGATCTCCTGGTTGTTCCCCAGTTATCTAACTATCGCGCCACCGCAACCAGAAACACTGGCCTGGCCTGCTTCTAAGTTCAGTGGCCTGACTGCAAAAATAAATGTTTACTGGATGTTTACTGTTAATGCCTGTGTGTCTAATTTGATGTTATGTTTAAAAAATAATTAAAAAAAAAAGTAATTTTTTTTTTCTTTCTTTTTTGCTTACGCGTACCACAGTTTGAGAACCACTGTTCTAGTATATGCTCTCGTATTATTGTTTATATAGGCTACCCAATACTGACATCAAAATAGATTGTATGCCTCTAGAAATCATATGCAGCAGGTAGAAAATTGACGAAAAATCCGTCGCAATTTGGAATCAAATTGAGGAGAACTTTAATCCCTGGGTATTAATCGAACAAAACGGAAAAAAGCAGTCATATTCCAGCACAGTCTTTTTTAGTGTTTGCGCTGCCCAGGCAGCAATGGTTAATAGATATCGTATCCGACATCACCGTACGTGTACACGTCTGTCAGCCTGTCACGTATTTCTCCATAACACGCTTCCCTCGGCTTAGTCCACTTTTCCACATTTCATGGGGGTGTTCCATTACCGTATATGGTTAATCGGGGCGGTTCTGGTATGCAAATACTTAAAACAGTGCACGAGCTCCAGCTTAGGATCAAAGTGATATTTATCAAGACAGGTGTGCGTAGGACCTGTGTACGCACGTGTGATAAATAATTTTTTTTTTGTGCGTGCACACATTCTAAATGCTGTGCTTACGTATGAAAATAGAACACTTTCTAAGAATTTTTGATAAATGAGGGCCCTGGTGTTTCCAACTCTGGGAGACGATAGCAAGTGTACTTGATCAGCATATTACCTTAGAAGAAATCAAATTGGCCGTTTTTAATGTTTGGTCATTATTAGCATGGTGTTATTCACTGTCAAAGATGCAAAGACAAATCATAATTCATATTCTCCTTTGTTTCATCACAATTTAAGCAAGCCGAGTAGACACAATATTTCTGACACTGTGAATACATTCCCTGAGGTCCATAGATGTCCCTAGATACCAAGAATATGCAAATGGGCCTTGTAGAAGTGGAGCAATATTCCATTTACCTAGGTATGTATTTTAGGCGGATTTTCTGAAAATATTCCACGGGTGGAACAGGTTAATATATCTTATTACTCTGGATAATATACCACAAAACTGAACGTTATTGGTATATATTGGAGTGCAGTTAGTTTGTCTCCCCTATTTTGAGCATTTAGCAACAATCAGATTTGAAATCACTTTCAAAATGGCGGCACTCTGGCAGGAATAAGAAACCTACTGTACATACAGTAGATTTCATTATCTGTTCTCATGTACGCCTGGTGATACTAAATCCAAATTTGATGGACAATCCAGGCTATAATAAGGTCATTTATAAGCCTGCTATTCTATATTCTATAATGAGGTCCATAGATGTCCCTAGATACCAAGAACATGCAAATGGACCATGTAGAAGTGGAGCAATATTCCATTTACTTATGTATGTATTTTAGGCGAATTTTCAGAAAATGGGGCTCCAGGCTTAAGAGGTTAATGCTGGACCCGGTCACAAACGGGAGTGAGAGAGAGAAGAGAGAGAGAGGTAGAGAAATGGGAGAGAAGGGAGAAATAGAGAAATGGGAGTGAGAGAGAAAGCATACCAGTTTTACTTGGCAAACCAAAAGGTATCTTTTTGCAGGGACTCTCCGTCTCCCTCCGCATCTCTCCCTTGTCATCATTGTTCTTATTCTCATCTGTGTGTCGTTGAGTAGAGAATTGACAAAGTCAAAGAAGGAGAGAGTGTGAGGTAGAGACTAGAGAGAGATATCTTCTTTGGCTTCTCTCTGTGACTGTTGCTCTTTAGAACTGCTTGCTGTCACGGCTTTGATAGAGTGGGGTACAGAGGCAAGGATAGATAGCGATAGTGTGGAGGGAGAGGAACAGAGGAAAGAGAGATAGCAAGAGTGAAGGGTGAGATGAGCCAAAAGTGAGACTCCCCCTAAGCTCTGCACTTTTTAGGTGCTAGTCACCGACATCCATCCATCGACATCCTGCATCTTTCTTTTGGGAGACTGTAGACTTATTACCTGAAGAGAGACAGAGGACAGAAGAGATCCAATTAGGAGAGTGAAGTGCATCCCACTAACGAGACTGCAGGCTAGCCTACAGATGCAGCTCTGAAAATTCAAACCACTTCTGCTGCTGATCTGCTGCTCCTCTGCCACTGTAGAACTAGCACTCAGGTGTTATATTTCGGGGGCTGGTGACTGGCTCCCAAAAGTTAACAAAGGGAGGGTACTTAACTTAAGTGCGCCCCCAGGGAGGGGGTCGGGGGCTACTGCAGTAGAGGTTTGATTTTTCAGTGCTGGATCTGTAGTTAAGCCGGATCCAGAGGGAATGTAACGCCTAATCGCCTATGCACTACTGCAGTGGTTCCCAAAGTGGGGGTAGCCGCGGGGGGGGGGGGGGGGGGGGGGTTGTCACGAGATGATTTCCAGAATTTATTAATTTCATAAAATTTCATAAAAATTACAACACTGGCATTTAAAAAGGTACAAATTAAAAAATCCCTGCACCAGAATGCAGGAAATTAAGTCTTTGTAACAAAAGATGGGGGACCCCCAGACCCCCCGCTTAAAAAGTGGCCTGACTGGGGCTATATTTCCGGGGCCTGAATGATTTCCCCAGTCCGGCCCTGGTTAAAAGCCTCCAATGCTTATTAGTAGGGATGCACCGAATGGGAAATTATTGGCCGAAACCGATACCGAAAATAGGAAACAGTTGGCCGAAAACCGAATGCCAAAAGGCCGAAAATGATTAAAAGAAATATATATATATAATGTATACTTTTTTTTTTTTTACCAATATTGTTCAGCTACCTGATTATGGAAAAATATATGATTATGGCAAAATTTTACTTAAATAATAATCACTATTATGGGTCCATAAAACATTTATTCAGCACTTTTGAATGCATACAGTACATTAATTCCAAGTCAAGTGCATTTTCTTTTCTCTGTAGTATAACTACAACAAAGTGCATTCAGAACAAAGCCAAGGTGCTTTAAAACTGCATAAACATCTAGGCCAGTAGGCCTTCAACAAAATAGTGTAAATAAAGACTGTAACAGCCAGGCCTTCAACAACAACAAATGCACCAATACGTGCATGCATACAAATGTGCAAACTGGATAAATCCACATGAATGTAACTATTTAGTATTTACAAATTAAATTACAATTGAATTCCAATAATCTGCAAATAAGGCTGTCTGTCCTCATAAGCAAAGTAGTAAACATTGTATAAATATACATAAAGTGAAAACTGGATACAACATCCACAATCAATTACAAATGAAATTTCAATTTCAAGAATCTGCAAATAAGGTGGTCTGTCCTCTATCATTTAGATACAGAAAGTACAATATATTGAACACTGTGCTGCTGTCATTTCCCCCTAATGATAACCTGAGATGGTGAATTATAACTCACAATGAAAATTGTTCAGGAAAGTGGGTATAGACTAGACATGTAGAACTAGATAAGCTTATGATAAGCCTATGATAAGCCAGCCTTGTCTACTTATTAAGGAAAAGTGGGAGGTTATTTTTAATGAACAGTAGCTTCTCTGCTTTATCACCCATAAGGGCTTGTGTCCACCAGGGACGTTTTTTTTCAAGGCGGAACGCTTTGAAAAGCCAAAAAAAAGCATGTTCAGAGCGTTTTCATCGCGTTTTTTTAGGGCGCTGAGGGCGTTTATTTTTATTAGATGTGCTCTCCCGTTCTCTTGGTCCAGTGGATTCCATCCCCGATTGTTGTAAATAATATTTGGTCTAGTTTGGGAAGGCAATCCACCATACCCTCCATTTTTTGGTTTAGGGTGTTAATATTTTGTTTATGGGAATGTCCCATGTCAGGGACGTGCACAGGACTTTAGAGGGGCAGGTGCTCAAAGGCTGAAAAGGGCACTACACTTGTGTGTATATATTAACCGAGCGCGCGCGCGTGGGCGATTTTTAAGGGCCCTTTTCGGGCGGGGGCCCCCCTTTTTATGCTTTTTGGGGGGTTTTGGTGATCAAATATTGAATATTGAACTATAATAATCAGCGCAGGAGCTCACTTATCCTTGAAAGACACTTTTATCACTGACTTAAAAGGCCCATACATCTCCATAAATGTTCAGGGGGGAGGGAATAAGTGCTTACCCTACAGACCCCAAGAAGTGCTGTATATTCTGTATTGTTTAATATAAATGCATTTTTTATTCCAATCCCGATTTGTATTTGAGATTCCCAAATCCCATCGGACTTGACTTCTTCGTGTCCCTCAATGAGTGTAATACCAGCATTCAACTGTATGCGCCACAGCGGTTTCTATCATCATCATCATCACCACCCACGCTATGCATAAAATATATAGGTCCGCGGAGAGGCACACTAAGGAGGCAGTGCAAACTGCAATGGAATATGGGGCATCTCTCTCTCTTTACCTAATATTTTGATTCTATGCTGACATTTTTCAGTTGGAAGGGCAGTCTATATGCGTAACGGTAAACATTTTTTTTTTGTTTTTTTTTTCAAAAGGGGCACTTTTTTGATGAGGCTCAAAAAGGCAGGTGCTCAGGCACCCCTTGGCCTCTATGTGTGCACGTGCCTGTCCCATGTTTGTGTCTGTGTTAATAAGTGCTGAGAGGAGGCTAGCACAGGAGAAGGCCGTTCGCGCGCTTGTAATTAGTTCTCTAAAACTCTCTTCTAGTCTTGCGGTGTTGTTCTGCTGTTTGTTGTTAATGCCAAATGCCAGTATGACCACCTCGACGTCGCCTGTGGGTTCTGTTTTATTCTTAAGTATGTAGGCTGCATGCTTGAGATTTGCACCCGGGTAGCAGTCGACCTGGACCCTTTTGTTGTGGATGGTGGGTAGGTTGGCCAAGTTAGAATCACCCATCACTATGAAGGGTCTGGTTGGTGTTAGGGTCCAGTTGGTTTTATCCCCGTGGTGTAGATGTCTTGTGTATTTTGGTCCTATGTTATCGGTTAGGGGGCTGGATTGTGCTGTATGAGACCCCCTAAACTCCTGTGAATGCAGCAGAATCTTCTGCATTTTAAAATCCTTGTCGATCCATTGTGCAATTAGACTGAGCATACTGGTGATGCTTACGTCTGAGCTCCATATGTCTGTCGTGAAGCTGATGGCTGTAATATCTGTAGCCAATAGCTCATGGATGTGATTAGCAACGACATTGTACAATTCAGGTAAGCACACGTCTGCTAAGTGTGTCTGCAAGGCAAGGAATAACGTGGCTCAATGTGCTCAATAAGCCTACAAAATCCAACGTCCTGTACAACCGAAACCGGTTGATCATCCATGGCGATGCATTCCATTAACTTTCGAGTAATGCCCTTTGCCTTGGGACCATCACTGGGAAACGTTTGAACCTTTTCAATAAGGTCCGCCACAGAAGGAGTCGGGCGCTGGGAAGGACTTTTTTTTCCCTGTGTGCTAGTGATTTGCTCATACTCCACATATTTGTCCGGGTGTTTTGATTTCAAGTGGTGGAGTAATCCCGAAGTGCTGAAAGTCTTTGCAGTTACACCCCCTCGAGAAATGTCAGCTGAACACGTATTACAAAACGCAATTCGCGCATCTTTCTCTGATATTTTGAAATATCTCCAAGCGGCAGACATGTTGGCTGCGAGCCAGCCGCAAGCGTATTACCTTGACCTGTCGCGCATCATGCTTGTCGCCGCGTTTTGATGACATCATCACAACAACACGTGTTAGGTTACAGGTTGTTTCTGTTCTTTGACATTCAGTGATATATTTTCGGTGCTAAAACCGTTTTCGGCCGAAAGCCGAAAGCCCATTTTTTAACCATTTTCGTCCGATAATTTTCGGTGGCCGAATTTTCGGTGCATCCCTACTTATTAGTGCATGTGTGTTTGAACATTTGCATGTTTCAACTATACATTATACATACAAAAAATTATACCACCCCTATAATAGTGGGTGTCGCGGCTCTCTGACACCGTTATTTCGGGGGTCGTGGCCTGAAAACTTTGGGAACCCCTGCACTACTTACTGTATGTCAGAAATGCACTATAGCTGTTATGGTTTGTAACCGACCCCAATCGCACAACACAAGACAGGTATGATGGTTTGCCAAGAAACAGATATTTATTGAGAGACAGGGAAAAAAGGGCACTGTCCCTTTAAGGGAGAACACAAATACAGGAATATAACAAGAGGGGAAAAACTAGGTGCCTTTAAGAGGCGGGCAGGAAAAGGGTACACTAAGGGAAGGTTAATGAACGCTAGGGGAAACATTAAAGGAACGCTAGGGGAAGGTTAAAGGAACAGAGGAACTAGAGACTAGGAGATGTCGGGACAAGGAGAGCTAGGGAACAGGAGAACTGGGGACTAGGAGAACTAGGGACAAGGAACTAGAAAGGGGAGAACTTGGGACCAGGAACTAGGTGGAACTAGAAGGGGAGAACTAGGGACAGAGGGGACTGAGGCCCGCGGAGGCGGGCTGGGGACAGGGAGGAACTGGGGACTGGTGGGAAAACATCTGGGCCGCTCTGCAGAAACAGAGGAGAGGGTTAATATTCAAAAGGGAACAAACAGAGCAGATGCAGAACAGTCCAAATAAACAAAGTAACAAAGTAATAATATCTTCGTGTGACAAACACACAGGGGGAGATGTAATGTCCAAAAATACTATCTAAGTGAGAACAAAAACAGAGTGGGAGATGAAATGTCCAAACTACTAACTAAGTGAGAACAAAAAAGGAGGCATTACGCTGGGTGAGTGACTTAACAATCAAAACTCACCCAAGCGTATGCGTAATGGTACAGGAACAGCAGCGGGACGAGGGCAAGAGGCATTATGCTGGGTGAGTGACATCACAATCAAAACTCACCCAGGCGTATGCGTAATGGTACAGGAACAGCAGCGGGACGAGGGCTAGAGGCATTACGCTGGGTGAGTGACATCACAATCAAAACTCACCCAGGCGTATGCGTAATGGTACAGGAAACGCAGCGGGACGAGGGCAAGAGGCATTACGCTGGGTGAGTGACATCACAATCAAAACTCACCCAGGCGTATGCGTAATGGTACAGGAACAGCAGCGGGACGAGGGCTAGAGGCATTACGCTGGGTGAGTGACATCACAATCAAAACTCACCCAGGCGTATGCGTAATGGTACAGGAAACGCAGCGGGACGAGGGCAAGAGGCATTACGCTGGGTGAGTGACATCACAATCAAAACTCACCCAGGCGTATGCGTAATGGTACAGGAAACGCAGCGGGGCGAGGGCATCGCCACCGGGT
Organism: Notolepis coatsorum; assembly: GCF_963971535.1. Lineage (NCBI taxonomy): Eukaryota > Metazoa > Chordata > Actinopteri > Aulopiformes > Paralepididae > Notolepis > Notolepis coatsorum. Next base: position 227,693,027 of record NC_140165.1, read on the forward strand.
GGCTGGCTGTCCGAGCTGAGGAACAGAGTGCTGGAACAGCGGCGGTGGCGAGGGTGTCGTCCACCGGGTAGCCGCTGTCGGAGCCGAGGTACAGAGTGCTGGAACAGCGGCGGTGGCGAGGGTGTCGTCCACCGGGTAGCCGCTGTCGGAGCCGAGGAACAGAGTGCTGGAACAGCGGCGGTGGCGAGGGTGTCGTCCACCGGGTAGCCGCTGTCGGAGCCGAGGAACAGAGTGCTGGAACAGCGGCGGTGGCGAGGGTGTCGTCCACCGGGTAGCCGCTGTCGGAGCCGAGGAACAGAGTGCTGGAACAGCGGCGGTGGCGAGGGTGTCGTCCACCGGGTAGCCGCTGTCGGAGCCGAGGAACAGAGTGGCGCGCCACACCTTGGTGTGCGCGTCGGAACCGAGAGACGCATCGGGGTGCGTCTGCGAGGAGGAGTGTGCCAAGCACGAGGATCTTTGGAAAATGCGCGTTGGAGACTGGAGAGCGTGCCAAGCCCTTGAAGATGCGCGTTGCGCGCTGGTGACTGGAGAGCGTGCCAAGCCCTTGCAGATGCGCGTTGCGCGCTGGTGACTGGAGAGCGTGCCAAGCTCAAAGGTCTAGGAGATGCGCGTCTGCGCGCTGGTCGGGAGAGCGTGCCAAGCTCGAAGGTCTAGGAGATGCGCGTCTGCGCGCTGAGGTCTGGAGAGCGTGCCAAGCTCGAGGGTCTGGAAGATGCGCGTTGCGCGCTGGTCTGGAGAGCGTGCCAAGCTCGAGCGTCCTTGGAAGATGCGCGTTGCGCGCTGAGGACTGGAGAGCGTCTGCGCTGGTCTGGATGTGCGTCAGGACGAACAGCTGCGCGGGGGTCTGCAGTGGAACGCTGGGGTGCCTCCCGTGGAAGTACAGGGAGCGCAGACCAGTCTCCCCCACAGGCAACGGCGACAGCTGGCGAAGGCTGGAGCAAACATCTCGACGCCGGAGAATGGAACAGCATAGGCAGACAGAGGATCTCCCGAAAGAGTCTAGATGTTTAGAGAATATGACTCGGCAAGTATACAACACGACCCCACGCCGAAACGAGGGGAAGAGCCCTGGTATTTAAAGCCCACAGGGGAACTAATTAGCCTGCCACCACAGGTGCGAGAGGTAATTGATAAATAGTCCAGGTGTGGCCACTGAGAGTAAATGAGAGTAAAGAACGAGAGGGTGGGGGCTAGAGAGAGTGAGTAGGGAATTCCTAACAGTAGGCTTAAAGAAAACAGAGAAGGTTGGTGAGCAGCGGACAAAACCTCACAATAGCTATGTGATGAGATAACATAAAAAGGTAAATGGTGCATTTATATAGCGCTTTTATCCAAAGCGCTTTAAAATGTGTTCCTCACATTACATTTTACCCATTCACACACCGACGGCAGAGGCGACCATGCAAGTTGCCAACCTGCTCACCAGGAGCATGTAGGGCTTATAATCCAGGGCCCTCATGTATCAACAATGCTTAGAAAGTGTTCTATTTTCGCTCTTAACACATTCGGGACGGGCCACGGATAAATCCGTGTTTCGAATCCAACGGTTGAGGACCGGCAAGGTTGTTTTGGCTTTTATTCCATTGTAATAACCTACTCGGTGTCACCGAGCGGCACTGCATATCTACCCTCCTCTTCGAATTCTGAAAAGTGCATTACCGGCCAGATCCTCTTAGGGGGGCTGTTTCGATAATGCAGTGTGCCCTGTGACAGAACGGTGCATTTTTTTTTTTTTTACTTTCAATGTAGTTTCCAGTAGCTGGATTCTGGATGTGCAGCATAGTAGCTTGGAATACCTTTTGCGACGCCGAATTCACTATGCAGTAAAGGAATATATCATCAGCCAATGGACATATCGATCTACCAGATGGTGATCGATAACTGAGAAATGCTCTGGGGGATCCAACCGGCCCACGGTAAGATCTTTTTCACGTAAATTACATGCTGATCAGGGCTTGTTTTGATAGCCATACACCCGATCAACGAATGAGGCTAATGCGGTTATTGGTAATCAATAATCAGAAACGACGTCCCCCCCCCCCCCCCCCCTTTCATGCATTCGTGGTGGACCATATGCAGTTTGAGTTTTAACTGTAGCTTCTGTATATCCGAAATGCCATTGGATTTAACGTTAGTAGCTATTAGCCCTGTATCTCACGTTCCAGGAAATATCACAGCCGAAATTCCTTATAACGCTTATATTCAAGACGCTATAAAATGAGAACGTATTGATGAAAAAATAAATTCTTTAAGCCATTTTGAAGGGACGGTTTATGGTCTCAATTGACAATGAGAATGGACAGATAGCAATACTATAAAGTATAGATCTCTACAAACAGCCCCACGGACTATGCAAGTCTGTTTAGAAATGCTGGCCATCTACAGTGATTTTAGTGTGTACGTACAGAAAAATCTGTATTTATCACACGTGCGTACACAGGTTCTACGCACACTCCGTGTTGATAAATACCACTTGAACCGCCCGTAATTAACACTTTAATCGCCGGGGTTAAATTCATAATTTACCATCCCTCGCCAGCCCTATTTAACATGGAGAAGTTCCCCTTCTTTGCAGGGTTATAACTGTTTAAATTCTATTGCTAAATTGCCATTATTATGGCCCATTCAATGTCCTATATGTATTGTTCAGGGTGTAGCAACGTTAAACTTTTTCATTCACATATTCATACTAAAATATGGTCTAAAGTATAAGTATGTTTTTATCGTTTTCTGCAGCTTTCTTCAGAACGTGATTTATAGCCCTAAATGCATTATATTGATGATCAAATACAGTTTGGTAGGAATCTGTGCGAGATAAAAAATTTCAAATGGACGTGCTTCTAGAAGTTTCTACGTATCATCTGATGATGACCGGATGGGCGGGGGATCGTTTATAATTCTGTGGGCCGCGTTAGATGATTCATCCAGAGTGGGTCATATGTTCATCAGATCAGTTAGTATAGAAGACGTTAGAAAATAACGCTGAATCTTACCGTGGCTTCCTCGCGCCGATGGCAGATGAGCGTGGAACAGAATTTTTTCTATTATGGGATGTAGAAATGCCCGATCCATTTCCAGGTTGTATAATAGTATATACGTCCAAATCATGTTTTTTCGAGTTATTTGCACCGATCGATGTTCACTGTATCAAGACGGAGTCTCTCTAACGATAGCGAGTGGCCGGACCACATATGGATGAGCACTACCGGTTCAAAGGTTAATATCCGGTTGGCGATCTGCCGATCGGCCACCAGATGGCGCTCTTGAACCGCTAGAGAGTTGAGAGGAGATCAGCAGTGTGTCTCAGGGCTCCGGAAAGGAAATATGATTTCGATGACAGATTTTTGAAATATTGACATCAAAGACGAGTTACGGCGTCTTCGGCAGAATGAGCATGGCTAGGAAAGACGAGTTCCGGCGTTTTCGGCGATTAAAGTGTTAACCATATACGGTAATGAAACACCCCCATGAAATGTGGAAAAGTGGACTAAGCCGAGCAAAGCGTGTTATGGGAGAAATACGCGAGAGGCTGACAGACATGTACACGTACGGTGATGTCGGATATGATATCTATTAACTTCCTAAAGGCCATTGCTGCATGGGCAGCGCAAACACTAATAAAGACCGTTAACCACTGTTTGCCATTGGTGTCATGCTGGAATATGCATTTTCTTCGTTTCGTTCGATTAATAGCCAGGGATTAAAGTTCTCCGTAAATGTTCTACCTGCATATGATTTGTAGAGGCATACAATCTATTTTGATGTCGGTATTAGGTAGCCTATATAAACAATAATACGAGAGCATATACAAGAACAATGAATCTCACTGGCATGTAGTCTACGCCATGTGTAGCCTGCCTATATGTGATCAATACAAACTTGAATTCGATCATGTCTGTGTATGGGAGCTCACAAGGCTGTTGTCACAATGTAAATAAAAACGTGCACTGAAAAGTTACAGTATGTAGTTGGTTGATTATTTGTATGACAGTCAGTAAACCCTTGCAAAAAGTATCAGTTTTATTTAATGAATTAAAAACATGCAGCATTGCCTTCCTCCCGGCATGCAGCAACGACATGTATCAGGCAAATGCGCATCACTGAGTGGAATCCCTTTCTATTCACATAACTGCATTTATGATGGAGCTTTGACAGCTACATGGGTGGTACAGTAACAGTCTATTGCTCGATCCATTTCCAATATCACGATGGACCGTGTCGGTGGCCAAAGACCAGAGGGTGGAGAGGACTTGAATGTGCATGGGGATGTCATTTGTGCTTTTGTTCCACGTCTCAAATTGCGGTACAAATGAAGGAGGTGTCTCGGGTATAGCGGACTCTAGTTAATATTATGTTCTCTCAGCAATTAGACTGCCCCTCATTCATTCATTAATTCCTATCTGCTATCTCTGAAAACAGTTCCAGCTGTTGGTGTACCGGGAGAATAGTAGTGGGGACAGAACACAGCCCTGTGGGGAGCCAGTGCTGATGGACTTGGGATCGGAAATGTTGATTCCCAACTTCACCTGCTGTGACCTGTTAGTCAGGAAGTCCGTGATACACCTGCAGGTAGAGTCCGGCACCTGCAGCAGGGACATCTGGTGCTCCAGGATGAAACATAAAAGAACATGAAAGAACAGACAATCATCAACAAACACAACAACCGCATTGACCATGGGAGTCTTATGCATGGCTATACTCCTATGTCATTCTTTAGGAGTAACGCGATTAGGTGCTGAGAGAAACGTCAGTGGCCAATCAGGCAGCGCAAACCGAACACGGAAGTGCAACCCCCTTAGGGAAAGTATTCACGCGTCCCTGCGCACTCAATACGGGAAACTATTACATCCCAAACCCAGTGGAAGTGGGACAAAAGACCCAACCCAGTGACAGACATGGATACTGAAGTACCTAGACTTCCTCAAGCATCATGTATTGCCTCGTTAGGCCTACAGCACCCTGGAGGTATGTGTATATTTGGAAATTGACAATATAATAACATACTTACTGTACATACACTAAAGTTGTCAGACCGTTTATTTCTTAATAATGAATACTATTGTCTGTTGTGGCCTTGACTTCTTAAATCTCTACTCTTAATTACACGTTTAAAATCAACTGGATAAACACGTTTCTCTGTAACCCAAATTCTATTTGGAATTTTATACCAAACTATATATTTTCTATATATATCTACAAACTACAGTATATACCCCGCTTCGCGTCGTGGTAAAACGCCCCCTAGCCGTTGTAAAATACCCTGTAACCCACTGCCTCTCGTGGTTTATTGTTAATTATCACCTCTTTGTACTGTGTCCTACAGTTCACAGAAATGGTGTCACCTGCATAATCATTGTTGTGTGTATACAGTACTTGGTCAATAAAGATCATTCTGATCCTATATGTCCTTCATCCAGCTAGATGATTCAATGCCAGTGACGGACAGCTGTGCTGACACTGCTGAACAAGATCCAGAGAGTGATGACCTTGGGGAATCAGCGGCGTCAGAATCCTCAGCACAGGACCCACCAACCCAAGTGTCCCGTAACCGTACATCCACACCCTCACCCGCACCGGGTGGTCAGGCAAAAGGGGTCCTGCAAAGGAGCAAGCCCTGGGAGAGAGGGCTAAACCTTGAGAGAGAGAAAATTGAGATCCTCAAGCAAGCAGTTTCAGCTGACAACAATGAAGATGAAGATGTGATATATGGTAAGCAAGTGGGCAGTGAGATGCATCACGTAACAGATCCTGCTGAGAAAATGCGAGCAAGACGTTCCATCATGAGGATGTTGTATGAAGCTCAGGACAGAAGCAAGTCAATACTCCAACAGACAGCAGCCTACTCCCAGAGTCCTGCATCACAGCCGATGTATCACACCTTCCCACACCACAACACACCACACCAGCGGCAAACCTTTCAACCCTACCACCAGCCTCCTGCCACTCCCAGTTCTCAACCTTCTAGTAGCTACATAGGGATGCTCACTGAACATTCAGATACGCAGGGTGAATATGATTTCTGATAATCAGTACAACTGGTACGACTTCTGGTCATGCTTGCACTGTTGTAGCATATGCTTGCACTGTTGTAGCATTTTTTGATATCTTGAAGCACCTTATTTTACATTCTGAAGCACTTTATTTGAAGTTTTCTAGCCCCTGTTGAGCAGTGAACAGTAAGTTCATATATAATACTGACAGCTCATTTCTGTTTTTGTATTTCAGGGTTGTGGCCAGCACTGTTCTTTATAGATATTGCAGTGTTGTGGCTTGTTTACACGTGTCTGATATTCAAAAATAAAGATTACTTTGATAAACCATTCCAGTTTAATTTAACAGAAAAGGAAATAGAATGAAATGAATAATAAATAATAATAAAGCCGTTATAATAAAGACATAAAGAAAATGGCTGCCATGGGTTAAATCCATTATTAACCGTAGGTTGCCGGCTCTATTTGTCTATAGAGAAAGTCCCCTTCTTTGCAGGGCTATAACTTTTTAAATTCTATTGCTACATTGCCATTATTAGGGCCCATTCAAAGTCCTATATGTATTGTTCATTGTGTAGCAACGTTAAACTTTTTCATTCACATATTCATAGTAAAGTATGGTCTAATGTATACATATGTTTTCATCTCTTTCTGCAGCTTTCTCCAGAACGTGATATATAGCCCCAAATGCATTATATTGATGATGAAATACAGTTTGATGGCAATCAGCGCGATATAAAAAATTCCAACTAGACGTACTTCTAGAAGTTACTACACGTCATCTGATGTTGACCGGATGGGCGAGGGGGCGTTTATAATTCCGTGGGCAGCGTTATACCAATCATCTAATGTGGGTCAAATGTTGATAATAGCAGTTAGTATCGAAGACGGTAACGTTACACGCTAAAACTCACCCCAGTCTCCGCGCGCCGTTGGGCGATCATCGTAGAGTAGAAATTGTATCATTATGGGATGGCGATTTACCCGGTCCATCTCCAGCTTGTATAATGGTATATACGTCCAAATCATGTTGTTTATCGAGTTATTGGCAATCGATCGCTATGTAGCGTGACGAGCCAGAGTCCCGGGACATGTACCGAGTGCCCGGAAGCAATACGGCCGTCCAGCAAAACCTCTACTGCGCTTCCTGTTAAGCGATTGCGCCGATCGGCCACCAGATGGCGCTCCTGAACCGCCAGAGAGCTCAGTGGGTCCTCCTGGTGGATCTCAGGCCAGCGGAGGGGAAATATGAATCCGATTCCAGATTTTTTAAATATTGATATTAAAGACGCTGTAAAGCGTCATCGGCAACTTGAGCATGGCCGGGAATGACGCTTTAACACGGCTCCTGGCAGCCAAAGTGTTAAATGGAACATGTTTTTTTTCATATGTGATTTTATTAGGTATTAGGTACCTAATAACCTAGTCATGGTATCCATAAACTTCAATCGGTCCTTTGAATGAAATGAAAATGTAAACAAACACTGGCGTCACGTTAGAAAGTAGCACTGTGTTGCGTGAAATCACTGCGCCCAGACAGGAGTGGTTCGGCAAAAAATAGTTCCGAGTATATTTGCTTAGAAAAGGTAAATGTCGAATTCAATTATTTTTTATTTCTCCACGTGGTAAATACACAGGTCACAACATGTTTACAGGAACGTTTTGGAGTGTATTCCGTGACTGTAGGGAACTTCAGGGTAAAAGTCTGACCCACTTCCAGTGATGAAGCTAAGCTACGCTAAGGTATGTATCTTCTTGTCTAACTCCAGGAAAGATGTTAAATAAGCTAATTTCCCAAAATGTTGGAGTTTTCCTTTAACTACCCCTAAGTTACCCTAACCAGACCTAGACCACCTCTAACTCTAACCACTAACCAGACCTCTTCCATGTGGCACTTTAACACTGACCTCAGAATGTGATTTTATATAATGTTTTTATGCAAGCAGATTGCAATCAGTGTGTAATAATAATAATAATAACAATAGATTCTATTTGTAATGCGCTTTACAGTTGCGGGGCAAATCTCAAGGCGCTACAGTTAAAAGAACTTAAAAACTAGCGAGAATAATGGAAAGAAAGAATATAAAAATAGGCAAAACTAAACATAGAATAACATAGAGAAACATAGAATAAATAAAACTGATAAAAGAAATTGGTAAAAGAACATAAAATGTGTGGAGCTAAAAATTTGTTAAAAAGTCAACAGAAGGCTCTACTAAAAAGGTGAGTTTTGAGGCCTTTCTTGAAAGCATCCACAGTCTGTTGCGCTCTCAGGTAGTCAGGGAGAGCATTCCACAGACTGGGAGCGGAAGAGCAAAAAACCCAATCTCCCATAGTGCAGAGATTGGTCCTTGGGCGCTGGAGGAGGACTACTAGTACTACTGTGTGTTCTGTTTACTTAGTTTACAGTATCCTGTTGTTATAGAATAAACCGCTGCCAGACAGAGCAGAGAGAGAGAGAGGACAGACATGACAGAGAGGACAGACACAGCAGAGAGAGGGGACAGACACAGCAGAGAGAGGACAGACATGGCAGAGAGAAAGGAAAGCCACAGCAAACAGAAGACAGACAGAGTTCAGCGTCGTCTCTCTGGTCAGAAACAACGTCACCACATCCGTAATGGTCTCTTTGATGCATACATTGGACCATGTCTACACCAACATATACTGTAGGAGCAACAATACATTGGACCATGTCTACACCAACATATACTGTAGGAGCAACAATACATTAGACCATGTCTACACCAACATATACTGTAGGAGCAACAATACATTGGACCATGTCTACACCAACATATACTGTAGGAGCAACAATACATTGGACCATGTCTACACCAACATATACTGTAGGAGCAACAATACATGGGACCATGTCTACACCAACATACTTCCTGTGTATCACTTGTGCCGCAGACTCAGATTCCCCTAGGTAAAAAAATAAATACGCAATTTAAATCAGAAAATGTTCCATGTTGACTATTTCTGACTTCTGACAAGTTTTTTTCCATTAACGACTAAAACAAAAAAGACAAAATTGAAACAAAAACTGACTAAAATGCTCAGACATTTAGTTGACTAAAACTGACTAAACGAAAAATAAATGAAGATGACTAAATATGATGAAAACGAAAAAGGAGCACTTGACACATGACTAAAACTAAAATGAAAATAGCTGCCAAAATTAACACTGGTGGTAACGTCAGTTGGGTTGGTGTGTTGCACTGGTTGAGCATGCAATAAAAACTTCTAACGTTACGTCGTAGTCCGGTGCGTTATTGGAAACGTTATAGTCAATATAACAGATACGGGGCTGGCTGCTTTCAGCACACACACACACAGGGCTAACGTTAGCTAGCAAGCAGCTATATAGCTAAAACGCTAACTAGAAGCTAACCACTGTATACAGTTCCAATAGACTAACATTACACCTCTGTGATTTAAATGTGTCCTTATGACGTGTATTTCTAATCGTATAGTGGATCTCTTTCTAGTATCTCGGCTGTTGTACTCACACGTTCTGTTCAATTGTCTTATAAATGATTTGGAGTCGGAGCCAGGCGCTAAAGGTACAAAGACAGTCTGGCCGTCGTTTATTGGAAGATCCAAAGACAGCTTAAAGTTCTCGTTTTAACTTTTCTTATTCTATAACAGCATCTGCAGCACGTCTCGATTGGATAGGTTTTCAGCGCTGGTGAGGTCTTCTCAAGATGCTTTCTCCGTGCGTCCTCGTGGTCTGCTCCTGGTCTCCGTGGGTGTGTCTCATGTCTCGATCCTGTGGTAGATATAGGGACTCGACAACCCATCCCCCAGTGGTCGAGTCTCCGCTCCGTGATGTCACAGAAGGAGACTCCGATCCCTATTTTTCATTGGTTTAACACGATCTCTAACCAAATAAGGAAGGGACATCTATTTCAACCGTTTTCCTTCCTTCTACTGAAACGGACTAAACCTTTATTATTTGATTGACTAAATGAATGAATAATTTGCTCACAAATTTGCAGAATGGGTACAACACAGCACAAGCACACAACTTTGCCAAAGGGATTTAGATTAGCAAAATCCCTCTTTGGAAAGTTTACATCAGGATCACCCATTTTCAATTCATAGTATTAGCATTTTTCTTACTAAATGGACACACTCTACTTTGCTAAATGCTTTTTACTGTTACATTCCAGATTGTGCTAGACTATCTAAATCTTATAGTAAAATTCAGATTTAGATCATTGTGGCCACAGTTTCCTTATATCAACCTGTATAATGTTTGATGCAAAACTCCATATCTAATTAATGTATTAGGAGAAAGGATAACAGTTTGTTTTAATCTTACTTTGTCTTAATTTAAGTTCTAAATCCTGTGTTATTTAATTTAGTCTCTCGCTGGTAATGGTCTTTAACTATTAGTCCTAAATTAACTAGAATTCTATTTCTTTGACAATGATATGTTTTCTCCAATTTTGAGAGGAACCTATGTGGTGTTTCCCTTTAGCAGTGATCAATTAGTCTCCTTTTTAGTGTCATTGTGCTTGTACTTTCTTGATTTGTCTCCTATAGTTATCTGTTGCTTAATAACTTGCTTATTTTAGAGTCTTAACTTTCTGCATTTTTTAAGTCATTAACTGTTTTAGACCAGCTGCTAAGTTATTTCCTCCTGGCCTTCTATCTCCTACTCACATCTAAACCACCAACTGTCTTTCTAAGGAATGCGACCCTGTAACCATCTATCTGTCTTCCTGGCAGAAGACTTAAACTGTCACCAGAGGAGAATAGCACCATGGTTTGGTCTGTTTCTACCCTAAAATACACCAACCCCTCCTCCTGGTGTCGGAGGGGTAGGTTTTTATGGCGTTACTAACCTCGCTAGGGGGGATGTGGGGACACAGTTATTTCAACCATTAACCAAAAATGCATTCCTTGCTGTTTGCTTTTGACTCGAGCGTCCTTCCTCTTTTAGCTATGACCCTGTGTCTCCTTAAAACCCTTACTTGTACCATACTTTTTTGATTCAATTAATTTACGACACTTACCTTAGACTCAAGGGTTGGATGCAGTTCCCTGTCTGTTTTCCATCTTCTGCTGTGTTTAACGTTATCTGTTTGCGAGTGCTCCCTTGACTGATGGCCAGTATCGCAGGAACTTTTATTAAACATTCTATATGTTCGTGGGTTGGCCAGTATCGCGGGAACTTTTATTAAACATTCTATGTGTCAAGACTTTTGGTTTATTTAATATAAGGATCAGATCCATGTAAAGGGGCCTACATAATTTAACAGGTGTTTGTGCTTGTGAGCATGCGCAGTTGGCGCAGCTGCCTTTTAAATGGTGGCTGGCGATGTCATTCTCACTATAGCACTGACAGGATCACACTGCCCGTTGGTAAGTGGACTTGATTAAGTGATTGAAACGTTATTAACTTGGCTATGTCACATATAAACACAATGTAATGTATCACGTTGGCTGCTGGCTGCTAATGCAGCCTGCGGATAATATTTGCATGTGCACTTGTGTTAGTGATGCTGGCTAAATGAATGAATGTTGTGCCTGAATGTTTGCCGCTAGCATGTGGCTAGGCTAGCGTACTTTGCCGATGGTGAACGGCTGAGCTAGTGTCTTTGCCGATTTGTCACGGTGAGATTGAATTAGCACTTTGGTTTGTGCTTAAGGTCAACGAGGTCAAGCTCCTGTCTGTACAAGCTGGCAGAAGACGAGCCAAATTAACTTCAATTAATATCTGAAACTACTAACCTTCATACCATCTTTTACTATTATTCACTTTACTACTACTACCTACTATGCTAATAATGTCTATACTACTATGCATTGAAAACGTTATTAACAGATTGCAGAATGGGTACTGTAACTGAGGGGTACAATTCCCTGACTGTATTGATAAGTATGGTATCATTAAACCACTACCGCTTTATGTACTTTAACTACTGGCCATACAGTACACGATATCTAAATATGATGAACACTTTCCCACAATGAAATCGGTTCCACACAAAGGTAATAATCAAATATTTAATATATAGCAAAAGGTACATATAATAGTTACTATTACATTTATGATTTGAATGCACTTGTAAGGCAAATGAGTACTCGTAGGCAAATCAACACTGAATGTCCAATCTCTGGTTACGCAGGAAGCAAGTATACAACCTGGCTCTTAGGGAATTAGATCTATGGTACTCTTAATGATATAGCAGGATAATTCTGGAAGGGGTCCTCCCGGTTGTAGGCCGGTAGGGGGGGTAGGAGAGCCGTCGGCAGTATCCCGTCTGGTCAACGATGTCTAGGGAGACTTCAAGTACAGAAGACAGTGCAGTAGAATCTTGATCCACAGATGAATACACCTTGGCTCTCTTGTAGGCTGTAGCTGTAGCTGTAGGTCCACAATGAAGAAGAAGCGAGGCGACCTCAGTCTGGTCTGAGCGCCGTCTCACCTTGACTCCTTTCGGGGTAAATCCAACACTCACCGGTGTTGGCGATTATCCGCTCCACAAATCAAAGTACCAAAGCAAATATATATTCCATGCCGCATAGGGCTCAGCAGTCGTCGGGTAGGTAATCCAATGTACAGGTCCACTCGGTCCTCGCCTAGAACTCCTCGGATGAAAGCACCACGTGTGGTCTGCCCAACCTGGCTAAGACTCTAGATAACACGAGGAAGCGACGGGGATGCTGCTCACTTTAGAACTCTAACCGCACGATGCACCATACATAATAGACTATTATTACTTAATAGAAATACGGTGCCAAACTCTGACAATTCAGCTATTAATTCGCACGAGGTCTCAATGCTATTCTAAGGCCAAACAGGCCATACTACACCGCACGCGGTATCGTGGGGTGAGGCTTCACGTTCTGTTACTTAGTTGGGTAGAAGGGTAAAGGACTAAGGGTCTTCTACATTTACTTGCGCCATATTTATATGCACGGTGAACAAATAGTGCCACTCTCCTTTCGGTAGCCGTATTCCTGCGCAGAGCCGGGGCTAGTAGAGACATGTCTCGTCGGTACCATTGAACTTGGCTCCAAGGGGCTTGTCCCCTGGCGCCAGGTCCTTGTCCAATAAGAGAATGAACTATTATGGGCTATAGTAGACTAAAGGGATATTCCGTGTATATGTACAAGGAATATACAAGGGATATCAAACGATATACAAATACTATTCAATATATATCCATAAATAAATATATATATTCGGTTTAATCTGATCCTTCACAACAGCCGCCCCCTAATTAGTCCCACCTAATTAGCTAAGCAGAGACAGATTAACCGCACTGTCCACTACTCAATGTCCGCTGTAAGGTCAGTCAACTCACAAAGTCATAGGGTCATGGTCGTCATCGATAGTATCGGGGAGCCTTGGCAGTTCTATTAGCCTCGCCACGGGTCGGGTGTAGGTCCGCCCTTGGACGAGCACTTCAGCTGCTCGGACCTTTCCATCGGCACCGGTGATCACTTTGCTTACGCGGCCAGCCGGCCACATAGCTCGGGGTAGTGACTGGTCGATAATCATGACGACTGTTCCTTCTGTCAAATTGTCTCTCTCTTTTACCCACTTCTGGCGGGTCTGTAGAGACGGTAGGTAGTGGAGTAGGAAGCTGTTCCAAAACTTGTCAGCCAGTACTTGACTGTACCTCCACATTCTTCGGCCGTTCGCTTCTTCAGGCCTGTACATTGTCTGGGGTAGCGCGGGGTCCAGCCGCCCCATCAAGAGTGTGTTGGGGGTGACTGGGTCGACATCTGCTACATCACTTGAGACGTAACCGAGGGGCTTTGAGTTCAATACTCCCTCGATCTCCGTGAGGACTGTCATTAGGACTTCTTCCGCCACGGTCTGGGCCCCAAGCACGGCGTACAGGGCTGTCTTTATGGAACGTACTTCTCGTTCCCAGGTTCCACCGAAGTGAGGTGCGTTCGGGGGATTAAACTGGAAGTCAATCTGGGATGGAGCGAGGTGGGTCTTAAGTTCTGGGCCCATAGCTTGGAAGCTCTCTCTCAGCTCTCTTTCTCCGCCTTTGAAGTTTGTCCCGTGATCAGACAACAATGTAGACGGTTTTCCTTTCCGTGATGTGAATCTTCGGAAGGCCATAAGGAATGAGTCTGTGCTCATGGTTGGAAGGAGTTCGATATGTATCGCTCTGGTGGTCATGCATTTGAATACAATACCCCACCGCTTCTCGGTTCCTCTTCCTCTCTTTATATACAGCGGGCCGAAACAGTCCATACCGGTGGAGTGAAAAGGCTTGTCGCCGAGTCGGAGGCGACAGGGAGGTAGGTCAGCCATCCGGGGTATACTGGGCTGGGCTCGCCACTTACGACAGTCTAGACAGGTTCGCTGGAAGCGCCGCACTGCTTCTCTCCCTTGCAGTATCCAATAACGACGTCTGATCTCCGCGAAGACTCTCTCTGCCCCTGCGTGGTGCACATCCTCGTCGTATTTCTTTATAATCAGCTCTGTGACCTTGTGTCGGCTGTTCAAGACTATCGGGTACTTGACGTCATCCGGTAAGTCTGGGGCTCTCCGCAGACGACCACCCACTCTGATGAGATTATGGGCGTCGCTCTCGGGGGCTAGGTGGAGCAGTCTGCTGTCTGATGGGACGGGCTTTGCTCCCTGTAGACAGGCTAGCTCATCGGGGAACGAGTCTCTCTGGGCTCGTTGTAGTAGAAGAAGTTCTGCTTCTTCGTAGTCAGCTGCTGAAATGTCAGTTGTGGGCTGAACCTCTGGGTGGTGCCACAGAAATGTCTTTAGCTGCGCACTCTGTAGGGTGAGGCAATCGTCTAGATCAGGGTCTGTGGGGACGAGTGTGTGTGTCAACCCACAGAACATAGGTTTCTTGTTCTCTGCCTCCTCTTTACTCGCCTCCCGTGGGGTGGGTGTAGGCCACTCTTCTTCGGGGAGCTTGAGAAACTCTGGTCCGTTACTGTAGAGGTTGTGACGGGTGAGGTCATCCAGGGACATTCCCCGGGTGATGACGTCAGCTGGGTTGTGTTTGGTGTCCACATACCTCCAGCTCGCTACTTCTGTTAACTCTTGAATCTCGGTGACTCTGACTCCCACGAAGACCTTGTATCTGCACGAATCAGACCGGATCCATGTGAGTACTGTCGTGGAGTCTGACCACAAGATTGTTCTTTGCACCGGGATGGTGAGTTCACGTTGGATTAACGTGGCGAGCTGCGCTCCTGCTAGGGCTGCGCAGAGCTCTAGACGCGGGATAGATTGTTGCTTTCGTGGGGCTATTCTTGAGCGAGCCAGGATGAAAGCAGTATGTATTTCTCCTCCCTCCTCTCGGGCACGCAAGTAGGCCACCGAACCGTAGGCTACTTCGGAGGCGTCGCTGAATACGTGCAGGTCGATCTTGCATGTCTCTGGCCTCACTGTGGGTGGGAAGTAGCTGCGGCGTATATTAACACCTGGGAGTGAGCGGAGTTCCGTCTCCCACTCTCTCCATGTGGATGCAAGGTGTTCGGGTATGGGATCGTCCCAGCCCTGGTCCTTGTCCCATAGCGCTCTTACAATCATCTTTGCCCTGGTGGTGTAAGGTAGAATACATCCCAACGGGTCATATTGTCTGGCGAGTGTTCTGTATACACTCCGTCTGGTGGTCGGTATTGCCGTCGACCTTCCCTGCTCCTTGGTCAGGGGTTTGTGTCTATAATGGAGCGAGTCTGTTTTGAAGCGCCAGACTAGTCCTAGTGTCATTTCTTGGGCTTCTCCTGGGATGGTCGCCATCCAGGTGTCGCTGCTCGCTGCCTTGTCCTCGGGGGAGAGGCTGCGCAGTACTTGCGGGTCGCTGCTGGCCCACTGCCTGAGATCAAAGCCGCCTTTGATCAGGGAGGCGCGGAGCTTGAGTAGGAGAGCCTCGGCTTCTTCTGGCGTCGAGACGCTTTGTAAACAGTTGTCCACGTAGAAACTATTTGTCACACTTTGTTGGACCTCTTCATCTGCTGCTGGGTCCTCTGCGACGTGTTTTTGTAGTGCAAACGTAGCACAGCATGGGCTGCATGTGGTTCCGAAAGGGAGGACTTCCCATTGATAGATGGCTGGGTGCTCATCTCCGATCCTCTCTCTCCATAGGAACCGCAGCAGGGGCTTGTCCTCCTCCACTAGTCTCACCTGCAGGAACATCCCTTTGATGTCGCCGCTGATAGCCACCTTGTCCTGGCGGAAGCGTAGTAGCACGCCTAGTAGGGAGGGGCCGAGTGTTGGGCCGGCCAAGAGTTCTTTATTCAGATTTTGTGATCCGATCTGGTAGCTGCAGTTAAACACAATGCGATCCTTGCCGTTGTGGTGGACCTTGTGGTGCGGCACGTACCATGATTCGGTCGTCTGATCGGCCTCTTTAATGTCAATTTTCTTTATGTGTCCCGCTGTGATTAGTTTGTACACAGCTTCTTGAGCGGGGTCTTTGGCTAGGCGCCGCTCTGTGTTCAATAGATACCGCTCCGTCGCCTCTTTTGTGGCGTGAAAGGTGGGCATTCCCTCTCGCCTCAGGAGTGGAGTTGCGTATCTCATCACTTCTTTGACGTTGACTCTCTTTGTCCCGTGCTCGAGGAGGGCTATAGCGTAGATATCTTCCTTAGAACGGATGTCTTTCTTTTCGTTCTTAAAGGGCATTGTCTCTAGTGTCCATAGCCTCTCGACATGCTGCAGGAGTGTGGTGTCTCCTTCTGTCGCTCTGGAGTGGAGGCAGCTAGTGGCTGCTGTTCGGTTAAGAGACTTGGCGAGGGGGCCTTGTAATGTCCATCCTAGGCGGGTCTCGACTGCTGCAGGGCAACCTCTGGGTCCTGTATGGACCCGGTCTATCGGGACTATGAGGTCTGCATGGTCAGAGCCTATCAGCAGGGTCGGGGTGGCACCGTCTATGAGCGGGATAGGGAGTTGACGCAGGTGCACATATTTATCCATCAGCTTGGCGATGGGGTAGGTGTACTGCGATAGTCCTATTTCTTGGCTGGTGAAAGCATTAGTAATCCTATACCGTCTCTCGGGCTGCCCGCTGGCTGCGATAGTGAAGGAGACATTCTCGCCCTTTATCGTCTTTAGATCTCTTCTTATTGTCCGAATCGTCATCTGGTTCTCGCTCCCCCGCAGCCCCAGCTGGGCCGCAGCGGACGCGAGGAGAAGGGTCTTCTCTGACCCGTCGTCAAGGACGGCGTAAGTGTCCATGACCTTATCTTGGTAACTCAGTGTTACGCGGACCACCTTTAAGAGCACCTGGGCGCCGCTGCTGCTAGCGGGGTCAATGTACATAACGCTTGCCTTTGTGCTGCTGGATGGTGCAGGCTTTCTTCTGTTACTGTCGTGTAGGACATCTAGGTGGGCTCCGTCACACCGACTACACCTCTTCTTGAGGCGGCACTCGGCTGCCATGTGACTGCGCACACATCGGTAACAGCGCCTGTTGGACTTTATCCAGTGACTCACTTCTTCAGCGGTCATCTTCTTGAACTGGTCACATTGTGACAACCAGTGTTCCTTCTCGCAGTACGGGCACACCATCTTCCACTTCTCTTTCATCGAGGGGGTACTGTGGTTCTTGCTGCTCGGTACTGATTCTGATTGGTGCATGACAGTCACCGATCTTCGGCCATCGTTTGCTCTCCTAGGTCCCTCTCTGGAGCTTGGTGTGCTCCGCACGAATGTATCCAGCCGTAGGCTGCTGACTTCTCTCGCCAGGAAGTCGGCTAGGTCTAGGAGGGATGGCTCGGGACCGTTGGGATCACGGTGGTCTCTTTGCCGCCTGAAGCGCTCCTGTCGGGCGGGCGGCAGCTTCTCTAAAATCCTCTCGACGTTCGAGTTTGCGTATAGTTCGTGCATACCCTTTTCTCGTTGCGCCCCCAGCATCCCTACCAGGGATTGTACTTTGATAGACAGGTCGTCTAGTGAGCGATTGTCTGTTGCTGAGGGTAGGCGGTCAATATGCCTTATCTCTTGTATTACGTAATCCCATATACGTCCATATCTTTGGTCTAGTGCTGCTAGAGCCGCTGTGTATGGGGTAGTAGAGGTGGCATAGGCCAGCGCTATGTTGTGCGCTCTGGGCACTTTCAGGTGCTTCAATAGGATGGCATACTTGTGGCGTTCATCAGCTACCTCCACCATCATTGTCTCTAAGCACATCCGTAGCTCCGTGTACTGTGCTCGGTTCTCATAGGTGAAGTCTGGAAACGTCGGTGTGCCAATGTATGACGCCGTGGATGGCTGGCACATCGGTGAGCGTTGGAAGAGAGGCCTCCTGGGCGAGTCTCCTCTTACGCCTCTCGGTGGGCTGGTACCGGCAGGGTACCATGGCCCGCTGGTCCAGGTGCTATTCCTCGGGACTGGTCGTGCGTCATGCTCACCCGTGAATCGAGTCGGGGGTCTGTAGCGCAGAGCCGCGGGGGTATAGCCTGGGCTGTACTGGACCTCCTGGTCCTGTGGAGTAATGTGCTGCTGTCGGGCTTGACTCTCCTCTTCTTCCTCTGCCAGGTCTTCTAGATCCTGTAGTCGTCTATTTAGCCTCTCCGCGGTGTCCGCCGTTCCTTCCTTGTAGCTGGGTCTCACTTGGACCGGTCGGGGAAGGAGTTCGGAGGGGGGTGTAGGCTCTCTCTGGTGGTCGGGCTCAGGGTCGCTTAATCGGTTAGGGGAGGGTGCCCTTGACCCGTGTCTTGACGAGGCCCTGGAACCCCTTGTGGAGGGAGGGGGTGTTGCCCTGGTGATCAGCTGCTCCATTAGCTGCGCTTGTAGTCTGTCGCGCTCGGCTTGTAGTCTGTCGCGCTCGGCTTCGCGCTTGGTGAGATCTGCTTCTCTTTGGGCACCGGCAGCGGCACGCTGGGTGTCGGCTCGGTCTCTTGCCATATTCTCTTCCGTCTGAAGGCGTCTCATCTCCAGACGTATGCGCTCTTCTTCGCTCCGTTGCTGCGCTTGGAGGCGTTCTCTTTTAATGGTAGAATGTTCACGCTCGCTAAGCGTCTGTGCTTGGAGTCGATCGCGTTCACCCTGAAGTCGATCGCGTTCGGTAGAGGCTGCCAGGGTGGCGAGGAACGCCTGTGCCAGCATCCTCTCTGCCTCGCTGGGGGAAGACGCTGGTTGGGGTGATCCGCTCCTGGCAGTACCCGTGGGGGATGCGTTCCCCTGCGGGGAGTCCTGGAGCTCTATCTCCTCGGCGCTCTCCTCGTCTTGTTCCGTGCAGAGTTCCATCTCTGGAGGGTTGTCTTCCTCCCGGAGCTCTTGGGGGACTACTTCTTCGGTCTTGGCGGGGGGTAAAGTCGTGTCAGTTCCCTCCTGGTCCCCACCGTGAGCTTGGTCAGTTACATTAGAGCCCACTAGGGCCTCTGTGGTCGGGGTATCCTGGTTGATAGGGTCGGACATAATTTTACTTTCTACTTTTACCGCGTTTACCGTTTGTAGAAGGCTAGGTAGTATACTGGCAGCGTAATCCTCTAAGTACTGAGGTGGCTGTCGTCTACGCTGCGGGCGTTCTACTTTAGGAGGACCGTTTCGTGGAGTGTTCATCATAGGCCATTTCAATATTAATACCACTATATTAATATTACACTAATTACCATCCGGCTCGAAGGACCAATTGTAACTGAGGGGTACAATTCCCTGACTGTATTGATAAGTATGGTATCATTAAACCACTACCGCTTTATGTACTTTAACTACTGGCCATACAGTACACGATATCTAAATATGATGAACACTTTCCCACAATGAAATCGGTTCCACACAAAGGTAATAATCAAATATTTAATATATAGCAAAAGGTACATATAATAGTTACTATTACATTTATGATTTGAATGCACTTGTAAGGCAAATGAGTACTCGTAGGCAAATCAACACTGAATGTCCAATCTCTGGTTACGCAGGAAGCAAGTATACAACCTGGCTCTTAGGGAATTAGATCTATGGTACTCTTAATGATATAGCAGGATAATTCTGGAAGGGGTCCTCCCGGTTGTAGGCCGGTAGGGGGGGTAGAAGAGCCGTCGGCAGTATCCCGTCTGGTCAACGATGTCTAGGGAGACTTCAAGTACAGAAGACAGTGCAGTAGAATCTTGATCCACAGATGAATACACCTTGGCTCTCTTGTAGGCTGTAGCTGTAGCTGTAGCTGTAGGTCCACAATGAAGAAGAAGCGAGGCGACCTCAGTCTGGTCTGAGCGCCGTCTCACCTTGACTCCTTTCGGGGTAAATCCAACACTCACCGGTGTTGGCGATTATCCGCTCCACAAATCAAAGTACCAAAGCAAATATATATTCCATGCCGCATAGGGCTCAGCAGTCGTCGGGTAGGTAATCCAATGTACAGGTCCACTCGGTCCTCGCCTAGAACTCCTCGGATGAAAGCACCACGTGTGGTCTGCCCAACCTGGCTAAGACTCTAGATAACACGAGGAAGCGACGGGGATGCTGCTCACTTTAGAACTCTAACCGCACGATGCACCATACATAATAGACTATTATTACTTAATAGAAATACAGTGCCAAACTCTGACAATTCAGCTATTAATTCGCACGAGGTCTCAATGCTATTCTAAGGCCAAACAGGCCATACTACACCGCACGCGGTATCGTGGGGTGAGGCTTCACGTTCTGTTACTTAGTTGGGTAGAAGGGTAAAGGACTAAGGGTCTTCTACATTTACTTGCGCCATATTTATATGCACGGTGAACAAATAGTGCCACTCTCCTTTCGGTAGCCGTATTCCTGCGCAGAGCCGGGGCTAGTAGAGACATGTCTCGTCGGTACCATTGAACTTGGCTCCAAGGGGCTTGTCCCCTGGCGCCAGGTCCTTGTCCAATAAGAGAATGAACTATTATGGGCTATAGTAGACTAAAGGGATATTCCGTGTATATGTACAAGGAATATACAAGGGATATCAAACGATATACAAATACTATTCAATATATATCCATAAATAAATATATATATTCGGTTTAATCTGATCCTTCACAACAGGTACAATACAGTACAGCTCAATACAAAAAAAAGAGAATGAAGACCAGAAAAATGATGTTGTCTTGTTTACATCAGGGGTCCTGAGGAGAGATAACTCTCATGGCAGCACTTAATTATGTTAATGCTATTCAGGTGATGGGCGTTGCTGGAGGGGTTTTTGTTGACACCCCAGCTCACTCTGTCTGAAGTAGTTTTAGAAGTTATAATTGAGCACATCGTGTTAAAAAAATTCTCAGATTTCAACATATGACACATCATTTGAAAGCTTAGATTCTGTATTTTAGCAATCTGGAATAATCTGAAAAATGAAAATGTAGAGATCTGGCACAAACCGCTGTGCGGTGACACATATAGTGTAAATGAAATGTATAGTGTATGTATATTCAATAGTGGTATTGATAGTATATTAATATATACATAATATAACTATTAATATTATGCTTAATTAATGTGTATGCTACTGTGCATTTTGTTCTGTTTCACAGGTTTTTGACCTATGGTAAGCTGTGGAAATTATAACTATCTATGGTCAGCTGTGAAATTTACAACTACAAGCTATGGTCAGCTGTGGGAATTATATAAAGTTGTATTGTGGAAAAACATTTCAACTAGTTTGTTTAAAATAAACAAACTCTAATGACTAACCATTGAGTCATCCATTGTGTGGTGCCTGTCAGACCCTTTCGGAGGGATTCAAATAAAAATCTTTGAAAGATCCGAACAATATGTTCGTGGGTCTTGTGCAGTGGTCTCGTGGCACTGTCAACTAAAGCGAGCACTCAGAAGACGTGCACCATTTGCCAGTGACAGCACTGACAGTCGGCGCAGTTGACATTTCCCAAATAAATCCTCTTCGTCCCCACTGCGTCCCGGGGGCGTGAATATTAAAGGCAACCAACTTGTGTTCAGCTTTTCGTTCAGCGTTTCTCTGATTGGCCACACGGCCACGTGACCGCCCTAGCACACGCCCTTATCCGTTGAGAGACGCGGCAGAGAGTGAGCTGGGATCATTTGGTGGTCGAACCAGTTCAGACAGAGGTGTTTATTTATATTAATAAACATATCTACTAGAAACACTGGTGTTCTGTTGTGTGACTGTGCTAAACTCTTCCACCACATGACCGACATTAACGCTGCCACCACCCACTTCAATGACAGAGCTCTCATATTTGCGAATGGGTGTCACTGTACATCAGTGTGGAACTGTACGCTGTAACGTTATATGTTATTTCGCCCGTGGAGGCTGCTGAAGCGCCAGCGGGGCGACGCGGTGGTTTGTCCCCGGCTTCCGTGCGCCGCCGCCGGCTTGACGCAGCAGCGGCTGTGCTCCGTTGTAGAAGCCCTTCAATGACAGCTCTCTCATATTTTGCGAATGCATAAACTATATCTTAAATTATGGCTATGTGTCTAATATGGCTGTCGCAAAGTAATTGATAAGCGACAGCCATATTAGACACATAGCCATAATTTAAGATATAGTTTATGCATTCGCAAAATATGAGAGCGCTGTCATTGAAGGGCTTCTACAACGGAGCACGGCCGCTGCTGCGTCAAGCCGGCGGCGGCGCACGGAAGCCGGGGACAAACCACCGCGTCGCCCCGCTGGCGCTTCAGCAGCCTCCACGGGCGAAATAACATATAACGTTACAGCGTACAGTTCCACACTGATGTACAGTGACACCCAGAGTTTCTAGTTACAGTAGTGACGCGTCAATCGAGATAGTCATAACAGTGTTTATTATTAAGAGTCAGATAGTCCGCACAGTGTTTATAGTCCTAACAGTGTTTATTAGTAAGAGTCAGATAATCCTAACAGTGTTTATTATTAAGAGTCAGATAGTCCTAACAGTGTTTATTATTAAGAGTCCTAACAGTGTTTATTATTAATTAACGTCATAAACCAACTACCAGATTTATTTTGCACCAGGGAACTTGAAGGTTCCTGCCGCTTGTGCTCGCGGCAAAAGGGGGCGGGCTAGCGGCGTGGCCAATCAGAGAAACGCTGAACACAAGTTGGTTGCCTTTAATATTCACGCGTCCCGGGGAGGATTTGTGCCAGGGACGGTGTTAGTCTCGAGCCCTGGGGGGTCGGGTAAGAAGGGTAGGCGCTGACACCCAGCGTCATAAGCCCCCTCGAGGGGGTCGGGTAGGGACTGACACCTGCTGGAGGCAGCAGCAGCAGGGTGAAGGCAGCAGGGTGGAGGGATCAGCAGGGTGGGGGCAGCAGGTAGCAGGGTGGAGGCATCTGATGATGAGGGCCAAGCTAGAAGAGAAGAGAAAAGAAACACATCATGTTTCAAAAAACAACCTTTCATGGCACGTACCACTGTCACAAATAGGCATAAATACCAGGGTTTAATAATAATAATAAATTAATAATTAAACTGTGTGGTGGTTAATCCGGGCTTGAGTATATTATATATAAACACTAGGGATGTCAGTTTATCGCGTTAATTAGATTAATTAATTACACAGCATAATTTTTTTCTTTTATATTTTTAAATCTCATTCATTCCATAAGAAAGTAGAATACACATTTAGAATACACATTTACAGACTTTTTTTTATATGGTCCATTTGCATGTTCTTGGTATCTGATTCTAGGGACATCTATGGA
Organism: Notolepis coatsorum; assembly: GCF_963971535.1. Lineage (NCBI taxonomy): Eukaryota > Metazoa > Chordata > Actinopteri > Aulopiformes > Paralepididae > Notolepis > Notolepis coatsorum. Next base: position 227,716,596 of record NC_140165.1, read on the forward strand.
TCTCAGGGAATGTATTCCCAGTGAAAGAAATACTGTGTCTGTTACTAGGCTTGAATAAATTGTAATGAACCAAAAGTGTATATCAATAAAAAAAAATATTTTTATCTTTGACTGTGAATAACATCATGCTAAAATTGACCAGACCTGTAAAATATGTGATGAAGGGCGTTGGGTCGAATCTCTCCAACGGGGGTCCCTTAAGATCCACAACAAGGAGTGATGAGGCTGGCTTCACGCAACCTATTGCGGGTCTTGCTCTCAGTGTCATTAATGGCTGAAAAGCCTCTCTCACACTCAGATAAGGTGGGAAGGTATCAGTGATGGGCAAGCTACTTGGAAAATGTAGCAAGCTACACTACAAGTTACTCTCGATTAAATATAGCTAAACTACAATGGAAGCTATCCCCAGAGAAATGTAGCAAGCTACACTACAAGAACATGGCTAAAATAGCTAGCTACATCGGCACTACTTTTTTTTTTTTTTTTTTTTTTTACTTTGTGATAAAGTTTACACCAAACAAATAGGCAGGCAAAAAAATAGCTCAGTTTGATTGTTTATTATAAAACTGAAACAAGCCCTCGGTCTGGCTTTTTGTGTCATCCTTTTAACATGAGGAAAGAACTGTGGAAACGTAATAAATAAAAGGCAGTGAAACAATAATAAAATAAACACAAATATATACTCCCTCTATTGGAATGGAGACTTTTCAGCACAGGATAAACTACTGTTTCAACTCAAACCACAGTAACAAAATGACAATAACCTGGCCAAAGAAAAAGTGCAAGAAACATTTGTCTACAAAATAGACATTAACGAAATCCTATGTAACATTTATACATTCTTAAGTACGGAAATAAGCAGCATGGGGTAATCGGCATTGGAACTATACTACTACAGTATGTACTCAGAGTATAACACTCAAGCTTGACACTGCTAGACAAACAATACTACTATCCTTGGCTGCTAGATATGTAACTCACAAAACATTCCATGGCCACAGGTTGAGAACCACTGGTCTAGGACGATCTTTTCCCTATTTTTTTCCTTTCTCCACCCCCCAATGTACAGTGTACAGTGTCCCCCTACCCCAACCCCCCCCCCCCCCCCCCCAATGTACAGCCCCCACCCACCAACCCCACCAACCCAACCTCCTCCAATGTACAGTTTCTACGTCAAATGTATATACACTCTTTTTCTGGACACTTTTTGTATCACAAACAGTACTGTATTTGCAAATCTGATATGTCATAAATGTATAGATGTAGCAGTACTGTCTATCTGTATGTCGTGTGTGTCATATATGTTATGATGAATTGAAAATGGGGGACCCTGATGTAAACAAGACGAAAGTCTTTCTCTGGTCTGCATCCCCTTAACAATTGTATGTATTGAGCTGTACTGTACTAGTCTGTACCCATTCTGCAATCTGTTAATACACTTTTCAATCAATCAATCAATAATATTGTTCATAGCAGCTAGCCTATCTCAGACAGACTGTTAGTTAAAGCTGTTGATAAAAAGTGCACTGACTTGTGTGCTGTTTGGGAACAGTTGACAATGTTTATGTAAAGACAGTAAGGGTTTTCATCAGCTCACCTGAATATGTGTTCTCAAGTTAGTATTGGACGTGTGGGACGTCGAGAGCAGCTTCGTTTTTGGTTGACACAATAAACACCTAAACACATATGTTTTAGGCGTTTTTTCAGTCAAACTCATAAACGTGTCCAGGTAGGGCCATGGAGATGCAGTGTTGTTATTGTTGTTGACATCATCTTCATCAATGCCATCAGTGGAAACATCAAATCCCTCTGCCATTATTTCGCGCTGTTATTGTAAATTCATCCATTCATTCTCATTCAGTGGTCTGCGTTTAGATTTTCACTTCCTGGTTTGCGGCCTGGAGTCCCGCCCTATCCTGCCTCTGATTGGCCTACCCGTAATATTTTGGCCTACCATACCCAATCGTGAGTCGTCACTCATATCTAAACAAACCAACCAATCATAGTGGGTTTTTTACGGGGAGTTTTTTTTTCTCCTCGCAGATCTTCCTGTCTAGACTGCGAAAGTAGCGTGTAACGTTTCTCGTCGCTACGTTACTACTTCGTTCTATAAACAGCTCCGCTACAGAGACCGCTGCCCTGGTTAAAAAGTAGCGAGCTACCAGCACGCTACTGAGAATTGTAGTTAAGCTATGTAGCTTCGCTACTTGTAGCAAGCTACTGCCCATCACTGGAAGGTATGTCCTGCTTGCTGTACACAGCTTTTCCAGTGTTTTGCCTGGTGCTTCATCTTGTAACTTCCAGTTGCAGAACTCCTCAACCGCTTCTCTGGTAGGTTCTCAAAGTATTTTAGCAAGGGCCCGTACCTCATTTTCTCCATACAGGATCAATGTGTTGCGGTCCTGTGGCCAAAAACGCGTGTCAAAGGGTTTCAGCATATGGAGGAGGTCTGATTCTGGCATTCGCTTTGTGAGATTGTCAATCACAGATTGATAAAACTGACTCTGGTTAATCTTGCCCCTGCCCTCAACTAGTTCAACATCTTTGAACAGTCCATGTGACGTGCGCTGTCCGGCCTTCAGTGCTGATTTACCTCCACTCACTTTCATGGCTTTCAGTATATCAATACACTGCTGAATGTGGCAACTAGCATCCACTAGATCAGGGGTCGGGAACCTATGGCTCGCGAGCCATATATGGCTCTTCTGGTGACAGCATATGGCTCCCAGAAATGTTTGAGTAAAAAAAATATATATATATAAAAAAAAGTTTTTTTATTTTATTTTTTTTAATACTTGTGATATTTCTTAATAATACTGTGTCATTTTAAAGTAAACAGAAATTAGTTTTGAAGATACAGCTAATAGTATCTATAGCTGAAGATATAGCGAGCAGAGCTGGCGAGGTAACACAAGTGGACAGAAATTAAAAATCTTCAACCTGAAGACCAGCTGATTCTTAAAACTTGAAACGAGCTTCCTGTGACGTACCACACAATGCAGCGTGAGTATTGCCGTATTGACCATGTTTGGCTCTACATATGCATGTGGGCAGTCATTCTCGCATATAAGGAACATTATGACCAACCTACGCTCACGTTTAACTGATGGAAGCCTCAACGCCTGCATGAAGCTCAACCTCGTCACCACGTATGAACCAGATTACAAGGCCATCAGCAAAACCATGCAGCACCAGAAGTCGCATTAAAAGTAAGACATATTTAATTTATTATACGTTAAAAATACTATATGGCTCTCAATGAAATATATTTAGAAATATTTGGCTTTTATGGCTCTCCCAGTCAAAAAGGTTCCTGACCCCTGCACTAGATTCATGTCTCTTTGCTGAAATTTCAGTGACAGGCCCTGCAGCTCACAGAGAATATCTTGCTAGCCAAAAACTCAGAGTTTGTGGAGCTCCAGGAATTTCTTCCTCAGTGTCACTGCGAGATGCGTCCTCACTTGCTGTTTTAAATTGGCGCGCTAAAGCAGGGTAGTTGTTCCAGACTGCTTTTACAGTATTAAAACTACTCGCCACCCACCTGATGGTGAAGATCTGCCAGATTCGTGGACTGCCAATTCTAGGCGGTGGGCCAGGCAATGTATGGACTGCATGTTTGGGAAGTCGCGTTTAAAGTGGAGATGAAGCAGTGCGATAAATACATATTCATAGCATCACATTAGTATTTAGATAAGCCACAGAAGAAATCATGTTATAAAAATAAGCAGTTTCTAAGAAAAAACTATTTGTTGTGTGCATTTCTGAAGCATTTAGCATTATGGGCGCGGCCATTTTGTTGCTGACGTCATGCCGCTGGTTTGGTGTATACACTGCTGGTCAGCTGCCTATAGTGAATGGGTCAGTAAGTAAATAAAATGTTGCCTACAAAACAACGGGACCGCGGTGGTTCTGTTTGTATTGCTCCTGGCTGTTCAAACTAATTTTACCATGTGAGAGAGAGGAAAGTTGGTTAATTTCCACAAACTACCAGTGAAAAAAACAGTGTTGTTGGCATGTTGGCTCAGGCTGGCTGCACTCAGGCGGCGCGACCAGCCTGTTGGACAGGGAAGGAGGATCTGCAGAGAACACTTCATTGCCTCGGATTATGTTGTTGGGGTGGGATGTTTGTCCAGAAGACCACTAATCAGCTGAAGCCTGATGCGGTTCCCTCGGTCTTCGACAGACAGACCGGCGTTAGCTCTCGGGAGCGATCGCTAGCTAGTTAGCACCAGCCGGGGACTGGCGTTAGCAACCGGGAGCGTCGCGGAGCATTCAGCCTGCTGGCTACCTAGATCCACTTCAACCAGCGTCGCGGAGCATTCAGCCTGCTGGCTACACAGCTTGTCGGTGTGCTAATAGCCTCTGCAAGCTAACGGTAGCTGGCTAAACAGCTTGTCGGTGTGCTGGAGCCTCTGCAAGCTAACGGTAGCTGGCTACACAGCTTGTCGGTGTGCTGGAGCCTCTGCAAGCTAACGGTAGCTGGCTACACAGCTTGTCGGTGTGCTGGAGCCTCTGCAAGCTAACGGTAGCTGGCTCCAGGCTATTAGCACATTGACAAGCTGCTGGAGCTCCCGACGCTCGGCTGGTTGAAGTGGATCTAGGAGGTAGCCAGCAGGCTGAATGCTCCGCGACGCTCCCGGTTGCTAACGCCGGTCCCCGGCTGGTGCTAACTAGCTAGCGATCGCTCCCCGGCTGGTGCCAACTAGCTAGCGATCGCTCCCGAGAGCTAACGCCGGTCTGTCTGTCGAAGACCGAGGGAACCGCATCAGGCTTCAGCTGATTAGTGGTCTTCTGGACAAACATCCCACCCCAACAACATAATCCGAGGCAATGAAGTGTTCTCTGCAGATCCTCCTTCCCTGTCCAACAGGCTGGTCGCGCCGCCTGAGTGCAGCCAGCCTGAGCCAACATGCCAACAACACTGTTTTTTTCACTGGTAGTTTGTGGAAATTAACCAACTTTCCTCTCTCTCACATGGTAAAATTAGTTTGAACAGCCAGGAGCAATACAAACAGAACCACCGCGGTCCCGTTGTTTTGTAGGCAACATTTTATTTACTGACTGACCCATTCACTATAGGCAGCTGACCAGCAGTGTATACACCAAACCAGCGGCATGACGTCAGCCATGACGTCAGCAACAAAATGGCGGCGCCCATGTTGAAAACAGGGATATTATATTTGATTTTTCAGACAAATAAGATAGATTTCACATTTGATTATAGAACCCTGTCTTACACAAGGTACACAACAAACAAACTAGGATCACATTGCTCACTGCTTCATTTCCACTTTAAGCCTTGCAATCACTCCGGTGTTTTTGCCGGTAAGAACTGAAGCCCCATCTGTGGCGATGCTGATGAGGTGTGTCCCCAAAAACTCATTATCTAATCCTGCCTGGCGAAAGCTCTGTCTCAAGCTGTTGTAGATGGATTCTGCATCTGTGCCATGTGTCAGCTATACAATATCTAAAAACACAGTGTCCACATCTCCTTTCCCACTCACATCATATCTCGCATATATAATGAGATAAGCATGTCTGTGCACTGTGCTCTCATCAATGGTGTTAAAGATATTCATATATCGTTGTATTCTTTTATCTGCATAACTAATGTTCGATAAGATCAAGAAAAGTCACTCTGTGTGTCTGGCATGTTTCTCAAGGCAAACACTTCTGCTTTTCCCCTCTGCTAAAGCAGGACGTTCCACTGGGCCTCTTTCAGTGGGCCATTTCCTGTAAGCCATCCTCTGCCGAGATACGCAGACATCCTCGCTTCTCTTTATCTGCTGAACCAAGTATATATATATATATATGGGGCGCCTTATTGTCACATGATGTTCTCCTTTGTCTCTCCCTTCTCTGTCTCAAATAAAACTACTGTGACAGGAAGTGTTCCTCAGTGTGCTCTGAGAAGAGACACTCCCTGGACTGCAGCCTTGTAATAAGTCTTACCATTTGTCCTGCGTTGTTCTTCACTGTTTTGAGTATGTGCATGTTTAGGGCACAGTTAAATAACCTTTACATTTTGGTCCTTCGAGCCGGATGGCAAGATATCACGACCCAGAAGAGAGACACAGCAACACTGAAGTCTGCTGGCAGCCAGGGCCCTAGACGGCTCTGTAAAGACAGAGGACGTTGAATTCGTGCCCCGGCTAGTGGATAGGAACCGCCCCTCTCTTCTGGATGAGAGATTGACGCCATCCGACCAGACAACCAGTTAACAACAACAGCAGACACAGAGGGTAAGATAGATCTATAAAAATATTCATTGAAAAAGAAACAGTGGTAGCCTCTTACCGTAAAAGGGCACTAAGGTTACGATAAAAATATTTCTGGGAAATAGTAACGTTTAGTATGTGCTTGTGAATGGTTGTGTACACAAGTGTGAATGCGAGAGTATATGGTATATTCTAAGAGATACTAAAAGTTGGCTAAGGGAATTAACGTCATGAATTAAAAGATTGGAAAAACTGTGTGAATCATAAACACCACGAGAGACCACAGCGCCTCCTAGTGGAGGTCTGTAGAAGCTTGTATTTTTGCAGTTTCCAATTGACCAATAGGAGTCATTCATGAGGTTTTACCGGGTTTGCCAAACTGAAAAAAGTTATCTCTGACAATATACATGATTAAATAGCAACTAGAAGTGCTCTCAGAGTAAAGAGTCTAAGAGATACATGACCAGACAACTTGAGGTGTTAATAAATAATATTGATCGACTGTAATGATGAACAGTAATCAAACTACACCGGCAACACAAGACATGAAGTGTGAAGTGTGTTGTGGTAGAGCAGACGAACCCGGCTGTTCCCCCATTGGTGAACAAGTAAAGGAGCCGAGTCACACAGAGGCTGAGTTAGAGTTGAGGAGATTGGACGAATACCTACAACATGAGTTATCTATGACCAGTAACAGCAATTTCCAAGATAGTGATGAAGAAGAATGGGTAGTGTCGGAAATTATTATGACAGCTTTGGCGTTCCAAGCCGAAATGCATCATGAAGATGATGAAGGTGTCCCTCCGTTTAGTGACACAGAGCTTGAGGTAATCGGAGTGCCTCCTTACAAAGCACAGGATGAAGCGGTTGTACCGGAATGGGGGTCATTGGGAAATTTTATGGAGGTATCGTAATATCTAATAGAGCTTTCTGATCATATACTCTACTCTGCTGCGTTGTGTCTGTTGGCTCTAAGTCATATTACCAAAAACTGTAGCACGGCGGAGGAAAGAAATCCATGAGAGTTTGGTTATTTCTCAAGTGGTGGTTTTATTCAAATCCACAGAGTATACAAGAATGATCTGGTTCAATCAATGAAAACGCAATGATATTAGTGAAACAGGTACTATGCCACGAGTTTCCTAATATCAGACTAATAAAAAGTAGTTAAGAGTAACAATCTTCAATGGAGTTTCGGGTTGTTGATTCTCGTTGCCAGGGAGACAAAGGAATTGTGTTCTCGTTTCAAAGAGCTTCTTCTTCGTCTGCTCCCGTTCGCCGTCCTCTGCCATTGGGGGTGGTCTGAACCTCTGGGTGTGAGGTCATCAGTGACATCACACATATGGTCTCATCCAATCACCAGCCTTCTCAGTTGTAAAGTAAAAGTGGGTTGTCTTAAACAGATCCTCTGACCTCTGTTTGGTTTTCCCAATCAGAGAAATATATTACTGTCTAAATATGCTTAATACAGTTGGCATTAAACTCCAGGATGTATTTAGTTGAATGGGGAGGCATTTTCTTAACACAACCATATTATTCCTGACTTAAAAGCATTATGTTTCAGATGAGAATCACAGTGTTCTACCAGTAAGCCCAGTTTTATCGTATTCTAATTATTCCTTTTAGCCTAAATTAATATCTATATTAACAGTTATACTTAGTTTTTATTTTAAATATGTCCAACTTGGTTCAAACAAAGCTTGGTGGTAAACCTCAATGATTCTCCTCATATATACAACCTGTTTCATATCCTTCTGTTCAGATTACAAATACAATACCAGGAACTATCTGCAGTTTGTTTCACACTAATGTAAGTATATTAAAACTAGAGCTGGGCCGTTAACGGCGTTAACGTGCTGCGTTAACGCTATACTAGTATCGCGCGATAATATAATTAACGCATTAATCTACATTTTCTTTTTTTTTACCTTTATTTACCCAGGGTAGGTTCGCTGAGCACAGATGCTCTTTTTCAGGAACGCCCTGCTTCACATTCACACAGTTCCATTCACACCGGGGAGCTGCCCAGTACAACCACAGTTGACACCATTGGCCACTGAGCAACTCCACTGGAGCAGTTGATTCAAGCCATGTCACATAGTTCAAGTTTGAAATGATTCTTTCTGTTTTGATCCTGAGAGTGCTAGATACTGTACTGTACTGGTAATATTATTTATTTGTGTTAACTTCTGAATAAAACAACTTATTAAACACAAGTACATCTTATTGAACATTATTTTGATATTTCATTACCAATTATCATAGCAAAACAGCTTTTTCAAACAGTCTGTAATGCATTTTGGAAACGGGAGATGGGCTCATGGTGTAATGTAATGGGCCACCTGGCCTGAGAAACATAAGTAAGGACTTACTTCTAGTCATTATTTGGGTAGAACACACATATTTTGAATGCCTTCGGCAGGTTTTTATTTAATTTTTTTTTGCCATTTTAATCTAGATTAATCTAGATTAAATCCAGGATTGCAGATAGATTAATCTAGATTAAAAAAATTAATCTATGCCCACCTCTAATTAAAACAGTTAAAATAGATCTAAGTTACTTAAAAATAGTTTATCCTTGAAACCTCCTCTCTCCAGCTGTCTGTCTCTGTGTGTCCCCAGAGATACCAGCTGGATAACAGTCATGTGACCCATTGTCTAAAGCTTCCTCGGCCTGGCAGCTAATGCTCAGGTTTCCTGTCGTAAATAGAATTATCTGCCCACTCACTCTATATGTAAATGGAGACACCTCCTCACTAGGGCAACTGGAGTCCCACTATTGTTCTACTCTTGCTTAGTAAACAAACCCCCTATAGAAATTCTAATCTTAGCCAGCTAGTGGCTTTGTCCCAGCCTGTCTTTTTAGCAAAGTGAACCAGTCAGTATGACCTCAAGATTTGCCTAACCTTTTGACTATTCTTCCAGTACATAATGTAATCAATATTATCTTTAGTTGTTGTTAGTTTAAACATTAAATTGGTATTCTCTTAAAATAATCTATGGAATAACAGCAGAATACAGCTGGTTGTATTGTTTTAACCTCTGTGTTTACCAAGTAAAACTACAGGTCACGTTTCCTAGCCCTCCTTACCAAATAGAATTCCGACCCGTAGCTGAAGATGCTTTTGGGAATTACATGTTGATGCAGAAATATACCACAGAGGCCAACAAGGACCTGAAATATATACATCATTGTCAAGAGACAGAGACTGAGTGTGAAACAATAAGACTATCATGTGACTCCCTCCTGCGCATGACACGGCATGACCTGTAAATCATAAAACAAATAAATGAACAGCCGACACTAGTCGATGAATCCTCCCTTATTAAGGAATTTGTATTTCCCCCCCAAAAAACTATATTTACTATATTGTAGCGACCCTGGAATTTGGGTCGGGTTGGTCCGTTCAGCAATCACTCAACACTCCCCCATCCCGGCGCTGGTGGACGCGCCGGCCGCGGGATGACGGAGTCGGGAGTGCACGGGCTGACCTGGGGAGGTATAAGCGGGTGGGACACCCAGCGTGCACTCTCTCTGGGCATGGGAAATGGTAGCAATGAGTCTGATACCGCAACCTATAATGGAGAACTATGAATAAAGACTTGCACTAAGAACTACCAACCCGCCTATATATAGATAGATAGATAGGAGAGTCGTCTTATAACGTTGGAAACCAAAACCGTTACAATATAGAGGCAAGGCATTCAGAGTAAAGTTCTCACAGAAGACGAGAGATACATGTTTCAAAAGGATCCAGAAAATATAAAACATGTAGCTGAGTAAAAGGAGAAACATAATTACAGGCTACTGTACAACGGAAAGTGACAAGAAAATGTTGGACGAGCTGAATATGAAAATCATAACCACTACCTCCACTAAGGGACAGATCAATTACACAGAGCAAAAGATTATTGCACAGAGATGGGTAGATAAAGCAAGGAGACAAATAGACACAGCTAAGACACAGAAGCAAAGTGCAGAGCTAGTGGGTCTGTCACAAAAAGAGGAAGAGGGGGAGGAGGTTGTGGTCGTGCATTTATCCCTGTTGACAGACGAAGTGCATCGGCTGGTAGCAGCTGGAATTAACAGACAGGCAGCAACAGCAGAGGTGGCCAGGTTAGCCAGGCTAGGTGAGGTTAGGAGACTAGAACAGGAGACTAAGAAGCGACTAGAGGAAGCACAAGCAGGAGTAGAGGCAGAAAAAGGTGGAGTTACTACCAGAAAAAAGACACAAGCAAGCCTGCACACAGTAGAAACGAAGATATACCCCACACTGGAAGATAAAAGTAGTGAACGCCCTCCCCCATAACACACAGATGAGAAACCTCAACTGAACCACGGGCTCCCTTACAGAAAGACCAGATCCAGAGGGAGGAGTCTAGAGATGGGTTGGAGCTCAGGGTTCTGTGACATTAATGGACAAGGACAGCAGACATATCCAGCCTTTGTCTGCTAGGCTATAGTTGAACTATACATATAAATATGTAATACGTTATTGAACAATCTGGAACCCTAACCCTTTGTCTCTCCCTTCTCTGTCTCAAATAAAACTACTGTGACAGGAAGTGTTCCTCAGTGTGCTCTGAGAAGAGACAATCCCTGGACTGCAGCCTTGTAATAAGTCTTACCATTTGTCCTGTTTTGAGTATGTGCATGTTTAGGGCACAGTTAAATAACCTTTACAAATGGTGATGCTTATTTTTGAATGCATCTCTTTAATATTAGAAACAAACGTCTTCCGCATTTGCTGTGCAATGTGGCCTATAATTTCAGCACACGAATGATCGGATCTATGTACAGTGCCTACTTTTGTGCCATTGAGTTCCTGGAGCTTCATCAAGGGTGGGAGTTTCTTATAAGCCAGCCTTTCCTTGGCCACCATATAGGCGGTTCTGAATGAAATGACTGTTTCTTCCATTAATTTGGAATTTATCTCAAGCACCTTGTTTGGCAGAATGTCCTTTTGTTTAATTGCTGCGATTTCAACTGCCCGTTTGTGTGCTAGGGTATCTCGATGCTTGTTCTGTGCATTGCTATTCACATCCTCGTTAATCCACTCTTCTGATAAATGTGTGCCAATTATCTTTTAAGAAAGAACAAGACTTTTAGCATCTACATACGGTGCAACCCAAGCTTCCATCCTTAGGGAACAGCCATGGGTAACGGGTCTTCCACTCTCTCCATTGCTGGCTGCTCCAGCCGGCAGCAGCCCCTCCAACTCTGCCCCCCCCTGCCGGCGGGGGGAGAGAGGAGGAGCAGGTGGGGTGGTTAGAATCAGCATCTTCAGCATCTTCATCTTCTGTCGAGCTGTTACCCAACTTACCCCCATCTCCAGCTTCTTCTCTCGGCCTATCCTGTGTTCTGATACCGCCGGCACCACAGGCGTTGTCAGAGAAATAGTCCCTGCAGCAGGTGTAACGTTAGCGTTGCCAGCTGTCAATTTTAAATTGTCTGCGATCGAAGTAGATGATCCTACCGGCTCCTGCTCAGTCGAGTCGATTGGCTGCTTCGCCTTCTTTGTGAAACCAAAATTGGTTAGAAGGCTTACTTGTTTGATTTTTCGTTTCGACATTATCCTGATTACCTGTCAAACTGTCAGTGTCACTGCTGTCAGATTACAAATCAAACGTGGGTGAAGTTTGATTTGTGCGTGCCTGCAGGCTGCAGCGCCGCCACGCTCCGAATGGTAATCGCAAGAATAGCATGCATGCTGCCATCTACATGTATTACGGTGAATTAGTGCGCAAATCACGAATCATACATCAAAATAGCCTAATTTTACGCATTACACGATGATGACGATACAGAAAATTACAGAAATTTTTTAAATGCATGGCAAAAATAGCATTTATTGTCAGTATTTTAGAGACCCCCCCAAAAATTCACAAATCATGTTTTCAGGGGAGCTGATGTCTCTTCTAGCTCCCCCGTGGTTCGCACCCTGAGTAGTCCTTTCATCAAATAGCTGAATTCACTTTCTTCCTTTCAAAGCCCTGTACTGGGATTTAGTTAGAATGTTACCAGAATGTTTCATAGGACATTGATTGAAAACTATCGGCTTGAATTTTACAATTGATGGCTCATTTTGAAGGTATGAACCTATATCATATTATGTAAAAAAAAATTGAAAATTCGGAGGGAGGTGGGGCTCAACAGCCCAGATTATTTGCAGTAACTGAAGCTGCCGCACCCCCCCCCCCCCCCCCCTTCCAACGTGCCTGGGTACAAACGTTCAGGGAGTAAAGTCATTGGAAGAAGAAAAACATTTTCACACCATTAAACTGAACCCAGTTAGGCTCATTGTGCTGCATGGAAGGAGGAAATCCACTATATAATTTGAATTCACATACAGACAGTGGTATGGGCACAGATAGGGTCCAGGGGGGGGGCACTTGAAAACCCTGCCCCTTTAACACTTTCACGAAAACCCTGCCCCTTTAACACTTTCGCGAAAACCCTGCCCCTTTAACACTTTCGCGGCCACTGGGATCCGTCTAATCTCACTCTATAAGGCCAGTTTATCATAACAACCTTTCATTGTGCGTGAGGCTGTTTGTAGAGCTAAATCTATACTTTATATTATTGCTATCTGTCCATTGTCAATTGACACTATAAACCATCCCTTCAATATGCCTTAAATAAATATTTTTTTTCATCAATACGTTCCCATTTTATAGCGTCGTGAATATGAACTATATACCGCAATGTTCTGGGGTATTTCCTGGAAGGCGAGATACAGGGTGCTAAGCTAATAACGTTAAATCGAATGGCGTTTCGGCTATACACAAGCTAGAGCTAAAACTCAAAATGCATATTATCGGTATCATGGTCGACCATGAATGCATGAAAGGGGGGGGGGGGGGGACGTCGTTTCTGATGATTGATTACCAATAACGTCATTAGCCTCATTCGCTGATCGCCTGGTCGGCTATCAAAGCAAGGCCCGATCGGGCTGTAATTTACGTGAAAAAGCTCTTACCGTGGGCCGGTAAGAGCGCCATCTGGTAGATCAATATGTCCATTGGCTGATGCTATATTCCTTTACTGCATACTGAATTCAGCATCCAAAAAAGTATTCCAGGCTACATGCTATAGGCATAGCTTTAGGCTAACAAAAAAGTCCACCCATAATAATTTTTTTAAAACACCGGTCTGTAACAGGGAACACTGCATTATCGAGACAGCGCCCCTACGAGGATCTGGCCGGTAATGCACTTTTCCGAATCCCAAGAGTAGGGTAAATCTGCAGTGCCGCTTAACACTTTCTATGCCACGAGGTGGCGCCAGAGTTAGCGCTTCAATGCCACCATCCACTCTAATGTTATCGTTAATATCGCCTAATCTATGTTTTAAATTATGGCTATGTGTCTAATCTGCCCGTCGCTTATCAAAGAATCCTTTTCCAGTCAGTGCTGTCAAGGCAGATTGGTTTTTTATCGCTTCATTTCCGTTTGAGAGCATTTTGAAAAGCACCCGTTTTGAGGTAAAAAACAGTCCATTCTGGGGCATTCTATGAAAATCGTCTTTTACTGGAATATTCCAGAACATTGATATTTGTCGGCCTATTTATGAATAGTTTTCAAATAAACGCTAGATGATCAATATTATACATACACGCACGCCCATTCGAGGCGTGCGCTGATAATAGCCGTGTTCATTTCCTCATGGATTTTTTCAGTAAAACCGATAGAGCCCATTTCACAAAACAGCCTATATCTTCATCAAAATGAGTCTGATTATCCTAACACTGATAACATAGATTCCTTACCTGACATCAGATGGTATCCAACTGGTATATTCCAATTCCTGATCACCATTCGAAAAAATCGATAAGTGTATAGATCCAATTAGGGGGCGCTTTTTTCCACATCTGATCTCCAGCGGCACTCGGGTATACTAGGGTAGGCTCGCGTGATGCAATATGATTTCAGATCGCTAAAAAAAAAATTTAAATCCGAGAAATCTCGTGAGTGGCTTTCAACGAGATATTAATAATTCCGAGAATACTTGTGAGTGGCAGTGAAAGTGTTAATGACATTGAGTAGGATATTACAATGGAATAAAAGCCAAAACAACCTTACCGCGTATATATACGTGGCCCTCAAGCGTTGGATCCGAAACACGTATATATACATGGTTGGCCACGAATGTGTTAACCTGTCACACACAAAATGCCCTAGCAGAAAGTGTTTATTAATGCAGTTTTGCATATGGATTTCAGTCGCTGATAATCTCAGCTTGAAAAGGGACTGGCTGTCCATCAAAATAGAGTGCCCTTTCGATGGCCTGAGCCTCTGGCCCCCAGATTGATTGTGCGCGGCCCTGCATACAGATGTAGCGGTCAAAGAAGCCCCGCCCTTCATAACGCATTAACAAGACAGTCACTTACTGCTGCATGTGGAGCGCTCTGACACCCAGTTGATTAAAACACACACGTTTTATGCTAGTTATGCCAATTACGGTAAATGAGATGCACTTATAGCGCTTTTTCAAGTCTGCTGACCACTCAGAGCGTTTTACAACGTATGCCTCACCCATTCACTCACACACACACACCAACGTCAAAGGTGCGAACAAGCTTGTCAGTAGTTAGGGGTTAAGTGCTTTGCTCAAGGACATGTCAACATGAGATCTATTATTATTACTATTTATATTCTATTATTATTTCTCCTGCCTGTATCTCCCCTCCCCCATGCTGCTATGACACCTGCAATTCTCAAGGAACACTTGACTTGTAACACAAGTAACACAGAAAACAAAGCTTGTGTGCCATCAAGAGACTGGACTGGTCCCATTGACCGCAGATGAGTGGGGGATTTTGTGAACACATACAATATTTGTTTGTGCATTCAAATTATCTTCATACAACATTTTGTTCCAAACATGCAATGTGATTGGACGAGAGACATGTCATGTGGTCAGTGGCGAATATTCATGGCAGCCAAGCTTCCCCATTTTGTTTATTTTTTATTTTTTTTTATAGTTTACAATAATACATTTAAAAAAAGATTTATAGTTTACAATAATAAAAAAAATGTTTATTTTCATCTCTGTGTTATAATAATTGTCTCCCTCCTGGAGAAATTAACCGAATGAGCGAAACTGCGCCCACTCTCTCTAACACTTTGTCACTGACTGAGGCAGCTGCCAGCCTGGAGGCTCACGAGATAAAGCTGTGAACGAGGTTAGGAGTAGGACGCCAGGCAGTTATTTTTTTGTTTATTCATCCTATTACCTCATTATTAGCCAATAAGATTCGAGCTGGGCGGGCGGCTACGTGGCGTAGTGGGCAAGGCGCACGCCCAGCGCTCCACATTGCTTTCAGTTTAGCTGGTCGTTCATACTAATACACATTGGCCGTATTAGGGGGTGGGAAACTGATGGGTGGGGATCGGGCGTTGTGGACAGCGACTCCTACAGGTCGGTTGGTGCGCCTGCGCAGTAGAATCAGGAAGTGTCGGGGGCAGCGTGAGCCTCCCACGCATTACTCCTCGCCACTGAGAGATCGAGCTGCGCAGGTGAAAAGATGCGACTGCTGTTACCTCAAGTACCGGAGGGGACTTGTGCTATGTATGACTTAGTCCACATTGCAGCCGGCTTGTGGGAGGCAAGAAACAGCGTTCGTGACAGGGGAGGGTTGAATTGGATGATACGAAATTGGGATGGGAGAAAATATAGAAAAATGGGAGAAAAAGTGGATAAAAAAAAAAAAGATTCGAGCTGGGTTGGGCTTAGCTCCTCTCACGAGATAAAGCTGGGAACGAGGTTACTTAGCTCCTAACGGCCCACGGCCCAGTTGGGTCTAGGTAAGAGGAATATATGCTAATTTCGCGTCTGGCCATAGTGGCCAATCAAATCACATTAAAAGCAAACGTGACCAAACGTCTTGCCTCGCGGTATCTCACGAGATGAAGCTGGGAACAAGGTTAGCCTCGCGGTCCACTTTGGCATATGCAATGAAGCATATAGCACTTTATTAGCAACTTATTTTTCGACCTTTACTGAGGACCAGCAGCCAGCACAGCACACCACTGTGGATATTATGATTTAACAAATCTATCTGTCCAGGAGGAGGACCACATTATTGGCCAGGTAAGCACTGAGCAGCCTGACATAGGCTAGCTTTGTTTCTAACTAACGTTATCAGGCTAGCTTGGATGCTAACTAACGTAGCCCCAGTCACTTATTCCTCTGTAGTAGCCAGGTTAATGTGCACCATCAAGCACTGCTTAAAAGCTAGCGGTGGGTCCAAAATATATCAGATATAAATGTCAAAGGTACCTAGCGTTCCATTAGGGTTTCACACACACATGCGGCATTGCTAATAAACATTTTAAATAATTTTTATAAACGAGTAAAACTGAGCTAGCCTTCGCTAAAATGGCTGCTTCCGCATTTTACAGTAGGAGAGCTGTAGGGCGCACCAGACACGTGAATGAATGAAAACTTTATTTAACAGATTGCAGAATGGGTACAATACAGTATGGCTCAATACACACAATTGTTAAGGGGATGCAGACCAGAGAAAGACGTTTGTCTTGTTTACATCAGGGTCCCCCATTTTCAATTCATAGTGACAATTCATAGATGTAGCAGTACTGTCTATCTGTATGTCATATATGTCCTGATGAATTGTAAATGGGGGACCCTCATGTAAACAAGACGAAAGTCTTTCTCTGGTCTGCATCCCCTTTTCAATTGTGTGTATTGAGCTGTACTGTATTGTACCCATTCTGCAATCTGTTAAGTTTTCAATCAATTCAATCAAAAACAAAGCAGCCAGCAATCACAGCACGTAAGTTTCACCACGGACATATGGACCTGTGATGTTTGTTTGGTTTATTTAATTCTTTTTGAGGCGTGCTGTCCTATAAATGCCAAGTAATAGTTGTTTCATGGACCAAGACCACAACAGTATCCTCTCCTATAGCGTCAAATGTTGTATCTGCTGACAAAGCACAATACCTGTTCGTTTTTAGTTCACTCATTGTTCAGGGAAACACATTGTTATATAGTCGTACTGGCGAATCGCGTCTCGCTC
Organism: Notolepis coatsorum; assembly: GCF_963971535.1. Classification (NCBI taxonomy): domain Eukaryota; kingdom Metazoa; phylum Chordata; class Actinopteri; order Aulopiformes; family Paralepididae; genus Notolepis; species Notolepis coatsorum. The sequence goes on from NC_140165.1 coordinate 227,733,856, forward strand.
TTTCGCCATCGAGATATACCTCATCTCCAGTACCTACTGTACTACATAATGAAAACAAAGCACCCTTGCACTTGACCAGGCCCGCCCCAGTGACTTACCTATAAGACACCAGGCGTGGTCACACTCGCCCTTCCTCTTTTTTTTATCCACTTTTTCTCCCATTTTTTCTATATTTTCTCCCAACGCCCTTCCTCTTTTTTCGTTTTCATCATGGCGGCTGCTTTGCACCCTGTGTAACTAGCGTTATGAAGTGTAAAGAGAAATTGAACAATGCCGGAGATTTGCCAGCCCCTGGAATCTTCGGCATGTTCCAACGGCGCCGTATGGGTTCTGCGGCCCTGCAGCTGGATGCGTTTTGATGCATCCCTGCATCGGGCCTGTCCTGTGTTTCCTCGTCTTTTACAGCAGCTTGAGGGACAACGTGCGATGTGTAGCTATCGAGCTAACTCGCACTCAGGTAAGATCTGTGCCATCAGGCATTAACGCTGTTGTTAGTAATACTGCTTGTTGTCCTGTGAGACATCCGAGTTGTGTATTGGCGAAAGGGGCAGGATATCTGGGTAAACGTTGTTGTTTTCCCCGTTACCCTGGAGCGCGCGGCTAAAGCTATGCTATAAGATAAGATAAGATAAGATAAGATATTCCTTTATTGATCCCCTTGGGGAAATTCAGGCATCATAGCAGCATGGGGGGGAGGGGGGAGGGGTACAGGTAGTAAAACAACACAGTATACAGGTAGTAAAAGACAACACAGGCAGTGTAAACAATTTGATCAATATGGTCAATATAATTTACTATCTGACTAGCTGAGGAATATTCACATTATTCACAGTGTCACATGAGGTGCAGTATGCAAGAGGTAGTGTTATAATAATTTACTATCTACTGAGTATACATTAATCAAAGTACCAGGGTAGTCTACTTTGTCCCCCTTGGGTTCCTATAAGTCCCAGGTCAATGTCTGGTAGCAGTCGCTGTCGCTGCCCCCTGTTGTGGGGCCTGGAGGCTGCTAGTCGCTGCCCACTGTTGTGGAGCCTGATGGCCGCTGGTATGAAGGACTGTCCGAGGCGGTTAGTTGAGTGTCGGGGGGGGATGAGTCTGTGGCTGAACGAGCTTCTCATCTTGACTAGCTCGTCGTAGAGGGGGTGGTAGGGGTTCTCCATGATGGCATCCAGCTTCCTTATCATCCCCCTCTCTACCATCACCTCAAGTCTAGGTAGCTCGACTCCCACCACGGAGCTAGCCTTCCTCACCAGCTTGTTGAGCTTGTTGGTGTCCCTTGAGTTGATGTAGCCTCCCCAGCATGCCACAGCATAGAAGAGGATGCTGGCCACAACAGACTGGTAAAAAGACTGCAGCAGTTTGTTGCACACATTGAAGGACCTGAGTCTCCTCAGGAAGAACAGCCTGCTCTGTCCCTTCCTGTAGAGGGCCTCTGTGTTGTCCGACCAGTCCAGTTTATTGTTCAGGTGTACCCCAAGGAACTATATGCTGGGCTACTGTTTCTGGTTGTCTCCCCGCTGAGGGATGTCTGTCTAAAGTCTTCCCTCCTCTTAACCATTCATGCTGACGGTCAATCGGTGTCTACTGTGGGAGTATTGCGGGGGGCTTTGTTTACCTTTTCATGGGTGAATGGGCTGAGGTCTAGGGCTGGTGTGCTGTTTGTGAATATTATGAATGATATGCAGGACTGGTTTTCTCTGGTCCGCATCCCCTTAACGTTGTGTGTATGGGCTAGCCCATTCTACAGTATATTGGTGGTGTTTTTAGTTCATTTATTCATTAACCCCTTCATGGTGCACACCACAGTGGAGGTTACTGGTTGCAACCACCACTGGTGCTCTGTGTTTAGCATCAGTCCTTTGCCTCTGGCATGTTGAAACAGTGCCCCGCCCGGCCGACGCCATGAGGTGGGTCGGCCCGGCGAGTGGCTGGTGGGCTGTTAAGCCTGTACCACCACGGTATGGAATTGGCAGCGATTAGTAACTTTGTTCGACTTGCTGTTTTTTCTGTCAAAAATGGTGTCTGGTGGCGGGGCCATGAGGGCCAGCCGACGTCGAAACATCGCGCAAGGTTGTTGACGTTATTAGCTTTGACCTAGCCGCAAGCTATAACCGCAGGGAGGGCTAGGATGCTGTCAACGCTTGTTTACAGACATCTTGGTTTTTTCCCTCCTCAGGGCTCCCCTCTCCGCAGAGGATCTTTGGTCTTCTGCTGGAGCGCGGGCGGTATTTGTCCTAGGCCCCACACCGCCTCACGCCACGCAGCCAGAGGTGAGAGCACGGCCTCGTCAGCGACTATGGCGAGGCCCTCGACAGGCGGCCATGTTTCCCCCGCCAGAGGTACCCTGGGCGTTGAGTCAACAGGTGTCCACAAGGCCGACAGCCTTGGCGGCCGAGGGATCGGCCATGTTGGATGAGCACGGCCTGAGAAACCGTTGCCGTCCTGCCGCGAGCAGCCCGCTCTCCGATCACTCCCTCCCCCAACACCAGCGGAAAAGGGGCTCTGATTTGTTTCCTTTGGCTGCGGGCCGCAAGCCTTCGTTGAAGCGCATGCTGCCCCACGTTCAAGTTCAAGTTCCTTTTATTGCCACACGGCCAGGCCGGTGGAATTCGAGCACGGTGCAGGTGCGACAATACACCACAGTCCACAAAGACATAAGAAGACACATGGAACATAAACATAACATAACATACATAACATAACAGCAGGGGGTAAAATTAGGAGGAGTTGGAGTTAAGTAATTGTATGGCCTTGGGGAAGAAACTGTTGTTGAACCTAACTGTGCGGCTGCCCAGTGACCTGAACCTCCTACCAGAGGGGAGGAGTTGGAAGAGGTGATGAGCTGGGTGCAGGGGGTCACTGATGATTTTGTGTGCGCGTGTGATGGTGTGATGTTTGTGTATGGAGTCCAGGGTGGGGAGTGTGCAGTTAATGATTTTGGATGCCCTTATGATGATCCTGTCTAGTCTGTGTAGTGTGTGTTTCGCTTCTCATGGGGACAGGGTCTGACACCCAGTTGATGGCTGAGCCTGGGTCTGTCCGTGAGAATGTTGTGCTGTCAAGCGGCTCCCACATCATAAGCTGTGTTTGGTTGAGCCTGGTGTTACGTCTGTCAACTACAAGTGTTGTCAGCAGGGGGGCTCGAGACCTTTTTGAGGCACAGTGCGGGCTTCCACGACCTCGCCTTCGCCAGGCCGGGTATCACGTTGGTGCCTCCCACTCCTGAAATATTGGCAGTGGTCTCGCAGGTGCGCGTGATTTGGGTGGTAGTAATATCACTGCAGGGCTACGGTGTGTTAGCGGACTTGCGCCAAATGACAGCGGGTGCGTTGGGAGTATCATCACATATGGCTACAGCAGTACCATATGTCGAGGTGGATGGAGAGAACGCTGAGGCGGGGACTTGTATTTACACAACCCCACCCGTTTTCGGGTTTGGTACAGACCCTATTGTCAGGGTCACCAGCAGTGACAGCTCTGGTCAACGAGATCCAATCTCTGTGGACGAAGCAAGCCATCGTCGTGGCGCTTTCCTCCCGGTGTTCTCTGGTGCCCGAGAAATCGGGGGGGGGGGGGGGGTTCAGACCCATGCTGGACCTGTCCCATGGGAAGGTTCGGCATTTTTTTGATCGTCTCCTACCTGTTGAACACTGTCAGGTGGGGGCCTGGTTCTCCTCCATAGACCTGTAGGATGCGTATTCGCATCCCCAATCTTCCATCCTAGGGCTTACCTACGCTTCCTTTGCAGGGTTTAGCGTATGAGTTCGGCTTTTCTCTGGCTCCCCGCATCTTCACCAAGTGCGGGGTTACGAAGTGTCAGGGGTTACGAAGTGTATTCTGCCCTGATGACGTTCTGGTCCTTGGCGGTCAAGGTGGATCGTCAGGTCTCATACCAGGCAGGTGGTGGAATTCCTTACCAGCCTGGGGTTTGCTGTAGACTGGAAGTAGAGTACTCCTCTTCCCAGTCAACGGGTGGAGTGCTATGGGCATCCCTCTCAGAGCGTGTTATCAACACGCTCGGGAGGTTCCGTCCTAGGACGGTTACGGCACTGTCCGTGATACGCCTGCTCGGTATGATGGCATCTGTTCATTCCGTGGTCCCTCTTGGCCTCCTCTTCACCCCAGGAGGAGGTTACGGAGGTGGTTTTTTTCCAGTATGAAAATAGACCCGGTGAGAGGCAAGTGGAAGCGGCTGCGGTTCCCGTGTCAGTACTGGGGGACCTCGCCATCTGGGGAGGGCCTGGGGTCCTCACCAGGGGGGTCCCCATGGGCAGTAGGCTGTCACACGTCACGTTTTCACCGATGCCTCCCTCGCTGGAGACGCGTCGGGCCAACGCAGTAGGGGGCAGCTGGCAAGCCATGCTGCCCGGTCTGCGCTACGTTCAATGTGTTGGTATTGAAGGCGGTCCTTCTGGTCCTCAAACTGTGTTTTGATCAGGACGGACAATGCGTCGTATGTCGACAGACAGGGAGGAGTACGCTTCCCCCGTCTGCACCGGGCGGCTGGCTATGGGTGTTCTCCATCTGCGCAGCCTGAGGGCTCTCCACATCCCCGGCAGGGTGAATGTGGGTACAGGTGTGATGTCGCTGGGCGGTCCTCACCTTGACGAGTGGGGATTACGTCCGGACATAGTCGGGCAGGTCTGGGACCGATGCCGTGGCCGCCTGGGATTCTTTCCCCCCATACATCTGGTAGGTCAGTTGTTGGGGCGGGTACGTTGAGGAGCGCAGGACCTTGATCCTGATTGCGCCTGACCGGGGCGCAGCTGTGTGGTTCCCGGTCCTGTTCCAGCTCTCGGTAGCCCCGTCGTGGCCTGTTCCTTGGTCATCGCGGGCCCTTTCTCAAGCGCACAGGTCTCTGTGTCAGTTCCCTGTGCTGGGCCAGCCGCTGATGGTTTGGCTGATGAGAGGGGGAGTCTGGAGAGGATGGATCCTTCTGTGGTTGATACCATCCGGAACGCGCATGCTCCCTCCACTATCGCGCTTTACGCGGGTGGGTGGCGTATTTTCCAAGAGTGGTGTAAGGTGGGGGGCCGGGACCCGGTGTCCTGCCCCCTGGACACTGTCCTTACCTTCCTTCAGTCTATCCTTGATAGACTGTCAGCTTCGACGGTGAGGGTATATGCTGCGGCTCTATCCTCTTGTCATGAGGGGTTGAGGGCGTTGCGTTGTTCGGCCACCCTCTTGTGAAGCGTTTCCTGCTTGGCGCCTTAAGCCGGTGAAACATTCTCTGGCTCCGAGTTGGGATCTTCAATTGGTCCTCGGTCGGTTGTCCGAGGCCCCGTTTGAGCCTCTTGAGCAAGCGCCTTTGGAACACCTGTCGTTCAAGACTGCGTTCCTGCTCGCGCTGGTAAGGCACTGTCGAAACAGCGCCTGTCCCATTCTTTGTGCGAGGGCATTGCCCTTTGCTACACGTTGGCTGGGCTGGCCCCCCCTGGGGGTGTCAGGGCGCACTCCACTCGTGGGGTGGCGGCCTCTGCCGCCCTGTTAGGAGGGGCCTCGGTGGAGGACATCTGTGCTGCGGCCTCATGGTCCTCCCCGGGTCCCTTCGTAAGGTTTTACCTCATGGACATGACCGGGGGTTCTGTCTCCCAGGCGGTTCTGAGGTCTGAAACCTCCCCTGATTCCCGCCTTTCGGTGGGTTAGCAGGGATGTGTGGGTGTGGACCACAAGGTGTTGTGTCACACGTGGTCCTGCCTGTGCTGTGCGTTTAGAGGTTTCTAGTTCCCTCTTTTTCGCACTTGGGTGGAGTTGACTGCACCCTCTTCACTAGGAAGGGGGGGTGATGGCATTCCCCTCCCCCCTGGTGTAGGGCTTGCGGGTCCTCAGGGGGTGCATTTGTCGGTCCTCGCGTCTGCTCTGTCCCCATATCTCGATGGCGAAAGAGCGAGACGCGATTCGCCAGTACGACTATATAACGATGTAAGTTGTAAGATGTATGTAACGATATAAGTTATATGAGTACTGGCTGAGCGTCTCGCTCTTAGCGCGCCCTGAGGTCCCTTGGGGGGGTTTTCTGATGGAAACGTCCCAGAGGAAGGGCGAGTGTGACCACGCCTGGTGTCTTATAGGTAAGTCACTGGGGCGGGGCCTGGTCAAGTGCAAGGGTGCTTTGTTTTAGTTATGTAGTACAGTAGGTACTGGAGATGAGGTATATCTCGATGGCGAAAGAGCGAGACGCTCAGCCAGTACTCATAACTATCGTTAATGACATTGACGGATTGTGAATTTTGTGATTGACTCAAATTATATTTATTTGGAAAAATAAATATAGTCACTTTAGAGTCAAACTGTTCTCTTGGCTTTGTTTTGTTCATAGTAGTAACGCTCATGTCATGATAAATCTGGTTAGGTCAAAACTACAGGAATATACATTAAAAAAAAAGGTAGTAGTTGTTATGATTACAGTGCATCGCAGTCACGAAAGGGGCTAGGTGACTGCTTGGTTTGACTGGCCGCCGAGCCATACTGTACATGTTGACTGCTTGGTTTGACTGGCCGCCGAGCCATACTGTACATGTTGACTGCTTGGTTTGACTGGCCGCCAAGCCATACTGTACATGGTGACTGCTTGACTTAAATATATATAAAGAAAATGTTTTTTTGGCATCCTCTTATTTTACCCACGCGACGCCACTGCATGTGGTGGCTTATTGGCGCCAATACGCTGCGATTGTGGGAATGATGCTGAAAGAGGAAGCAGAGTTCAGGAACACACACGTGTTACGACCAGAACGTTTAGATGGCATGGTGTTGTGTGGAACCCAATTGCAATAGACCCGAGGAGAGGATAGACAGGAGACTGAATGCGTTGGTTGCTTCTTCACAAATAAGTGCACTTTATTGTGACACACGGAGCATTATAACAAAAGAAACACTTTGAAATAAGGAAAAGAAGAGACGAAAGTCTCAAAAAACGATAAAGGCACAACACTACGACTCACGAGTACTCATGACAGAGAACAGGAAACAAAAGTAATGACCCAGCAGTCTGCCGACAATACTTAGTACAGACTAATTAGAGACATGAGGATGATTTAGTAAATGAGACACAGCTGGGGTAATGACCAGTACTCCAGTTGAGGGGGGATGGCATCCCCCCTGAAATAAAAACAGTCAATATCATCCCCCTTCACCATTAGTATTCTGTTCATTTTGTATTTTATTTAGTTTACTTCATAATGTACTGTAGAGCTTGCTTAATTTGTATTTTCATGACACATTGTGTCCTTTGTTTTTGTCACTATACGTCATTGCATATGATTGTTTGTCTGTCCTATTCCAATTTTTTATTATAATTGTACTATATTCTATTGTGCTATATTTAATTTAGTTGATATCCCATTTAATTTGATTCAATCTCTTTATTAAGTTGTACAGCTCTGGCCTATATTTGATTTCATAATTCTATTCTATTCTATTGTGCTTAACTAATATTTCATTTAAGTTTACTCTGTCCGCTAATGTCGCACCGAAAACGACCAAAGCAGATTCATTGTATCTGATTCGGATTAATTTCTCCACCGCAAATCCGCCCCTCAATTAATATCACCGCGGGGGGGGGGGGGGGGGGGGGGGCATTATCCTACGGGACAATGGATTGGCAACTTGTGGCCCAAGAGGAGACCTACTCCCGTGAATATTATTGCGCAGATCGGAATAGGGCGTGTGCATGGGAGCTTGCGCAAAATCACCCATATTTTTCTACTGCCACGTTTGGATATCCCAACTGCGCTCAGACTGGGATATGACATGCCAAATGTGTTTATTTAGTTTATTCCGTATTGTATTTAGTTTATTTCGTCATTGCATTTGTTTGTCATCCACAAATAAATTATTTTGAGCAGACCCGTCCATAGTGCTGAATCTTTATACTGAAATAAAGGCCTCCTCATGTTACTCTCCGGCGAGGCATCTGAAGAGACCCAATAATCGCCGACCCTCAGAACAGTGTGGATTATGTATTTCCAGTACCCAACGCTGAATCAATAAACGCGATCGATATTTGGAATGGTGATCAGGAATTGGAATAATCTTTTTGGAGAGCATCTGATATGAGGTAAGCAATTTATTTGACCAGTCTTGGGGTAATCGGATCTATTTTGACCTATATATCAACGTGTGCCCTATGTGTGTGTGCGCGCTGATCAGGGAAATGAGAGAATATATTTTTTAGATTGCTTCTCTAGCGTGCATAAGTACACATATACTATCGATAATCGAGCGTTTATTTGAAAACTATTCATAAATAGGCCGAAAAATGATGTTACATTCAAGCCTACAATATGGCTCGTCAAGGCCTTGAATGCGACGTGGTGGACACAGGACACTGGACAAAAGTTTATCAAAAATAACTATTTATTCACAACTAACTAAATGGACAGAAATAGTGGGAGCTGGGTGTTCCAGACTCCAAAGTTAAACAACAAAACTAAAGGCAAAAAGAAGAACAAGCCGAATGTACAACAAAACAAAGAGAGAGAGAGAGCAGGTGAGATGCTGGAGAGCCGAGACATCTCCTGTGAAGTGGGGGAGACTTGACTGCTGCCTGCACTCTGCATTTGTAGGGCGTGGTGCCTCATCACCACACCTGTGATCAATTAAAAAGCGGCCATTTTAAACACAAGCAAAAACAGGAAGAAACAGTGTGTCAATCAAACCACCAATTAGTGACAGCACACTTAACCACAATGTGAATATGCACCACAGACAGTAAGTATCCCTCCACCATGTGAAAGTAATACGTAACACCCCCACACCGAAGATTTATGTTCTGCTCCCAACTATAGCCCAAAGAAACCAACACCAAGAGAATGAACATAAATAAATAAGGGGATACTCACCAACCTTACCAAAAAAAATGCAACCACACACTCCAACATGTGCAGCGCCTGTACTGTGTTGAGTGTGAGCCCCGGTCAAGAGTCACACTCAACTGTACATAAAAAATTAATGTGACCCATAAAGCGAGCCACTACCACAAAGTGACCATGGGTCGGCCCCTGTCGAACACGACCCTTAACTCCGTCGAATGCTCCCTACTGAGGAACACTCGACACCGTTGCTCAGCACAAACACCCTGGTCCTGACACCCGCTCAAGCGAGACCCCACCAAAATGTACCCAGCCGGGCCTGGATGGAGCGGAGCGAGTGGAAACAGCTGGGCAACTAAACCCCACTCAGCCCCTACTGAGGCGCAAGGCCTAGAAGCCAATCCACCCACCAACAGATCAACACAAAACAAAAACTTTACCTCAACAGGCCGCTCCACCGATACCGACCTGTCAAAAATAGGCATTAAACCGGAATCAATATGAGAGACAGGCTCATTGCACACAGGATAGCCAAGATAGCCAACAGGAACACAAGACACTCCACACGTCCCTGGCACCACCACAGGGCCCATCTCCCTCCCTCCTGACACCGGCAGGCCAGGAGCAGACATTAAACCATGATCTCCCAGAGCAGGATGTACCGCCACAGGCACGTCACCACCGTCTCTGGAACACAGTAACATCTCATCAATCACAAAAACATTTGGATCACCACTCAAAATGGCGCCACAAAAAATAACATGGTCAGGATCCAAAACGGTGTCACTCAAAACAACATCAATAGGATCCAAAATGGTGTCACACAAACTAGCACTGTCATGAGCAACAATGGTGCCAGCCACAGTAACATTGTCAGGATCCAAAATGGTGGCACACTCATTAACACTGTGACCCAAAATGGCGCCACAAAAATTAGCACTGTCATGAGAAACAATGACCGAAGAAACTGCACCGTCATGAGTCAAAACAGTGTCACAAAAAATAGGACTGCCATGAGCAACAATGGCGTCACAGACAGCAACAGCGTCACGATCAAAATGGTTGCCACTTATTAGACAAGGTTGTGAAGACTGCTCCTGCTGTACAGGACACAGGTAACTAGGTTGACAAGCATACCTAGCATACCCAGTGCCTGGCAGAGAGTCAGCGTGGTCACGTGAAACAATATCAGAACCAATTACTGACATACTGGGATCAACAATATCAATATCATCACCGCTGACAAGTGAGACATCATGAACATTAGAGCTATAGGAAGGCTGGCAGCCTAATTCTGGCCTTGTAGCCTCTTTAACCAGAACGGTGCCACATGAAACATCAGAAACACCAACAGAAATGGTGCCACATGAATTAGCAATATCCCTCTCACTCTCATCCTCCTCATTCTCCTCCTCCAATTCGGCTGTGGCCCCAGCCACTGTAAAGGCCGGGAAGCCCACGAGACACCGCTCCGCCACTTGAGTATCGGGCACGCATGTCACCTCCGGTTTCACCAGTACTTTACCACCAGCCAAGTCATTGCCCAAGAGCAACGTTACCCCCTGCATAGGGAGTTTGCCAGCCGTCACTCCGATCACCACTGGTCCTGATACAAGGGCACAATCAAGAAAGACATTATGCAGCGGCACAACCATCGTGTGCATTCCAAAAGCCTCAATAACAACCCCTGCACCCAACTCAGAGCGGTGCGTAAAGGGCAGGACACTACTTTGCACAAAAGATTGGGATGCGCCAGTATCACGGAGAATTGTCACCGGTACTTTAGGACCTCCCTCTGTCAATGAAACAAACCCATTACTCCTGAAAGGTGTGTAAAGGTCATCCACTCCTTTGCCATCTAGTGGAGACAGAACAGGGTTACGTACAGGAGTATTTATCAACATCACTGGTCTGGGTGGGTTAGACGGGCGCTTCTCTGGGTGCAAACGATAACAATTTCCCATCACATGTCCTGCACTCCCACAATGCTGGCACTTCCGGGCATCATCGCTTCCCCATGCCCCATTAAACTTACCACTACCCCCAGCACTGGACACTGTAGGCCTATTAGGAGTCCATCTCGGCCTCCCCTCATCATGCACAGGATAATGCTGTCTCTCAAAAGACGTCCTGTGGGTCAAAACATACTCATCAGCCAGGACCGCAGCTGCTGAACAGGTCCTGACTTTCCTCTCATTTAAGTACATAGCAATATCCTCAGATACGCCATACACCTTGAATTCCTCTAATAAGATTAGGTCCCTAATCTCCTCCACCGTGGTGACCTTTTCCGCTGCACACCACCGGTCAAAAAGCAACCGCTTTTCCCTCACAAACTCCACAAAAGACTGAGAGTTTTGTTTCCTCAAATTGCGAAATTTCTGGCGGTAAGCCTCAGGGACCAATTCATAGGCTTTAAGGATAGCCTGTTTCACCAAAGCATAATCTTTGTTATCAGGATACATCGACGCATACACGATCTGTGCCTTACCGCGCAAAGCACTCTGCATGAGGATAGTCCATTTATCTGCTCCTCAAATAATAAAAAAAAACTATCGACGTCCCTTTCCAAAAAAAACGGAACCATGCTTTTTTGCCTAGCCATATCAAAACCCGGCTCCCGATGCACATGTATAGCACCAGCACCACCCGCATTACGCATCGCCACCTCCCGGTCATATGCTGCCTGGGCGCGTACCTCCTGTGCCACCTCAAAAGCTTCCTGGGCCTCACGTTCTGCTCTGGCTGCAGCTGCTGCTGCTGTAGCTGCTGTAGCTGCTGCAGCTGCTCTCCTTACCTCACTAGCTTCAATAGCCTCCCGTTCAGCTGCTTTGTCCTCACGGTCTGGCTTGTTAATAGCTGCAAGCTCACGCGCCGTCCTAAGCTCCACATCTCGCCCACGCGGTAGCTCAAAGCCTTCTCCCTCCTCCTCCAGAGTTCTACCTGCAACCACACCAAAAACCTTTAGTGTACGCAGTTCCTCAATTAATTGACCCACCAAGTTCTCCTTTTTCTGGCCTGCATCGAGGTCTATTGAAAACCTTGATGCTACCTGTAGTAACTCAACCTTTGAACATTGTTTTACCTTAGCCAGTGTTGGCTCTGCAACAAAGTCATCAATGTCCAACGTCATTGTCTATTATCCTCAGTAAACGACAACAAATGAATACAACAATATTAATTACTAATTAAGTAATTAATCAACCAATTAATCAATTACCAGTACAAGGCAATACTACAATTAATCCACAACAAGGGACATAGTTCAGTACCCAAAACACAAGCAACTCACCCACCGTTCCTACGACCTGGGGTTCAAACTCCAATTTCCCTGTATCCACAAAAAGGTGTAGCACGTAATTAAATGACAGTGATTGAAGATACACGGCATAACACAGCACGCAATTAAACTCACAGCAGTAGTTCAAAACACGGCATTTTATGTTAGCACGCAAAACAAATCACACTGTATTTAAGACACACGGCATAACACATACTGGATCAAAAAGGTCAAGCTCAATAATGCATACAGATCCTATACTAGAGAATCACAGCAGACACTGCAACTGGACACCAGCTACAGGCCTCTGCACTCAAACAAATGCAACAAACAAATTCAACTAATCCAAACAGGTGCTCCATACAATCTGATTTGACTCACAAATAGCTTCTAAAACCTATACTGCAGTCAAAAGAAGGACTGCTAGGCCCACCACATGTCTAATCTAACAAAAAACACTTACATCAGGTCCTAACACACTAATTACATTTCCCGGCCCCCTAACCTACCTATACTGAAAGCTAATGCACTGTAGACCTAGCTTTCTTCAACCACACCTGCTACCAGCCAAAGATCATATACCAATCACTTCTTTGACTGCCCCAGGAGTACGTGGTACACAGGAGGCTAACAACAGCCAGAAAACAATGAAATTACCTACCTGTGGTGTCCACTAAACTAAATATTTTAAAGCATACCAGTAGTCAAATCAAATTATAAATTAAGAGCATACTTACCTGTTTGTAGACCGGCTAGAGCCCCCATGTTACATTCAAGCCTACAATATGGCTCGTCAAGGCCTTGAATGCGACGTGGTGGACACAGGACACTGGACAAAAGTTTATCAAAAATAACTATTTATTCACAACTAACTAAATGGACAGAAATAGTGGGAGCTGGGTGTTCCAGACTCCAAAGTTAAACAACAAAACTAAAGGCAAAAAGAAGAACAAGCCGAATGTACAACAAAACAAAGAGAGAGAGAGAGCAGGTGAGATGCTGGAGAGCTGAGACATCTCCTGTGAAGTGGGGGAGACTTGACTGCTGCCTGCACTCTGCATTTGTAGGGCGTGGTGCCTCATCACCACACCTGTGATCAATTAAAAAGCGGCCATTTTAAACACAAGCAAAAACAGGAAGAAACAGTGTGTCAATCAAACCACCAATTAGTGACAGCACACTTAACCACAATGTGAATATGCACCACAGACAGTAAGTATCCCTCCACCATGTGAAAGTAATACGTAACAAATGACAACGTTTTTGTGTAAGCCAGAATATTCCAGTAAAGGGCGATTATCACTGAATCTATATATTTCCCTGAAAAACGAGGGCTTTTCAAAATGCTATAAAACGGAAATGAACCGATTAAAAAACAATCCGTCTCGACAATGTTGACTGCAAACAAGTCATTGATAAACGACGGGCAGATTAGACACATAGCCATAATTTTAGAGCGCTATCATTGAAGTGGGTGGTGGCATCCAACGATAAATAGTGCACGCCACGCTGGCAATTAAAGTGTTGGCAGAGAGTGGTATAAGATGGGCACAACCCCCGGCGGTCAATGTGTTACCTACAAGACCATAGACTTCCATTACAACCACTTTTGACCCTAACTGTAAGAGCAGTAGTGCCATTATCTTTGTGTTTACAGTAATCAAAAGGTACGGTACACAGTTGGTCTTACCCTCTGTGCCATTATCACCACAAATTATGTCCCCATATGATAAAATCCACCATCCCATGGCTGCAGATCCTGGGGGGGGGGGGGGGCATGTCCCCCCCAAATAAAAAAAATATATGAATTGTCCCCCCCAATAATCTGTGCTATCAAGAGTAGTGTATCTACTCCCGCTCTGTAATTCTAGTTTCAAAATACTCATAAAAGCATCATTTGCGTATTAATATCATAAAACATTTCTACCAGGGGACGATGCCCCCGGACACCCCTACTCTGCGTCCCCCCCAAACTTGTCATGAGATCTGCAGCCCTGACCATCCCCCGTTTTTTTCCCACAACTCGAGTACTGGTAATGACTAAACAGAAAACATAACAGGGAACATAACAGGGTTAATATACAAAAACATGACAATACCAAACAGCACATAGATACAACACAAGGGAGACAAAACTAAATTAGACAATGGCGCACAGCACCAACAACAGATGAACACACAACAGATTGGTGATGACAGACAGGAAATTAATAAATACAAGACAACACAGATGAATACACTGAACTAGGCCACCTGGTGGTTGAGAGACGTAGTTCAGGCGTGGGAAATGTCCATGGACAAATGCGGGCTGTGGAGAATTAATGAAACTGGGCTTTGAAGAAGTCTTTATTTGTAGCATCAAAATGTATGTACTCTGCTAGTTTTGTTTTTAGGGACAGTGCACATCAATCAACATCTTCAGTTCCCACATCAATGTAAATGTGCCAGAATTAGCTAATGAGCTAGTTTTCATCTGTAGTCCCTGCCTACCATGCATGTCTTTCACGGCAAAGTCTCCAAAAGTCCAACAACACCAGAAAAAGTTGCTAGATTTGTCGCTAGGTGCTAGAGGGGGTTGAATACTAGCTAAATATAGTGACAACGTCCATAAATTGGCAGCATTGCAGCATGCTCCCTATAGGTACTCAACCGACTAGCTGATAAAACTGCATCAAGTTATATTGCAATATATAATTATTAATATATTGTTAATGTTTTTCTTCCAACATTAACAATACAATGTTTTTTCTCTATCCATTACATACTCTATTATCTAAGTATGTCATAGTAACAGGCCTACTCACAGTTCTGAACCAGGAAATGGTGAAATTAAGAGACCCTCACAGCATCCAGTGCAGTGTCATTTGAACTGGAGTCTTGGCTCTGTTGTTGGTTACGTTGCTCATGCACGTATATCTTGATGAAGCTGTCCGATATCAAATTAATCAATGAGATTTTATATATGGGATTTTAAGATAAATTAATTATTCAAACTTTTACTGTATAACTATAAGTGTAGCCCTATATCTTGAGACACAGATACTCATCATGTTAACTGTCTGTTACTGTTGCACCTGAAAAGGAAAACATTGTAGGATTGCATGCAATAATACAAATAAATACAGATATATTACTATGTACGTAGTATACACATTTTTGTCATTGTCCTTTTTTTGGCTGCATAATTTTTTTTGTACTTGTTTTTTTTACTACTCAGGTGTACTTTTTATCAAGCAATTTAAAGCTTGGAAGTCTAGATTTGTATCAATAATTTAAATGAACAAAATAATGTGTCTAATCCACACAAAGGTTTGTGACCTTGATGTTAAGTTAACTGCACCTTTTTTAACTGCACCTCTCAATTCTGGATGGTACAGCTTGTGATTCTCCACTCTGATTAAAGCTTGTCAGGACTGGCCGCCACAAATTAACATGCACTCCTTCATTTGCCCCTGCTTTCATCACTAGGAGAGAGGGGAGGATTAGAGGACAGGGGTGAGCTACCCAAGGCATTGAGGGAGAGGGGGGGGGAGGAGATGGAGAGGGAGGTGTTAGAGGATGGTTGAGGAGGGGTAAAAAACGACCAGGATCTCGTGGGGGGGGGGGGGTACTTTTGTTTGAAGCAAACTTCACATCCCCTTGATCAGCTGCTGGTTTTTGATCACAGCTTTTCTGATGTCCTTAATTAATGTCCTTCAGCTTGTTTTCTCCGTCTCTTCCCTGACACAATGGGGCTGCGATGTGGCATAGTTAATCAACCCTGTCCACAGTCACCATGTCCTTGGTGCTGTAGAGGCAGAAAGAGACAGACACACAAGCAGACAGACAGGCATGCAGGCAGACATACGGTAATGAAGTGATGCAATTTGGACAAGCTCCAAGTATGGCTTTATATAAAAATAAATGCCAGTGCAAATCTCATCTTTCCGCCAAAGAGGACCAACCAACCCTATTGTACAGGACACAATGGTGAGTATTATAACTATCGGTGTTATAAATCGGATGGCTGAATGTCCAAGGGCTTAACCCTGTAACACCCTCAGCTGCAATATGGCAACATCACCCAAAAAAGTCTTGTACATTTATTTTTATTTTTTTAACTGCCAAGTCTCCATGCAAGCAACACCTGTTTTATTGGACTGGATCTGTCAGAATCAAGTAAGTAAAATGCCTTAAAAAAAAATTGTGATTATTACACTGTCTAGAACATGTATTTGGTTATTGTAGAATACATTCATCACATTTGATTTTGAGCTTGTTTAGTCTCTGTTGCAATTACACAACCTTGGTTGAAAGTGATAGTAAAAATAGCATGCACCGTACACATTACATGGGGAATTGCACACAAAGAAATAGAAATAGAATGTCTTTGATAATTGACTATAGCTAAGTTGTAAATGTGTTTTCTCTGTTAAGATTTTGAGTTAAGGCCAGCATTTAATAAATTAATACATTATTTCTGGTCGAATTATTT
This sequence comes from Notolepis coatsorum, assembly GCF_963971535.1. NCBI lineage: Eukaryota > Metazoa > Chordata > Actinopteri > Aulopiformes > Paralepididae > Notolepis > Notolepis coatsorum. The sequence goes on from NC_140165.1 coordinate 227,750,426, forward strand.
GAAACTCTATAGCAAACTGTATCTATATCTTATGAGTTTAAAAATAAATAACTTTAACACTTTAATCGCCAGGACTCGTCTTTGCTCGCCATGCTCATTCTGCCGAAGACGCCGTAACTCGTCTTTGATATCAATATTTCAAAAATCTGTGATCAAAATCATATTTCTCCTCCGGAGACATGAGATGTACTGGTGAGCTCCACTCAACTGTCTAACGGTTCAAGAGCGCCATCCGGTGGCCGATCGACCAACAGGAAGCGACGCGCCAAACAGGAAGTGCTCATCCATATTTCGTCCGGGCACTCGCGATCGTTAGCCGGACTCCATCTCAACACACTGGATAATCAATCGCTCGCCCTAACTCAATAAACAATGTTATTTGGACATATAGTATTATACAACCTGGAAATGGTTCATCTATATCAACATCCCATAATCGAAAACTGTCTACTCCAAGCTGATCGTCCAACGGTGCGAGGAAGATACGGTAAGATCCAGCGTTATTTTCTAACGTGTTCCATATAAACTGCTCTGATGACCATATGACCCACACTAGACGAATGATATAACGTTGCCCACGGAATTATAAACGACCCCCTGCCCATCCGGTCAATATCAGATGATACGTAGTAACTTCTAGAAGTACCTCCAGTTGAAATTTTTCATCTGGCACCGATCGCTACCAAACTGTATTTGATCATCAATATAATGCATTTGGGGCTATAAATCAAGTTCTGGAGAAAGCTGCAGAAAACGATAAAAACAAACTTATACTTTAGAACATATTTTAGTATGAATATGTGAATGAAAAAGTATAACGTTGCTACACCCTGAACAATGGATATAGGACATTGAATGGGCCATAATAATGTCAATTTAGCAATAGAATTTAAAAAGTTATAGCCCTGCAAAGAAGGGGAACTTCTCCATAGACAAATAGAGCTGGCTAGGGATGGTAAATTATGAATTTAACCATGGCGATCAAAGTGTTAACTTATTTCATTTGCTCTGGTAATTTTTTGAATGTTTGTGAATAGTGAATGCATGTATCCTTTTAGTATGATAATTTGTGTAAAGAGATGTATACTTTTGTGGTGTAAATAGGTGTGAATGTGGAATGTGTAAATATAATGTGCATGCTTGATGCAAAGCCAGACATTGTGTGGCTGGAATATACATCTGGTTCCTACTAGTACTAGTAGTAGTTATTTCTACTGCAATATAATAAGCATGTGTATTATATCTATCTATCTATCTATCTATCTATCTATCTATCTATCTATCTATCTATCTATCTATCTATCTACATGTTGCCATATTACAACATTTCCCTAAAAACGTACGAAAATGTACAAAATTTGAAAACCCTTTAACACTATGGTCGCCGAAAACGCCGGAACTCGTCTTTGCTCGCCATGCTCATTCTGCCGAAGACGCCGTAACTCGTCTTTGATCTGTTTACATCTTTTTTCGATTTTCCCAGTCTGAACTTCACCGCGGAGCTTTTGGCAGCGAGTTTGGACCGGAAACTGCAGTTCCTCTCAAATTACACTGGGTGGCAGTGTCCCCCTATTTTCTAACACTGTATCACAAGAGAATGAATATTGTACCCTACAATAAAGCTGGCATTTGATTGGCCAGCATACCTGACCACAGGTATAAAAGTTTGCGGCATCCCAGAATCGACAAGGTTTTGTAGGGGAGAGAGAGAGAGAGAGAGAGATAGATAGAGCGATAGAGAGAGAGAGATTGAGAGAGATATTTGTATTGTGATCAGCCTATAGTCTATATTTATAGTTTTATACAGTATAGTGGTAGTATCAGAATAATTGTAAGGTTTCAGCTGTGCTTTAGAAGTACTTAGTCATGCTAACTAGTAGTACTTTTGTGAGGGATTAGTGTGCAGTTTAGTTAGTATATTGTAGTGGTAGTAATAGTAGTTTGATCAGTTAGTAGTTCCATTTAGATCAGTATGAGGAGACGTAGTGTAGGTAAGCGAGGCGACAGACCGACGGCGGATCGGTTTGTTCAAACGAAGCTGGCATTTGGACCCGCCGTTGCAGCAGCAGCAGCACCAACGACCGGTCCTTTGGTAGCTCCGATCGGAGAGAGCCGTGAGACCGTCGCTGGGCCCAGCGACGTGTCTCGCCCCGGGACCGGGAGCGGCTCTCCCCGTCGCAGTTCGAGGAAGGTGGCCGCTGTGCTGATATCTTCTTCAGCCTCCTCGGACAGCGATTCAACGGTCCATGAATCTGATGGGAGCGCCGATTGGCAACCACCAGGTAAGGTCGTGTATATGTGATTGTGTGTGTGTGAAACGTGTATATTTTGATGATGATTTACCTAACGCTAATTGATTCATTGTATACTGTGAATACATAACGTTAGTTCGCCAACCAACGCCGGTATGCATTCATTATAGATCGGGAGTCATCTGACGAGGATATCGATCTTGGTCGGAGATACTATGGATCTGATTAATCTCACGAGTCAGACAGGGGGCATGGTGGTCGTGGTGGTCGAGGGGAGAAGGGTACGTCATGTTGACTAATGCAATGTGAATATTGTGTGTTTACATGCATGTTCAAATCGATAGTTACATCATTTGGATAAGCATATTATAGGCCTTGTCCATGGCTTTGAGTGTGTGTGTGTGTATGTGTGTGTGTGTGTGTGTGTGTGTGTGTGTGTGTGTAATATGCAGGCATTGATGCAGTGATCTGCTTATTTGATTTGGATGTTATTTCCATTTTATTCATGCATGTTCAAATCGATACATAGAGGCTAAGCTACATTATTGGATATGTATAGAGGCCTCGCCATGTGCTGTGAAGTTCAAAGGGGTTGGGGGAGTGTTCACTGCTTTGATCTTATAGGCCGTGTGTGTGTGTGTGTGTGTGTGTGTGTGTGTGTGTGAGTGTGTGTGTGTGTGTGATATGCATGCATTGATCTGCTTATTTGATTTGGATGTTATTTCCATTATTTTATTCATGCATGTTCAAATCGATACATAGAGGCTAAGCTACATTATTGGATATGTATAGAGGCCTCGCCATGTGCTGTGAAGTTCAAAGAGGTTGGGGGAGTGTTCACTGCTTTGATCTTATAGGCTGTGTGTGTGTGTGTGTGTGTGTGTGATATGCAGGCATTGATGCAGTGATCTGCTTATTTGATTTGGATGTTATTTCCATTATTTTATTCATGCATGTTCAAATCGATACATAGAGGCTAAGCTACATTATTGGATATGTATAGAGGCCTCGCCATGTGCTGTGAAGGTCAAAGGGGTTGGGGGAGTGTTCACTGCTTTGATCTTATAGGCCGTGTGTGTGTGTGATATGCAGGCATTGATGCAGTGATCTGCTTATTTGATTTGGATGTTATTTCCATTATTTTATTCATGCATGTTCAAATCGATACATAGAGGCTAAGCTACATTATTGGATATGCATAGAGGCCTCGCCATGTGCTGTGAAGTTCAAAGGGGTTGGGGGAGTGTTCATGGCTTTGATCTTATAGGCCTTGTGTGTGTGTGTGTGCTGTAGTAATCAATGCTATTGGGACTGTGCTAAATGCTATACACAGTAGAGGTTTTCTAGCATCAGATGTTGTTTGTAGGCCTGTTTGAAGTGTGAGATGGAGGTGCATGAATAAAATAATGGAAATAACATCCAAATCAAATAAGCAGATCACTGCATCAATGCCTGCATATCACACACACACACACATGTACATGCTTTGATGTACAATGGCCACTGATTTATTTTGTGTTCATTACAGGATCCGACACCGAGTCCGGCGGTGGTACACCAACATACTTGGGTATGTACTAACTACATTCATGTATGTAAATGTATTACTATTGTGTTTTATGAGACTTACTTACTGAATGAATTTAATCCAATTCAGATTCTGGCGCAGACTCCGCAGAGTGACACAGAGACTGGCAACGACATAGCATCACATTCTACTCCTGCAGGTAATTGTACATAAAATATAACACATAATGCTATATATATATATATATATATATATCATGTAAATAAAATGACAATACGTTGCCCTAGTGTAATGTATTACATCATGTGATTCTAGAACTGGATGCTAGTCGGGACATGCCGGAACCCGTTGCAGGGCGGAAACGCACATCTAAGCGCGGTAAGTTGGCCTCACTCTGCACACCACTTCCAGCTCTGACCTCTGACCCCCACACCACGTCCAGCTCTGACATCTGAACCCCACACACACTCACTAATTCACTCACACACAGTTTGTAACTACGTGGCATATGAATGTTTGTCTACAGTAGGGGTGTTATAGTATATTTGTATAATTGACAGGTCGTGGAGCGAAGAGCAGGTCTGCGATCCGTCAGGAAGAGGAGAATGCCTGGTCTCGTGAGGGCTGGGTGCCTCACAGGATCCCCTTCACAGCCCAACCGGGGTTGCTCCAGGACGCCGCGGCACTGAAATCGTACCGGCCTGCAAAATGGCTAGATCTGTTGCTGACGGATGCTTTTCTCAATGCCATTGTTGCCCAGACCAACCTCTACGCTGATCAGTGCATTGCCCGGCTGGACCCCACGCTAACCAGTAGCAGGGCACTGCATTGGACGGCCCTCACATTGAAGGAGCTGAAGAAGTTCCTTGGACTCTATTTCCTGAGCAGTGTCCTTTGGAAGCCTCGCGTGGACATGATGTGGACCACTGACGATATGATGTTCACACCATACTACTCAGACACCATGCCACGCAACCGGTATGAGTTGATCTGGCGATTCCTCCACTTTGCGGACAATACATCCCTGGATGTTAGAGACAAATTGTGTAAGGTACGCCCTGTAGTCGACCATGTCAACGCGAGGTGCAAGGAACTGTACCAACCCGAACGTAAGCTCGCCATTGACGAGGGGATGATGGCATGGCGAGGCCGCCTGACCTTCCGCGTCTACAACCCCAACAAGCCAACCCGGTATGGCATCAAGTCGTACTTCCTGTGTGAATCACGCACAGGATATTGCTTTGCATTCAAGCCATATTGCCGGGATGGTGCGAACCTGGGGGACACGGTCGTCGGTCTGCTTGGACGTTTGTCTGGGGCCGGTTATACGCTGTACATGGATAATTTTTACAACAGTGTAAGTTTCAAGTTTCTTTAATAGTTGTCATACAGAAGTACAGAATACTTTCATACAAAATGCTTCTTACTGTTACGCTCCAGAGACTGTGCTAGACAAGATAGTATCAAATAACATAGTATAGCATGTAATTTAGAAGAAGAAAATGAGGTCACAGTGTTCGGTATAGACATATGTACAATGTTCTGAGTTACCATATAATATACAATACTATGCAGTGTACTAATGTACAGTACTATATAGTGCAAAGCAGAAATGGGATGAGGTACAATTTAGGTACAATTTACAGTAAGGTGTACGAGTTGTAGTGCAATCCTTCATCAATAAATATAAAGTGTGGGGAGTGGGTGCTACAGTGTGTTTGTTTAAAGTGGGTGTGTGCTATAAAGTGTGTGGAGTGGGTGCTACAGTGTGTCTGTTTAAAGTGAGTGTGTGCGTGTGGATGTGTGTGCTATGTGCGTTTGGTGGTTGTTGTTGTGTAGTGTTCATTGTTCGTTTAGCAGTCTGATGGCCTGGGGATAGAAGCTTCTTCTGAGTCTTTCTGTGCTCGCCTTGAGACTCCGGTATCGCTTGCCTGACCGCAGCAGTTTAAAGAGGCAGTTGTTCGGGTGACTGGAGTCTTTAATGATTATCTTAGCCTTGCCCTTGCAACGCTTGTTGTAAATGTTCTGGAGGGTGGGGAGCCCCCCTCCAATTGTGCGTTCGGCTGAACGTGTCACTCTTTGTAGTCTGCTTCGGTCTTGTGCAGTGCTATTCCCAAACCAGGAGGTGATGTTGCCAGTCAAGATGCTCTCTATTGTACATGAGTAGAAGTTCTTAAGGATCTTCTGACTGACTTGGAACTTCCTTAGGCGCCTGAGGAAGTAGAGGCGTTGTCGTGCCTTCTTCACAACACTGTCAATGTGTGTGGTCCATGTCAAGTCCTCGGATATGTAGGCTCCGAGGTACTTAAAGCTGTTGACTCTCTCAACCGGTGCCCCGTCGATGCTGAGGGGGCTGTAGTCCTTGACCCCCGACCTCCTGAAGTCCACAATCATCTCCTTTGTTTTGCTGACGTTCAGGGAGAGGCTGTTATCCTGGCACCATCCCGCCAGGACCTTGGCCTCTTCCAGGTAGGCCCTCTCGTCGTTGGCAGAGATCAGGCCCACCACCACTGTGTCGTCAGCAAATTTGATGATTGTATTGCTACTCCGCTGAGCCACACAGTCGTGTGTGTACAGGGAGTAGAGGAGGGGACTCAGAACACAGCCCTGGGGGGCCCCTATGTTGAGGGTGATGGATGAGGAGGTGCAGTTGCCTGCTCTCACCACCTGGAGTCTGCCAGTCAGGAAGTCCAAGACCCACTGGCAGAGGTCATAGTTCAAGCCCAGGTCCCTGAGCTTGGCTATGAGTATGGAGGGGACTATGGTATTGAATGCCGAGCTGTAGTCGATGAATAGCATTCTCACATAGTTCCCCTGCCTCTTGTCCAGGTGTGATGCTGCTGTGTGCAGCACATGGGCTATGGCGTCCTCCGTGGACCTGTTGGGGCGGTATGCAAATTGCAGGGGGTCCATGTTGATAGGGAGGGTGGAGCAGATGTAGCCCTTTACTAGCTTCTTAAAGCACTTCATGGCTATGGAGGTGAGAGCTACAGGGCGGTAGTCGTTGAGGCAAGCAGGCTTGGATTTTTTGGGTACAGGGATAATAGTGGACTTCTTCAGGCAGGTGGGGATGACAGCCTGTTCTAAGGACAGGTTAAATATGTCAGTGAATACCGGGGCTAGTTGGTCGGCACAGACTTTTAGGACGCGGCCGGGGATGCCGTCCGGACCTGCTGCCTTCCTGATATTCACTTTTTTAAAGGTCCGCCTCACCTCATGCTCTGTTACCCTGAACACTGAGTCTCCATCAGCAGCAGACCCCCCCCCCCCTCCATTGCCGTTACTTGTGGGCTGGTGTTGTTATTACCAGCATCAAACCTCGCATAGAAGGTATTGAGGTCATTTGCTAAGGAGATGTCACTGTTCAGTTTGAGGGAGGCGCCTTTGTAGTCTGTCATCGTTTTGAGCCCCTGCCACATAGCTCTAGAGTCAGCTTGTTCAAACTGGAGTTCAATTTTATCCCTGTAGCGCCGTTTGGCCTCTGTCACTGTCCTCCTTACGTTGTATCGCGCCACCTTGTGGTCATTCATGTTGCCTGCCACTAGGCCGTCGTTGTATGCTTTGGTGCGCTCTCTCAGAGCTTCACGGACGGATTTGTCTACCCAGGGTTTTTGATTTGGGTAAACTCTCATTTTGGTAGTGTACACATGTCCGCCAGGCTCCGACAGTTGAGGACCGACGTCTGTGGTACCCTCAGGAAGCACCGGGGGGAGCCAGCCATCATCAAGAACCTGACCAAAGCTGACATCCGTGTGGGGGAGCGCATTGCGGTAAACAATAAGCAGGTCCTGATCGTGGCATAGCGCGATAAGAGGATCGTGAAGACCATCAGCAGCTACCACGAGGACACCATGGAAATGGCGAAAGTGTGGCAGAAGCAGAAGAAGGGCAAAGCGCTGAGGGTGGAGATGCTCAAGCCATCATCCATCATGTCGTACAATAAATTCATGAACGGCGTCGACCAGTTGGATCAAAACATCTCGTACTATCCGGCTGCACGTAAGACTGGAAAGTGGTCCAAAAAGTTTGTGATGTATCTGATCCAAATATGTATGTTCAACGCTTTTGTCTTGTACAAAACCAGGCACCCACAAGGCTATTATTACAACCTCTTCCGGTTCACCAGGGCTGTGGCGCGGACCTACACAGGGGGTCAGGAGAAGAAGATTCCTGGGGTGACAGCGGAGATGGAGGCGGAGGCAGGGGGTGGGGGTGAGGAGGAGGCAGGGGGTGGGGGTGAGGAGGAGGCAGGGGCTGAGCAGGAGGCAGGGGCTGAGCAGGTGGGGCGTGACGGGCAGCGCGACCCTAGGGCACCCCCGGGGGACCCGCAGAGCAGATTAGTGGGTGGCTTTGTGAAGCATGTAATGGTTGCATACAAAGCCACCCCCAAGCAAAAGCTACCGTGTAGAAAATGTCGGGTCTGCAGTAGGGCTGGGCGATAAAACGATAACGATAACTATCGCGATAAATTATTTCCTCGAAATAAACATGAAACGTGGTCGCAAAGTTTCGATATATCGATTTTCCAAGCTTGGCTCCGTTCAGCCACGGCTCAGCTCACTCACTAACAACAACCAACCTTACGTGATGACGTGCTACGCACAACAGCTAACAACCAATCAGTGAAGGAGTTGGCCGAGATCGACGGAGACCCGGAAGGAGACCCAGAGCGGTAGGACTCACTCAACAACAAGGCTTGCTAGGCTAATTAGCTTGCACGGCGTTGTTTTATATATTTACGTGCCGAGTATGTGTGTGTGGTGAATTCTGAGGCCACGTTTATAGTAGTGGGGGTATACAGTGGTAGTCGTTTCAATATATTGTGGCGGAAGAGAGTATTTTAGTGTGATATTTAGCACATTGTCATGGAATACACCGCGTAGAAGCAACAGGCTGGCTAGGTTAACTAGCTTGCACGGCACTGTTTTATATATTTACGTGCCGAGTATGTGTGTGTTTTGAATTCTGAGGCCACGTTTATAATAGTGTGGGAGTGGACGTCATTTCAATATATTGTGGCGGAAGAGAGTATTTTAGTGTCATATTTATTGTCATGAGATACTCCGCTTGTCGGCTAACTGCTAACGTGCGAGGACTGATGACGACATCAACTCGACTTGAGACATTCGCAGCAGCATATTAGAAGTTAATTAAACTTGACAGACATTATATCGACGATAATTATCGATATCGAATTATATGAAAATAATTTTATCATTTTATCGCGATAACGTTTTTGGTCATATCGCCCAGCCCTAGTCTGCAGTAGGCGTGGCCTCAGGAGTGAGACCAGATATTTTTGCACATCGTGCAAAGTCCCCCTGCATCGTGACAAATGCTTCGCTCTGTACCACACAAAGAGGGTTTTCTCTAAATAGTTTCTTTATTAGTTGTCATACAGAAGTACACAGACTACTTCTAAATAATCCGGCACACAGAAGTACAGATTACTTATTTTTATTTTTTTTTTTTCTTTCTTTTTCCCCCTCCATTTTCCTCCGATTTTCTCCCATCCCAATGTTAGTCGTATGCCAATTCCCAGTCCCTTCCTGGTCGCTGCGCACTTACCCCCCACAGTCAGATCATCTGGGAGAGTGGAGGCTACCACGTGCTTCCTCCGACATACGTCCAGCCAATCACTGCTTCTTTTCACCTGGCAGCGTGGATTCTCATCGAGAGGGCGTAGCGTGTGGGAGGACCACACTATCCCCCTCGAGTCCTATCCGCGCTTAGCAGGCGCCCCGACCGAACTGTAGGAGTCGCTGTTTACAACGACCCGGACCCACCCCGCCAGCTTCTCCCACCCTCTAATACAGCCAATTGTATTAGTGCAGACGGCCAGCCAAGCTGGTGACAACCCCGGAGCTGTGAGCTGGATTCGAACAGGCGAATCCAGCTCACAGCTCCGGGGCTGGTGACGAACGTAATCTCCGCTCGGCCACCTAACCGCCAGTACAGATTACTTCTAAATAATCCATCATTGTGTGATACAGACAGAACCATGTTTACATAGTATAGCTAGCTGAGAGTAGTATAGTGTAGTATAGTATAGTATAGTATAGTGTATGGGTAGTTGCACTGTTTTCTGTACAAGACAAATGCGTTGAACACATGTATTTGGGCCACGGTTGTCGATATTGCATAGGCATGTTTGGACCACTTGCAGATGAGACGTTATGTTAGCGATCTAGCTGTGTCGACTCCATTCATCATTTGCATTGTGTGTGTATATAGTTTATTTTTTTATTTATCTTTTTCCCCCCTCATTTTTACCGTTTGCACAGAACCAATGGTTTCTGACAGTCACCCAGTTTATAAAAGTATATACTGTAGGTAACATGCCACACTTTTCTAATGCAGTCCATTGGCCTCTTATTTATATACTTTGGAAGCATGTATTGGATATTTTTTGGTCCACAGATCATCTGGCGCTTCATCCATTTATCAATGGACAATGCAGTCATTGATGCGAGAGACCAACTGTAAGTTATGCCCTGTAGTTGATCATGTGACGTGCCTGTACTGTGAATGTTACCAGCAAACTTCTAAATGCACTGAAACAATGGTTGGTTATCCTCCAGTGTTCACTTTTTATAAGGTATTGTCTTGGTAAATTACCATAATCCTATACTGTGAATGTTACCAGCAAACTTCTAAATGCACTGAAACAATGGTTGGTTATCATCAGCCAGTGTTCACTTTTTATAAGGTATTGTCTTGGTAAATTACCATAATCCTATACTGTGAATGTTACCAGCAAACTTCTAAATGCACTGAAACAATGGTTGGTTATCATCAGCCAGTGTTCACTTTTTATAAGGTATTGTCTTGGTAAATTACCATAATCCTATACTGTGAATGTTACCAGCAAACTTCTAAATGCACTGAAACAATGGTTGGTTATCATCAGCCAGTGTTCACTTTTTATAAGGTATTGTCTTGGCAAATTACCATAATCCTATACTGTGAATGTTACCAGCAAACTTCTAAATGCACTGAAACAATGGTTGGTTATCATCTAGTGTTCACTTTTTATAAGGTATTGTCTTGGTAAATTACCATAATCCTATACTGTGAATGTTACCAGCAAACTTCTAAATGCACTGAAACAATGGTTGGTTATCATCAGCCAGTGTGTTATACTGTGAATGTTACCAGCATATGTGTCTAATGCACAGCAACAATGGTTGGTACTGATGACTTGTCACCCAGTTTATTGAACATATTTTGAAATAAAAATGTTCATTTCATCAAAGTTTCAAGTTTTCTGCATTGTAAAGTATTCTGTATTTTATAATAATGTTTTCTGGACCTACACCAGTAGTTATAACTTACTTGTTCGTTAGCGCCAGGCATGGTTGTTGATAAGGTAGTAGTATTTCCAAGTGAAACTAATTGATATATTATCAATACAAGCTATTATTACTTTATGAATGTGTTTATCATGTATGGACGAATAAATTGGAAAACAGGTAGGTACAGAGCAACACAGTGTCTACAACACAGGAGCAGATTATGCACAGTACATGAATGAGAAACAGTCAAAATATTTTTTTGTTTGTTTATTGCATGCACATGATCTATAATACCTGATCGGTACAATATCTACTAACCTGATCAATACAATATATTCCCACCTGATCGATATAATAGTATTACTGCATTTCAAGTTTGTCAGTCAGTCAGTCGGACTGTCAATCAAACAATCAAACAATAAATTAATCAAACAATAAAACAATATATCAAACAAACCATAAAACATTCAATCAATCAAACAATAAAACAATCTATCAAACAAACCATCAAACATTCAATCAATCAAACATTCAATCAATAAAACAATCTATCAAACAAACCATCAAACAATAAAACAATATATCAAACAAACCATCAAACATTCAATCAAACAAACATTCAATCAATCAAACAATAAAACAATCTATCAAACAAACCATCAAACATTCAATCAAACAATAAAACAATCTATCAAACAAGCCATCAAACATTCAATCAATCAAACAATCTATCAAACAAACATTCAAACAATAAAACAATCTATCAAACAAACCAATAAAACAATCTATCAAACAATAAAACAATCTATCAAACAAACCAATAAAACAATCTATCAAACAAACCAACAAAACAATCAAACAAACCAACAAAACAATATATCAATCTATCAAACAAACCAACAAAACAATCTATCAAACAAACCAACAAAACTATCAAACAAACCAACAAAACAATCTATCAATCAAACAATAAAACAATCTATCAAACAAACCAATAAAACAATCTATCAAACAAACCAACAAAACAATCTATCAATCAAACAATAAAACAATCTATCAAACAAACCAATAAAACAATCTATCAAACAATAAAACAATCTATCAAACAAACCAATAAAACAATCTATCAAACAAACCAACAAAACAATATATCAAACAAACCAACAAAACAATCTATCAATCAAACAATAGAACAATCTTTTAAACAAACCAATAAAACAATATATCAAACAAACCAACAAAACAATATATCAAACAATAAAACAATCTATCAATCAAACAATAAAACAATCTATCAAACAAACCAATAAAACAATCTATCAAACAAACCAACAAAACAATCTATCAAACAAACAATCTATCAAACAAACCAATAAAACAATCTATCAAACAAACCAACAAAACAATTTATCAATCAAACAATAAAACAATCTATCAATCAAACAATAAAACAATATATCAAACAAACCAATTAAACAATCTATCAAACAAACCATCCATCCATCCCAGTCTAAATTGCTTTATAACACGTTCAGTAACTATTATCACCCCCCCCCCGCCCATCTTCTCGTCTGTTTCAAGCAGCAGCACCAGGGCACCGGTTCCTGACAGGGAGCGAGCGAGCGAACTGGAGACGAAATCGCGCGCGACACTGTCCTGATATGAGGCGGCGCGTGTCCGAGTGTGTCTGTGTGTGTGTGTTACCTGGAAGCACATGTGGGGGGGGGGGGGGCAAAGCAGCCTGCTATTCTTGACCAATAAAAAGTGTTTAGGGGCGGGACTCGGCCGCGTAATCGCTCAACTAGAGACACAGCGAGCGAATATCTGAGGGGTGGACGACATCGCTGCTCAGTTCGCTGTCGCTCGCGGCAGGTCAGGATAGTCTGATTGAAACGAATACATTTTAATCATTTTCGCAATCACGCTCGCTCGCGTCGCTGCCTGTCAGGAAGGGGTGGGGGGCGGCGCACCTTTCATAAAAAGGCTTGTAACTCCCTTTCTAAAGAATCCACCTGGATTTTTACCTGTGTTTACCATTTTTTTACTTGTAATTGTGAACGAACGAAGACATGCAGAAACAAACATTTTTTTTCATTGTGTACATCAACTCGTCGTCGTCAAATGAGCCAAACCATTTCCCCATAGTTATAATATAAAATATAGAAATAGCTCCGCTAAGATCATGAGATATGCTAAAATCGCCCAGGAATCCTGGCAATGCACAGTCATTTCCGGATTTTTTGGCCGGCGACCAAAGTGTTAATTTTTGCATCAGAGGCCTCCTACAACAACATAAAAAAATTGCTAATGTTTTTCTATATTTGGGCTCTACAGGATTAAGAGTGGAAGCTGCCTCATGGCATCACATCCCCCTAATCCAAAACAAACAGGAAAACTGCTAAATAACATTTTTTTGCTAATCATTGATCCATTCCATTTGGCATTCTTATAAGTAGCTCTGAAACCAACTACAGGTATTTGAATGAAAGCCAATATTGCATCATTTTTGTAAAAGAGAATGATCGGTCAAAAACCATTGACAGATCTACAAACAGGGCAGCGGATTGTTATCTTTTGTCAAGGGCAGATAGGCTACTATATAATTTACGGTAATGGCTGAGATTGTGCTATGTTTTTCTCTAAAACTGTGTGGGCTTAATATAGAGTGCTTTGAGAGAAAGGTTTGACTTGGTTGTTTACCAATGATGTCCTCCACTGTAGCACCTTGTCTCACAGCCCTTCACAGAAACATAACGTACAATAGAGTCACCAATGATATGAGTGTTTGAGACAGTAAGAGAAACAGCAGGAACAGCTCTGATCTGCTCCCTGGTTGTGAATGTCGAGTTTGTGTGGAGTAATCCAGGCATATTTAATTAAGTGGAGCGTGTATCGAGGCGTGTATCGGTGACGTATGTGATGCCGTCCGAAGCCTCGCTCCGCGGCCACTGATTCAGGAAATGGCTTCGGGGTTGGTGCGCAATTTTAAGTATAAGAGGCAACGAAACACAATGGACATTTCCTATCCCTTCACATTGTGTCGACATAGGAATTCATTACACTTTCTTTGCGTTGGAGAATCCCCTGGAGTACTGGGAAAGACAAATAAAAATAAATGTGTATCCTAACGTATATATCTGTAACAGATGGTACCGCGAGGCACAGTCACGATGGACTTCAAGCGTTGTGAAGTGACTGGCGAGTAGCGGTACTGCAAGTTAAACTCACTCCACTTAAAAGACATGTTACAAAGTGTGTATTCACCGCTTGGTATATCGGTCTGTGCTGTCGCCCGTGTCGCGGCAGACCCGGGTTCGAAACTCCCTCGGCACATTGAAGTTAAACACAACGCAAAAAGGTGACGATATCAGCTCCATTTTTCTGTAATGTTTAACTTGCTGTGCCTAGGGCAGGGGTCAGCAACCTTTACTATCAAAAGAGCAATCCCCCCCCCCCCCCCAAAAATGTTATTCCGCTGGAGCCGCAAAACCAATTTACCCTTAAAATCAAGATAACACAGTGTATAACATTTTATATAGTTATCCCCAAACATACCCCACATTTTGCATAAAACGCCTGACAATTGCATACGCAAAGTAATTTGCGATTTATTATACTTTATACTTATAGCACAGTTTGTTGCATTAATGGAATTATAAAGCAACAAAAAGAAAATGTTTGACTTTTTATTGCTGTTTTTACAAAGGAAAACCTCAAACTCTTATGAAGAGGAGAAAAAAGACTGGCTGTGTAGACCTATTTTTAAATAAAACACAGAAGAGGAGACAAAACACTGGTGTCTGTAGACCAGGGGTCCCCAAACCTTTTCCTGTGAGGGCCACATAACTTTTCCCTTCTCTGGTGGGGGCCCGGGGTCAGTTTGTAACAGAATAAGTGTGAGGATCGCAGGGGTGCCTAAACGTAAACATTTATTGTTTTCCAGAAAGCCACACATAACCAAATATTAATAACCCTTTCCGGGATCTTCACAGAAAAAAAATTCAGGAAATAAATAATAACACTATTATTGAAATAAACAACACAATTTATGAAATAAATATACAGTACCAACAGACCACCTAGCTCTGTACTATTTAAAAGCACAGAGATGGCAGTGGACATGTATGACAGGACAAAGGCCATATGTAATGGCCTTGGGATTGAGGAACATACTACCAGCCAAAGGAGGAAGCAGAAAAGGATGGTATGTAGTTGAGTCATCTTGTGGCACAAGCTCAGACCTTAGCTCAGGAGATCAGCTGGGACAGAGACTGTTCTATCCAGTCCTCGACAGAATGCTGCAAGAGCTTAAGAGCAGGTTCTCATGAGTTGGAGAACAGCTTATGAGAGGCATACAGGCATGTTATCCAGCCTCAGACCAGTTTCTCTCAGTGGAATTGCTGCAATCCCTCGCCACACATTACAATATCCAACTACTGCCAGAGGAGATCAGAGTTGCAAAGTGTTTCCTTGCCAGGACAGGCAGAGATGTGTCTTTTCCCTCCTGGATGATAATAATAATAATGCATTTTATTTATAAGGCGCATTTCAGGACACTAAAAAAGAAAGTCCACAAATCGGTGAATGAAAAAATTATAGGATCAAATAAAAACTACTACTTACTAAAAATGGATGTTTAAAAGTACTAAAAACCAACAAAAAATATCAAACACTAACAAACATTCAGCACAGACAATGGGGATGCTGCCATCTTATATATATATTTGTATTTATTTTGCTCCGGGGCTCTAGGGGGCCGGGCCAAATGTGGGGGACCACTGCTGTAGACTGACTTTGAAATAAAACCCTGAACTATTCAGGTATATTTGAGTCCTTCCCTTATTTGTGGAACATTTATCAAATAAAAAGTAGTCCACTTTGAAAAAAGACTACCATGTGTAGACCTACTTTGAAATAAAACAGAAGAGGAGAAAAAACAATGCCATCTCTGCTTTTCCGCAGCACTACAAACATGGGACCTCTGTTCCCCCCCCCATCTCTCTGAGTGCCTGCTGTCCAAGGTGATGGATGTCTCGGGGTCTTGGCCAAGATTGCAGAGACTGCGCTACGTGCACCACCGAGGCCACGGATCAGCTCCTTACAGTCTTCTGTCCGTGGTCTGTCAACGTGGTTTCATTGCTGGGTTAGTACTTCTATTCTATTCACATAATATGCTTACTTCATATATCTACTCTATTCACACATATGCTTACCACTTGTATCTATTGCTCTGTCCGCCCACTACAATCACGTGAGCTGTCTAACGCCTGTCCCGTCTCCCTGTCTCCCTGTGAGTTGCTGTCTCGGAGTGGTGACCGGAGTGCTGGATGTCCCGCGATGATGTCGGGGAGGTTGCGACCCTCTCTGCGCCGCCCCCCATCTTCCTGTCTCCGGCTGTCTCGGAGCGATGACCGGAGTGTTGAACGTCCTGTGATTAACACTTTGGCGACCAGAGTCTTGCGCCGATTTATAGGCCAGAGGACCGAGCGTTGTCAACAAACCGATGTACTTTCTAACAGCTATATATATATACTTTATAGTATTGCTATCTGTCCATTCTCATTATCACTTGAGTGCATAAACCGTGCCTTCATAATGGCTTAAAGAAAATAAAAATCCATCAGTTGGTTGTCATTTTATAGCGCCGTGAATATAAGGTTTATCGCAGTTTCCGCCTAGTCTTTTTTCTGGGGAGCTAGATAATAGGCTAAAGGCTAGTCACGTTATATCAAACGCCATTTCTGCTGTATATATACGAATGAAATAAAACAAACTGCGTAGCATCCGGACTATTACAGAGCATCTATGGATGAAATGGGGGTGGCGGGCGACGCCGATTACTATTATTGATTAGCAATACAGTGTGCATTCAATCAGCCATTTTCACTGATCGATCACGTTGCGTTTTAAAACAATGTCCAATCCAGCTGTAATTTGGGGGAATAGTATCCTACCGTCAGCCTATGTGATCGCCGGCAGCATTTCGTCAGTAGTCATCGGAATCTGGTAGATCGATATGTCCATTGGTTGATCATAAATCCCATTATTCCAGGCTGAAATCTGCGTTCGGTAACGGGATCAAAGATGGAGGGTGTTCGTTTGGAACCGAGGCTCATATGAAATGCCCACAGACAGTACATTTTTTTTTAATCGCCCTCAATGATACTGCAGTGGAGAGATGGCGCCCCTAAGCGGAGCTGGCCGGTATTGCATGTTTCGAAAATCAAATATGTGGGTAGGTCCTGCAAGTCGATCGCGGACGTTAATAGCGTTATTAATATGGAATAAAACAATAACAACTCGTGGCTCTGGTCCACAACGCATGGCACCGAAACACTAGTTAACTCGTGGCTGGTTCCTACAGTGTTAAGACGGGGAGGACGCGACCCTCTTTGCGTCGCCCCTGTGCCTCAAATAGATTCGCTATCGGCTCTATCTTTAATCTTTCAAAATGTTCAGTTGCTATCGCTATCAGCTCTATCTTTAATTTTTCAAAAAAACTATTTGCGTCGTCGGCACTCAACGGGGGGCATGATAAGACGACAATACACGTCGCTGGCACTCAAAGTGTTAAGGCAAACCAGAACTGTGATAATTTTTTATCTGATTTAGTTCATGTAACTTGTTTCTTGTTTTTATTGTTGTTTTTATCATTGATTGTCACAATGCTTTACCCTAAGCAGGCTATTTATTTATTGAAAGAGTTTTGCTGTCTCCTGGTGTAAATTAGCTCTTGCTACAACCCTGCATGTTTACATTTTGTATTTTGTACTTGATGTTCATTAACATGTGCTGTCCCTATCAAATAAACTATCAAATCAAACTACTGCTACAAAAGTAACAGTCACTTAACTTTAGCTTTTGCCCCTTTTATGCATACAATGCCTATGTTTTGGCTAGTGTTGCTCTTCTAGAAAAATAATCCTTTCAGGGTTGCCTATTGAAATACTGTACACAAGACGTCCCGTCCCCCCCCCCCCCGTCCCCCATATCACACAAGGCCATCTCGTCTGATCAAATGTCCCCGAAAGCACAGTGCAGTCAGTACGGTACAGTATAGCACAATTACCATGCCATCTCTCAAAACATACAAGTAATCATAACTAGCCAATGGCATGGTGAAAAATATACGCCACCAATGCGTTTACCTGCTATTAACCTCAGGGCCATCACGGTCAAACCAAAGCAGACCTCTAAAGAAGTCCAACAAATAAAATTAGCTTTCCTAAATGTCAGATCACTGAATAATAAAACATTCTTAGTAAATGATCTGATTAAAGAAAATAACTTAGATTGCATCTGCCTAGTAGAGACATGGCTAAATAATGACACAGCTACATCAATAATGATAGAAGCTTGTCCACCAGACTATAACCTTTTTCAAATACCCAGAAAAAATAAAAGGGGCGGAGGAGTTGCAGCAATCTTCTCCTCAAAACTCTTGTTTAGAATCACAGAACTAGGCGAGTTCATGTCAATGGAATATCTTGCCATTGAACTAAAAAAAGAATCAACTATTATTGTCACAATATACCGCCCGCCTAGACACTCACCAATATTTATACAGGAGCTCTCTGAACTGATCTCACTATGTGTTACCGGATATGATAAGGTGATCCTAAATGGAGACCTGAACATCCATTTTAATAAGAAAACAGACTCCAAAACTATGGAACTAAAAAATCTACTGGATAGCTTTGACCTAATACAGCATATAACAAATGCAACTCACCGGCTTGGGAATACACTAGACTTAGTTATAACAACAACTGGGCTAAGCATAACAAATATCTCAATAACTGAATTACCTCTCTCCGACCATCACTGTATATTTTTTGATACTCAAATAACCCTTACTAAAACAAAAAAAGAAATCATAGTTAAAAAGAGGCTCCTAAACGACAAAGCTGAATCAAAGTTCATTGATCTTATCAGACTACATGAACCACACAATCATGACAGCTCTCTAAATGAAATGGTAGAAAATCTCAATGATGCAATGTCATCTATATTAAATTCTGTCGCCCCATTAAAAACGAAAAAGAAGAAAACTAGAGCCTCGCCCTGGTTAAACTATAATACAGTCAACAAAGAAAAAAGGAAATGTCGTGCAGCGGAGCGAAAATGGAGAAAAACAAAAACCACCATATGCTGTGATATATACAAAGATGCTTTAACTGCTTATAATAAAACCATCCGCTTAGCAAGGAAAGATTACTTCTCTAAAATCATTACAGAAAATGCTGGAAACTCCAGAATCCTCTTTTCCACTATTAATGTACTACTCAACACTGCCCCTACACCTCCTCAGTCATCAACGGTTAAGTGTGAAGAACTTGCACTATTCTTTAACAACAAAATAACCTTGATCAGGGCCAGCATTACTCATGATGGAAATAAAGTTGATTGCGGCAAACCGTGCAATGTAACCATGAGAAGTTTCACATGCATCACATTAGATGTACTCTGCAAAACTGTCTCAGAATGTAACTCCTCCACCTCAGACATTGACCCTATACCTACAGCTTTCTTCAAACGGGTATTTAATAGTGTTTCAAGCCCTGTGCTAGATATCATAAACACTTCCCTTAGGACTGGTATTTTCCCGGATGCCTTTAAAACAGCAGTTGTAAAGCCATTACTAAAAAAACCTAACTTGGATAGTAATGAAATGGCAAATTATCGTCCAATATCCAACCTACCATTCATTAGTAAAGTACTTGAAAAGATAGTTTCAGTTCAAATAAATTCCTTTCTTGAAGAAAACAACATCTTAGAAGAATTTCAGTCAGGATTCAGAAAATATCATAGCACTGAAACTGCCCTCACCAAAATAATCAGTGACCTCAGACTAAACTCTGACGAGAATAAGATCTCCATCCTTATCCTGTTAGATCTCAGTGCAGCATTTGATACAATCGATCACGATATTCTAATTGATCGTCTTGAAAACCATGTCGGTTTCTCAGACCATGTGCTGGGCTGGTTTAAAACATACATCAGAGGGAGGAAATTCTATGTTAAACTAGGAGATCACATGTCTGATATATACGACAACAACTATGGAGTTGCACAAGGGAGTTGCTTAGGTCCTTTACTCTTCTCCCTTTACATGTTACCGCTGGGTGATATCATCAGAGAACATAATGTAGATTTCCATAGCTATGCGGATGATACACAACTGTATATATCTGCTGAACCAAATGATACAGCGATTAGCTCCATTACAGACTGCTTACTGGCAATAAATAAATGGATGAGTAAGAACTTCCTGAAACTAAACGAGAACAAAACTGAAATTCTAATTATCGGCTCCAAAACTAAAAAAGAAACATTAATAAAGAACCTGGGGGGACTAACCCCTTGGATCAAATCTGAGGTCACTAGTCTTGGGGTTATCATAGATTCAGAACTGAACTTCAATTCTCATATTAGCAAAGTGACGAAAACATCGTTCTTCCATCTCAGAAATATAGCAAAAGTACGACCATTTATTAATCAGAACGATGCTGAGAAGCTAATTCATGCATTCATATCTAGCCGGTTAGACTACTGTAATGCGCTTTTCACAGGTCTCCCTAAGAAAACCACAGAGAGGCTTCAGCTAATCCAAAACTCTGCAGCCCGACTGCTAACTAGAACCAAAAGGAGAGAGCACATTAGTCCAGTCCTAGCCGCTTTACACTGGCTTCCTGTAACATTTAGAATTGACTTTAAGGTCCTTCTCCTTACATACAAAGCTCTAAATGGACAGGGACCTAGCTACATCGCCAACACTCTAATAAATTACACACCAGCAAGAACACTGCGATCATCAGCTGCTGGACTACTAGAGGCTCCCAGAAGCAGTCAAAAGAGGATCGGTAATGCAGCCTTTATCAACTATGCCCCAAAACTATGGAACAAACTACCCCAAAACATCAGGGAAGCCAACTCGCTAGACATCTTTAAAAGACAGCTTAAAACCTATCTCTTTGCTCAGGCATTTCACTGATAGATATCTGCTACCACCTAGTGGCAAGAGGAAACATCAGGGATATCCTGACACAACTTGTATTTATTCTTACCCTGTCTACTCTTTTACACTGCCTATCAAATTCATGTGTCGGTTATTGCACTTTTTACTTCTTACTGATGACTATTTTTAAACTGAATCATTTTAAACTATTCTTATTATTTGCTAGATCCAAATGTGAAACACTGATTATTTATGACTATTTTTAAACTGAATCATTTTATTCTTATTATTTGCTAGATCCAAATGTGAAACACTGTGATTATTTGTTCATGAATTACAGGAGTATTACTGAATAGAGAGCCTATTAGGATGCTAGATCCTAATGTGAAACACTGTGATTTGCCATATCTTGCTATGCTCGCTCATGCCTGTATTTTTTATGTCCGTTCTATTTTATAATTTTTTGACTATTTTTAAACTGAATCATTTTAAACTATTTTTACTATTTGTGTTACTGAAAACTGTAAGCGGAGAGCCTATTGGGATGCTAGATCCTAATGTGAAACACTGTGATTCTACCTGTCTATCTTTTTATGCTCGCTTATGCCTGTATTTTTTGCTGTTGTGAAGCACTTTGAACTGCAACCTCTGTATGAAAAGTGCTATACAAATAAAGTTATTATTATTATTATTATTACCTCCAGTACAGAAACATTGTTTGAGTTTGCGTGTCAGGTAGACCATTGATTGACAGTTGATTCTGCCAATTACGTCACACCGTTCACCCACCTCTGCTGTTGATACCGCTAGCCAAGTTAGCACACACACAGGGCCAGTGACTTTGGTGTAGGGGTGTAACAATGCATCGCAATGCATCGATCCTAAGGGGAAAATTCAACTGCATTGATTTGAAAATGTTAGAATCGCTGTTATTATCATGTCCGTTACAGTCAACACAACGACATACGCTACTGCATCAACGTTATGATTAACAAAGGAAGGCATTCGTTTTGTTGCATTAACGTTATATTACTATTGCTATCGATAAATCCAGGTGTTCTAAAATCTATTGCTATTGGTAAGACTAGAATAAGTTACATTAACTTAATGTTATTGTCTCGGAAAAGCCTTGCATAGCGCAATGGCGGACTTTCAGGAAGTAAACAAGCAAATGAGAGCTTCCGATTGGTCATTTTCTTTATTTCCCTTGAAACCAGTCACGTCACTCTACTGTGATTGGACCGTTGGCTTGAGTGCAATGTGGGACTTGTAGTTTTTTAACGATTTATGAGCGAAAAAAAACACACGACTGAGGCTGTAATCTTCACTCTTCCGGTTCGCACACACATATTTCTAGGGGCATATGCGAGCAATATGGTCGCACTGTAGAGCCCTGCTATGTACTAGGGATGTGCATCTCCTCACTGAGGCCGATGCGATGCGCGTCTCGATACGGTGCCAACGATACGATACATTTGAAGCACCGGGCGATGCGATTCACCCCCTGTTGAGATACGATACGATTCGATACGATTTGATTCAACATAATGCGATTCGGGGCGATACGATGCGATTCAACACGATGCAAAATGATAAAATGTTATGGTATGACAGAGGATTTGGTTGTATTCCTTATATGCAGCTTATATTATTATTAAAAATAAAATAATCTACTGTAAGACAATTTATATAAAAACTCTTGGGTGCCTAAGAAGACTTTTGCATAAACTGTCTTTTCTATCCACTTTAGCTAAAAACACACGAGAGAGAGAGAGAGAGAGAGAGAGATAGAGAGAGAGAGAGAGAGAGACCCTCCCCGTCTGAGTTGCCGTCGACAGTTGATGATGTCACACACACTAGACTAGGTCACTAGGATGCGTCTATACTTTCTGACCGTAGCCACATTATGTCAACAACACGGAGCCAGGCTGGATGGATTCATGAAGCGATATAATTAAGAAACGAATAACCAATAAATGTGAAGTTATCTTTGAACCCCTGTTGTCAAGCGTCTTCAATATACCCCCCCCCCCCCTCCTCACTAATGGTACTGGTGTTGCAGAGTCACGTTAGTTAGTTAGTTAGACACTAGTTTAGCGTTAGCTGAACGGCTAACTGGCGTTAGCCAGAGGCTACTAGTGTTAGCATGTTGATCAATTCTATTCATGTCTCCTCTAGGGCTGGGCGATATGGCCAAAAACGTTATCGCGATAAAATTATAAAATAATTTTCATATAACTCGATATCGATAATTATCGTCGATATAATGTGTGTCAAGTTTAATTAACGTCTTATGCCCGGCGCCGATGGACGGTGTTAGATCCTGATCAAACTGGCCAGTATCACGTCTTCATCTGTTTTGGCTCTCCATCCAATTCCTCTGCGTTGTGTCATTTTAATGGTCCTGACGTCTCTCCGACACTGGCTGATAAGATCCTTATCTCCCCCGTTAGTGCATTCCATAAACCATCCCAGATAGCAAAAGACATTAATTAAATGTTGGATTTTGGTCAGATTGGTTATTTTTGGTTGAGGTTGAAAAAGCTATGTTTATTCAATATCTAAATTACAGACACCATTTCAACATTTGAAAAACTGTTGTTGAATCGATTTAGTATAGATGCTTGTTTTTCAATGTTGAAATGCCCAACAATGAAATTACATGGTTACAACGTAGTGCTGATAATCCCCCCTCCCCTCCCCCCTCCCCTTCGAGGGGGTAGGTCGTAAGCAACTCGCGAGGCCAGCTAGAAGATCTCACGGGACTTGAGGCATTAAAAGAAAAACTTGGCGCCATGCTGTCTTCATTCAGCGTGACTAGTCAAGTGCGCACAAGTCTTTGGTAAGTCCTTGACAATATAATGTATTATGCTATTCACATTAGGCATGTGCTGGTAACCGGTTTCACGGTTTGAAAATGTCAAAACCCCCGGCCTGGAAAGTAGCGTTAACTTATAACAGCGCGAGCTAACGTACGTCAGCTATACGTCTGCGAGTTTGCTAGCTTAGCCAGCACACAATTGTTAAGGGGATGCAGACCAGAGAAAGACTTTCGTCTTGTTTACATCAGGGTCCCCCATTTTCAATTAATCAGGACATTTTGACATACATGACATACAGATAGACAGTAGCTAGCATGATAGTCCAGACAAACAAAGCTATTTAGTTAGCTTGCGGTAACGCTTGCGCTCGCTAGCTAATGTTGGTAATAAAAAAATACGTTGGTAAAAGTTGTATAACGTACCTCGGGATAATTGGTCTCCGTCTCCCGGTGTTTAATAAACACCTCTAGCCAGGACAGCATGATATAAAATGTCGGCATCTGACATTCACCACCTGCAGCTCCACTTTTCTTTGTTAGCAACCTTTTAATTCTGACAAACTTGTCGCGGATTTTCTTCCACTCTTTCGCCACATCAACCCAGTTCATACTCATTGTTTCCCCAATCTCCTTCCACAAATTCATTGTCATGTTGCTATCCTTGTAGTCTTTAGACCCGCTATTATATAGATGTTGGTACTTTCGGACCTCCTCTGCAATACGTTCCTGCGTTTGATTAATTTTAAACTCTTAATTACAATCCACTAGCTATCGAGCTCCTGTCAGAAAGTTTTCTTTTGGTCTCGAGCCAGGAACACTAGAAGTGACAGACAGCCCCGCCCCCATTCACTACCAACCAATCACTGCTACGCAATACCAACGCAACGGTTGTTTAGGTTAGATTTTGGAGACAGACACGCAACGTCCTCGCAACACAGTCTACAAGACCCTCTGCAACAAACGCGTTGAAATCGCGCTGATGTTGTGTTGAAGTTGCTTTGAAGTTTCTGTAGCATGTAGAGGCCTTTAGTCCACATTGCAGCCGGCTTGTGGGAGGCAAGAAACAGCGTTCGTGACAGGGGAGGGTTGAATTGGATGATACGAAATTGGGATGGGAGAAAATATAGAAAATGGGAGAAAAAAGTGGATAAAAAAAAAACAATTGTGTGTATTGAGCTGTACTGTATTGTACCCATTCTGCAATGTGTTAATACAAATTTCAATCAATCAAGCTAGCACTAACGTTCCCTGTCTCTGCAGTCTTAGCCCAAAAAGTTCAACTTTTTTCAACTGAGAAAAAAAAGCAGCCTAGTCTACTCTAGACCATGGCGCTATATAGACAGTGGACGTTAGCGCTAGCTATCTTAACTTACCTGATTAATACTCCAGTCTGCAAAAATACGACACTTGGTGCTAATTCACGGAGCTGTAAACACCGGTAGCCTAGCCAAGCTCTAGTGTGCTCTAGTAGCCTGTAAGCTTGGCGCTGTTTAACGTTAGCTAACGTTACATAGTAGTTGGTGGACACACAGCCTCAACAACATATTAACTGAAATAGCATTCGCTTAGCAAGCATTATCCATGAGACATTCTGTTTTCCAACATGTAAGCTAAAACGTACCCATGATCCGAGTAGCTGTCATCACGGTTCCAGGGTGCTTGCTCGTGCATCACTGCTTTCTTCTTCTTTGTCGTTAGTACACAGAATGCAGTCATGGCAGACAAGGGAAATGATACTGCCCCAGCACTTCCTGTGGTGCATTTGCGCAGTTTTGAATGAACACGTACCCATGATCCGAGTAGCTGTCATCACGGTTCCAGGGTGCTTGCTCGTGCATCACTGCTTTCTTCTTCTTTGTCGTTAGTACACAGAATGCAGTCATGGCAGACGAGGGAAATGATACTGCCCCATCACTTCCTGTGGTGCATTTGCGCAGTTTTGAATGAACGTTACCGGCTCTCTGTTTACTTTTTATACGACGCATCGACACAAAAATTCTGCGCAGACCAATTTTTATGCTCGACGTCGTCGATTATGTCGACTAATCGTTGCAGCTAGGGATGCTCGATATTGGCTTTTTTACCGATACCGATATTGTCCAACTCTTAATTTCCGATACCGATATCAACCGATATCACATTTTAACACTCACAGACACACACATACACACATGTGGCACACGCTGATATATAGGTGAAAATAGCTCTGATTATCCCAAGACTGGTAAAATAGATTCCGTACCTCAGATCAGATGTTCTCCAAAAAGATTATTCCAATTCCTGATCGCCATTCCAAATATCGATCGCGTTTATTGATCCAAGGCTGGGTACTGGAAACACACATTCTCCGCTGTTCTGGTGGTGGACGATTACTTGGATCGTCTCCGGTTAAGTAAAATGTGGAAGCAGGACTTTTTTTTCTCCATGCGTTTCATTCAATCCAATCCAAAGGGGTGCAGTACCATCCGGAGAGACGATAGGGGGCGGTATTTTCCCTGTTCGAGTTCAGACAGATCCCCACTGGTAAAACGTGAGGCTAGATTGATGAAAAATTCATGGAAATCGCTAATAAAAAAATGAACGATTAAAAACGAGATCTCTCGTCGGCTGGCACTCAACGGTTGGCATGAACTAAGGAGATTTCCCGTCGTTGGCACTGAAAGTGTTAAGGTCCCTTGAGTTTGCTCTGAACAGGGTAAATCTGCATGGAATGAACTCCAACAGTCCCCTCTGTTGCAGAGTTTAAAACCTTGATCTCCAACCATTGTCAATCAAGTTGTATGTGTTTTAATTGATTTGTTATCCTTACTTTTGTCTCGCCTTGTTGTCTTATAGTTATGATTTTATATGCTGTGTGATTTTATATGCCTTTTTTTCCTTGCTTATTTCTCTATGTACACGTCGATGTGATTGTAAATGAGGGAAGTTACCTTTTGAGTTTAAATAAAGGTTTGAAATTAATGAAGGCCCCTTAGTAGAGACTGAAGAAAATGTATTTTGTGTGTGTTCCAAATAACATTACAGAATGCAAATTGAGTTTGGCTGTCGAAAGAGTGTATAAAAGAATGGTTGTTACTGTACACCTATCATAATGTGCAAGCCTAAACACAAACCATGCAGGACACAGTGGAAACACACTGACACACACATGTCAAGAAGCGACAATACATGTATTTACAGATGACTGATTACACAATAACCATGTAATCCACCATTTCTTCAATTCAGAAGCATGCTATTTCATATTCACTGATATTCCTTCAGAGGCATTTGGATTATTTAGCCTCAATTAATATAAAATGTAATCAGCCTAACTCTGGTTTGTGTAATATGTCAAACAGATTACAGTGTATCGGTAACTATTCCAGGTGTCGTGGATATAGTCCGCACGTCAGCACCCACGCAAAATACACCCTTATGTGTCAGATACTAAACATGAATGTTAATCAGAAATAGAAACCTGACACCCACAAACACCTACAAACAAAACACACACATAGGCGCTTGCGCTCGCACACACACACAAAATAAACACTTGCGTACACACAGGCACAAAAATACATGTGCAGCTACAAATCATCAAGCATGCATTGCACACCTCTCCCACAATGATGTCCCCTGTGTTTAATTTGGGTAGGAGGTTTTAGGGCTGGTGATATGGATCTGTGGGTGGCTGAGGCACGTTACAGTAGAGTGGAGGAGTAAGGGAGAGGGGAAAGAGGGATGAAAATGTGAGGAGCAGAAGGGGGGAGAAGGAGAAAAAGCAGAAAGAATATGAGGTGGAAAGAGAAGAGGACACAGGAGGAAGGAGAGGGAGACAGGGCGAGGGGAGACGAGCGGAAACAAGAAAACAACAGCGGAGGAAAGAGACAAAATACTGCAAACATCTGTTTGAATTAATATTGTGATATGTAAGTGACCTGAATAGGAGAGAGAGCGAATTTTAAATATCACGTTTACACTAATGGAAGCGAACAAAGGTCACCTGATATGTTGGGAGAACATGTGTTGTTGTTTATTTTACAGTGAGGAGGAAATGAGAGGAGATGACAAGAATGGGGGGGAAGGAAGGGTGTGGAGTGGAGAGAAAAAAGGAGAGATGAGCAGAGAAAAGAAAGACAGGAGAAAAGAGACAGAGGGAGTAGAGGGAATGCAGATAAGAGTCTAGGAGAAAGTAGATAAGGCAAGGAAAGAAGAATGAAGTGCAAGGGGACAGGTGTCTATGAAAACATGAGTTACTGTGGAGAGAGAACAAAGGAAAAAGTGTGGTTTGAGGGAAAGAGAAGGGGGAGAGAGGAGATTAGAGGGAAGATGAGATGGAGATAGAGAGAGGGATGGTGGAGAAAGGCGGAAGCCGGTGAGCGAGTAGTGAAAGAGGAAACGACTAGAAAGGTGCTCTCAGTAGAACACAAATCTCCACCAGGTAGCATGCTGCACACACAGACAGACAAACACACAAAACACTGACCGCTCTCTTATTAGTTACAGCTATTGGGATTAGCATGCTAACGCTAACAAATGCACAAATAAACACACTGACGACAGACACACTGACCACTCTCCAATTATAGTCATTAGCATGCTAATGCTAGACGGTAGGACGCATAGGGAGGATGTTAGGAAGCATATGAAGGGTTATAAGAAGGATGTTAGGAAGCATAGGAAGTGTTATATAAAACATGTTAGGAAACATAGGAAGGGCTATAGGAAGGGTGATTCCCTGAGGCTCTGAGCAGCAAACCTGCATAGTATCAACCTCTTGTGTTCAAAAGGTGTAACTTCATACTAAATCTAATGTCTTACAATGATGGAAATTTAAATACAATACTTTGTTGACTTTTAGCTGGCTAGATATGACACACACACACTCCCTCACTCACTCTCACACACACAAACAAACAGACAGGCAGCCAGCCAGAGAGACAGACAGACAGACAGACAGCTGGAGTCTCAGAGAGACAGCCAGCCAGAGAGAGAGAGACATGGCTCAAGCCAGCGACGCCGGACAACAGCGTCTCTCCATCGGACAATTTCACCGTCCTGAGAGCAGATCGCACGGCAGCCTCTGGGAAGAGCATCGGAGGTGGGGTCTGCATCCTCACGAACAATCTCTGGGTTAATCCCAAGGAAGTACATGTCCTCTCAAGTTCATGCTCCCCAGATATGGAACATCTCCAAATCCTGTGCCGCCCGTACCACCTACCCCGTGAGTTTACCGCGGTCATTTTATCCGTCGTGTATATTCACCCACAGGCAAATACTGGCAAAGCGCTGGTGGAATTACACGACCACATCAACAAACAACAAATCAAGCACCCGGAAGCCGCGACGATAGTGACTGGTGACTTCAACCA
Source organism: Notolepis coatsorum (assembly GCF_963971535.1). Taxonomy (NCBI): domain Eukaryota; kingdom Metazoa; phylum Chordata; class Actinopteri; order Aulopiformes; family Paralepididae; genus Notolepis; species Notolepis coatsorum. The sequence continues at coordinate 227,779,634 of NC_140165.1, forward strand.
GGCAAATCTGAAAAAAGTGATGCCGACCTTTTTTCAGCACATCGCCTGCTCCACAAGAGGAGGAAACACACTCGACCACTGTTACACCCCGTTCAAAGCTGGCTACAAGGCTGTAGCGGCTCCGCCACTGATGGGCTCTGCAAGCGCGAGCGATCACGACTCCATTTTTTTAATCCCAGCATACAAACAAAGATCGCGTGACGTCGTCGTGTCACGTGAGACAAAAAAGTGGTCTGACGAATCAGAGGCCGCGCTCCGTGATGCGTTCGAGGATACAGACTGGGACATGTTTAAAGGAAGCGCCAGTGACGTCAGCGAGTACGCTGATACCGTTGTGAGTTACATAGCAACTGTGGCAGACGGCATTGTCCTCACAAAGAAGGCGCGGGTTTTCCCAAACCAGAAACCTTGGGTGGACAGCACTATAAGAACAGCCCTGAACTCACGCACCACGGCTTATAACCTGGGCAGAGAGTCAGGAAATATGGAAGAGTACAAGGCTTCAGTCTACACTCTGCGCAAGGCTGTTAAACTTGCTAAGAGGACATATGCTGAGAAACTGGAGACACAAATGGCACAAAACGACACAAGAGGCTTGTGGAGGGGACTGAAGACAATAACTGACTACAAAGTCAGCGCCCCCGAAATGGGGAGCGACGACGCCTCTCTCGCGGACAAACTCAACTCCTTCTACGCTCGGTTCGGTGTAGACAGTGTCGCCGCTAGCCCTCTGGCTAGTGACGTCACCGGCGCACCGGCTGTTGTGGAGGGGGGGGGGGCAACCGCGGGGGGGCGGGGGCGCTCTCTCGTTGTCGGAACACAGTGTGAGAAGAGCATTTATGCAGGTGAACACCAGGAAGGCTGCGGGTCCAGATGGTATAACAGGACGCATACTTAAGTCCTGTGCAAACCAGCTTGCCCCGGTGTTCACCGCCATATATAATCAATCCCTGGCGGAGTCAGTAGTCCCTGCCTGCTTCAAGATGTCTACCATCATCCCTGTACCGAAGAAACCCTCCCCAACATGCCCAAATGACTACAGACCGGTGGCACTCACCTCTGTGGTCATGAAATGTTTCGAGAGGCTGTTCAAGGACCACATTTGTGCCTCTCTCCCCAGTGATATGGACCCTATGCAATTTGCATACAGGACAAACAGGTCCACTGACGACGCGGTCTCCCAGGTACTGCACAGCACTCTCTCCCACCTTGACCGTCAGAAGGGGGGCTATGTGAGACTGTTGTTCATTGACTACAGCTCAGCGTTCAACACCATAGTCCCCACCAGACTGGTGGACAAGCTGATCGAGCTAGGTCTGAACTCCGCCCTGAGCGCCTGGGTACTGGACTTTCTGAGTGAAAGACCCCAGGCGGTCAGGGTGGGGGGTCAGACCTCCAACACCATCACCCTGAGCATCGGGTCCCCTCAGGGCTGTGTTCTAAGCCCCCTGCTGTACTCACTCTACACACACGATTGTGTGGCCAAGTTCAGCTCCAACTCCATAGTGAAGTTCGCCGACGACACGGTGGTGGTGGGGCTGATCTCGGACAACGACGAGAAGGCCTACCGAGAGGAGGTTGAGGTACTGGAACGTTTGTGCCAGGACAACAGCCTGCTCCTGAACATTGGTAAAACCAAGGAGCTGATCGTGGATTATAGGAGAGGACAGCAGGAGACACACACACCACTGATGATTAACGGGGCTACCGTGGACAGGGTGAGCAGCTTCAAGTACCTGGGGGTCCACATCTCAGAGGATCTGACATGGTCAACACACATAGACACAGTAGTAAAGAAAGCGAAGCAGCGCCTCTACCACCTGAGACAGTTAAGGAAGTTCAGAGTATCGGGGAAGATACTCCAGTCCTTCTACTCAGGAGCTGTAGAGAGCATCTTGACCGGAAACATCACTGCCTGGTATGGGAACAGCACGGCACAGGACAAGAAGGCCCTACAGAGAGTGGTGCGCTCAGCCGAGCGTACCACGGGTATTGCGCTACCTCCCCTGCAGGCTCTATACAACAAGAGGTGCAAATCCAGAGCCTGCAGGATAATGAAAGACCCCCAATAACAGCCTGTTCCAGCTGCTGAGGTCAGGCAGACGCCTGCGAACCCCAGCTACTAGGACGGAGAGGCTTAGGCTAAGCTTCTTCCCCCAGGCCATCAGAGCCTTGAACAATGAACATTGAGAGACACAGAAACTGAACTATCCACACACAAGCACACACAAGCACATACACGACACGCACGCTGAGCACGCTCACACACTAGCAGCCACTTTAACACTCATGCCGCACATACGCACACTTATGGCCAGAGGAAAGGCCACTTTAAATTAGTATAACATCAGGAACAGTGTATTGCACTACTAAAGCTACCTAGCATGTCCTATATGCTCTGTAAATACTATGTACAGATACCGAGATGGCACACCATGTACCTGTTTATTGCACTGTTGTTTTTACTGGATTCTATTAATATGTTGTACCACTGTATTTTTTATTGGATTCTATTATATGTTGTACCACTGTATTGCACATCGTCGCGGGCAAGACCAGCCGCATTTCATTGTATACCTGTATGCCGTGACAATTAAAACTCTTGACTTGACTTGACTTGACAGACAACAGACAGACAAACAGGCAGGCAGGCAGGCAGGCAGGCAGGCAGGCAGGCAGGCAGGCAGGCAGGCAGGCAGGCAGGCAGGCAGGCAGGCAGACAGACAGACAGACAGACAGACAGACAGACAGACAGACAGACAGACAGACAGACAGACAGGCACAACCAATCTCAGAATCTCCCCTGGATGTTCTGCCTGGTGGAGAAAATAACAAGAGACAGAGAGAGCACGAGAGGGAGATGGAGATAGAGAGGGAGAGACATGGGGAGAGAGGGAGGGAGAACTGGAGAGAGATATGTAGAGAGAGAGAGGGAGAAGGAGGGAGATATAGAGAGGGATGGAGAGAGATATATAGGGGGGAGAGGGAGGGAGATAGAGATGTAGAGAGATAGGGGGAGGGATATAGAGAGGGAGAGGGAGGGAGATATAGGGAGGGAGAGAGAGATAGAGGGAGGGAGAGAGAGATGGAGGGAGAGAGAGAGGGAGGGATAGGGAGAGATGGATGGAGGGAGGGGGAAATAGGGAGGGAGAGAGATGGAGGGAGTGAATGGTATATAGTGAGAGATGGTGTTAGCGGGAGAGTGGGACAGAGGGAGAGATTGAGGGAGTGGGAGAGAGGGAGATTGAGGGAGTGGGATAGAAGGAGATATGGAGTGAGTGGGACAGAGGGAGATATTGAGGGAGTGGGAGAAAGGGAGATATGGAGTTAGTGGGAGAGATGCAGTGAGCGGGATAGAGGGAGAGATTGAGGGAGTGGGAGAGATGAAGTGAGTGGGAGAGAGGGATAGATGCAGTGAGAGGGATAGATGGAGGGAGTGGGAGAGAAGGATAGATGGAACGAGAGGGAGCAACATGGAGAGATGGGGAGGTGGAGGTGATCTGTGCAACCTCTGCATTGCAGGGCCAAGGTCAGAAATAAATAATGAAAGAAAGAGGAGGGGATGGATGGATGGATGGCGGGACAGAGGGGGGTTAAGTAATGCTCTACTCCACAGCTAATGTGGAGGCAGGTACCCTAACCTCAGGACCCGCATGCCACACTTCCATACAAGATCACATGTATGTAAATCCATGTGAGTGTGTGTCTGTGTGTGTGAGAGAGAGGAGGTTTGCCTTCAGAGATTGGTAGTGATTCTATGTTAATAAGGAGCAGCACACGCCAGGCCCGTATTAAAGGATAAGGCCAGTGTACATGTTTTTTTTTTTATCTTATTGTGAACATATCCTACGGACAAAAACAGAGCCTACGGACAAAAAACCTACAATGCAATTTCTGCTACTCTGAACTCTCTCATATCCTTAGGAGCTCTCACATAGGAATCCATATGTTCCCATTGTATGCTAATATAAAAAAATCTAGGTTTTTCCAATCAATCTATCCTTGTCACTGGATGAGATTTCTCGTGACGTTGGCGTTACTGTTAACACTGGCTGAATCAATGTACTGGAAATCAGCATGGGTTTGGTGCATGAGACGTACGGCTGCCTCACTGTCTGTGTGACTTTTAACGGCGACAAACCACCGCACGTCAGTCTTGCAGGTAGCACATAGAAACCAACGGTTGCCAGCATATTGGTCAGTCTTCACAAACGAACACTGATGTGAGAAAGCCCTACTGTACTGTATGTGGGTTGAGCAAAGTAGGTTGAGCACAGTTACACGCCCAAATGTCCCCAAGGGGATCAATAAAGGAATATCTTATATTACCTTATTACCTTATGTTATCTTATCTTATCCTACCTTACCTTACCGTACCTTATCTTATCATATATTATCTTATCTTACATGACCTTACCTTACCATATCTTATATTATCTTACAGTATAAACAAATCTCTACCCGTTTCTCGACAAAGACATCATTTGGATGAACATACCAGGAACAGTATTGAATGTTCAAAATGCTAAATGTGAAGCGTCTCTGATTTCCATCAGCACAGTATCAACAACGTGTTGGCAGTGAGTCAATGAGCTTCATTGAAATTAATGACCAACGTCTTATTGTAAACGCTCTCTGGTGTAAATATGCTTTTGGGAAGCCTGCAGCTGTCCTGCGGCATCTCGGGACGTGTCTCCTGAGCAGACTTAAGAGTAGAGGAGGGGCAGTGGGCATGTGGCCAAACACCCCTGGCCGAGTGTCAGGCCACAGAGAGGATTGCAAACGAATGAAAGAAAAATGTTCGCCCCAGAAAATGTCCCCTTTATCCAACGTGTGGTTCTAACCAAGTAATCCGATTAGACACAAGTTTTGCGAGCACCTTGCCAGATTTCAGGATTAGGTCACCCAGGGGCGGGGCTAGGGGGTGGCTACTTGGGCTCAAGCCCCGAATGTTTTCTGAAAAGCCCTGAATCTACTTAAAGGGGAACTCCAACATTTTGGGAAATTAGCTTATTTAACATCTTCCCTGGAGTTAGACAAGAAGATACATACCTTTTTTGTCTCTGTGCGTGCATTTTAGCTTTGGGAATAGACGCTCCGTTAGCATAGCTTAGCTTCATCACTGGAAGTGAGGCAGGACAGTAGCCTTACAGTGCCTTACAGTGTATTGCAAGGTCTGACATTGACCAACCTTGATATGCATGACCTTGGTGGGCTCTAGGTCAACTCCTGAAAAGGGGGTCAATGTCAGACTTTGCAATCAAAAGTTAGGGGGCTAATAACCCTTGCCATAATTTCAGTGCGCCCCCTAACTTTTGATTGCAAGGTCTGACATTGACCCCCTTTTCAGGGGGTCAATGTCAGACCTTGCAATACACTGTAAGGCACTGTAAGGCTACTGTCCTGCCTCACTTCCAGTGATGAAGCTAAGCTATGCTAATGGAGCGTCTATTCCCAAAGCTAAAATGCACGCACAGAGACAAAAAAGGTATGTATCTTCTTGTCTAACTCCAGGGAAGATGTTAAATAAGCTAATTTCCCAAAATGTTGGAGTTCCCCTTTAAACATTTTGTTTTCTTTTTTTTACATGAAAATATGTTTGCACCAGATTTAGCAGAAGCTAATTTCCATCTGTAGTCTATCCAGCTGCTAACTGTATTTGAGTGAATTAAGTCTTGGTGTTATGGTAGACTCAGACCTAAGCTTTAAATCACAATCAACAAGTTGACAAAAACATAATTCTTCCACCTTAGAAACATAGTTAAAGTACGGCCATTTATAAATCAAAAGGACGCTGAAAACCAGATCCATGCCTTTATCTCAAGCCGACTCGACTACTGTAATGCACTCCTTACCGGCCTACCGAAAAAATACGATGATAACTATTTTATTGCAATGCACTATTGTATTATTTTATTCTATTTCTTTCAAATGTTGAGATTTATTTATCAAAACACGAAAACCTTATAGAACAAGGCAGGTGGAGCATGACTAAAACAAAAATTACAATTTTGGTAACTTTTGGTCCTGGCGCTCAACGTTTGGCGAGTTAACCCTAGATCTTAGATCCTAATATGAAAAACGATGTGATTTAATGTTCTATGTCTTACCTTGACTTTGTCTATTTTGCTGCTATCTATTTTATGCTTTATGTCTGCACTTTATGCATTGCTCTTGATCTGCCAATGTTGTGTTCATTTTATGCCTGTCTTTTTTTACTGCTATAAAGCACTTTGAGCTGCAATTCTTGTATGGAAGGTGCTATACAAATACAGTGTATTATTATTATTATTATTATTATTATTATTATTATTATTATTATTATTATTATTATTATTATTATTATTTATTATTATTGTTTGCTTCATTAATTAAAGGGTGTGAATTTAAGTGTTCTCTAGTGCCTTTTGTCCGCTTTAAGGTGGTGGTATAAGGTTGTGGTGTCGAAGTAAAAAAATTCCGTGCCCGTACGCGCAGGCAGCTATCTGGGCTAAGCCCCGGATCTCCTACAATCCTAAATCCGCCCTTGGTCACCAGTGGTATCCAGGGAACTATTTAACCATGATTTCCAGCTTTCTCCAGTAACTCCCCTCCCCGCTCACACGTTGTAGGTATGGTTACATTGGTTGGGAGCGCTCTCTTCATGCAACACAGAATTCCTTTAAGGGTAAAATCTATAATATCGTCAAACCCTTGGAGTTTTAGTAACTTGTTATACTGTGGATTTATCCAGGCCTCTGTACAAAGCCTGATGTGTGGCCTGCAGTAGAAACCCCCCACGTCCCTCCCCTATCCCCATTGAAATCCAACTCATACTACGCGCAATACCAAGGGGGGCTCTTTCACCCAGAGGTCAACCTTTAACCCTTGAGAGTCCAAAGTCCTGTTTGCACCCGTCGGTGGAGAACAAAAGGATTCATAATTTCTCCGAAATGCTCAAAAAGTACCTCTTTTCAGAAATCGGTAAACATTGAAAAAGGACATTTTCGAGTGCTTTGAGATGTTATATATATGTCTCCTTACTTGCTAAACTTAATACGACTTGTAAATATGTTTAATTCTTGCTAGATGGTATGATTGTAATTATCTCAGTTTGCCAGAGAACTACATTGCGTCAAGAAACGCACATACACACACGCGCGCACAAGTGGCGTCACATGGGTAAAATAACAGAGGATGCCAAATATTTTTTTTATGATTTTTTTCTTTATTAATAACTTTTTTTTATATATATTTTTTATATTTAAGCCAAATAATATATATATAATATATTTCTCCCTCCCTTGCTCGCTCTCTCCCTCTCTTTCGGAATATTACACACACACAACACAAATATATACACACACAAACACGCACACACACACACATACACACACACATAGTGGTTGCCTGCAGGAGGTCTGGTTTGATTATGAATCAGAGAGAGAGAGAGAGGGGCAGAGACAGGCAGAGAGAGACGGGCAGAGAGAGAGCGAGGTCATTTAGGTTCAAGGTTGAAAATAAGTGAACGCTTAGGTTGAAATGAATGAATGGCCTGATGTCGCCGTCGGAGCGTTTCAGCGTCTTGCAACGCTGGTTAACGTTATAACGTTTCCACACACAGGAGTCAGGAGGACTGCGATTATTAATGGGAATAGGCCTATGTCAAGATATTGCTGACACGGCAGAACATACATGTATACAGTATGGCTCGGCGGCCAATCAATATCTTTGGGGAGCGGCGTGTGCGCTGTGAAAAGGTGTTAGACCCCGCAGAGGTATCAGAGACTCGCTACCCCCCATACAAATTCTAAACAACATATTGGCTTTTCATAATATGTATGAATTATCTCTTGCAATAATATCCACGGGACTCGACTTTTTGCAGTTGTTGTATATGTGTGTCACCAACACACGCCAACTATCTCCTGCGTGCGGACCCGCGGACATTCTCTCACAGCTGATAGAGAGAGAAAAAAGCAATAACCTACATACTTTTCCGGACTGATCATCTGAGCTCCTCTCCAGTTGAACTGCTACTGTGTTTAAATCCAAAATATTGATAAATCCAAATGCCATTGTGTAACATGTCATCTGCCTTCACGTGCAGTTAAATCCTCTCTACAAGTGAAACTGAAACTTACCAAGCCTATAAGTTGTTAAAGGGGCAGTAGGCAATTAATTTACTCAGTGGATGCCTGAACACAGAATGACACCAGTACCACTGACTACCATGGCAAGCCTATAGAAAATGATTCTATTTAATAATAATAATAATAATAATAATAATAATAATAATAATAATAATAATAATAATAATAATAATAATAATAATAATAATTATTATTATTATTATAAATGTCTCTCTCTCTGTCTATATCTCTGTATCTCTCTCTTTCATTCTTTCTTTCTTTCTTTTTCAGGTAAACCTCTATATATCTAACGTGTGTACATGGCATCAAATAAAAGTGTGTGTCACTGTAGGCCGCCTGGCCCAGTCATTGGAATAACAAAGGAACAACAGACTAGAAACTGGGCCTTTGTTCCAGGTGTGAATTAGTCTAGTGACATTGAACACATTGCATTCTGGGAGGGAGTGTAGTTCTCTTATCAAATTGGTGAATTCACTGAATCCTTTCAAACCGCTGTGCTGCGACTTGGTAAGGATTTTACCAGAATGTTTCATAGGACATTGATTAAAAACGATTGGCTCGAATTTTACAATTGATGGCCTATTTTGAAGGTATGAACCTGTAGTTTCATATATGTAAAAAAAAAGAAATAGTGAAAATTCTTAGGGAGGAGGAGCATAACCGGCTAGACTTCAGAGGGTTTTAACCTGCTGTTTGTTGTCTATTTTGAGTCATTACTCATCAGTGACTCCTGGGTGTCACGTCACAAATACTGTAACCAAGGTAATTTACTGTATGTGGAAATGTTAACACTATGGCGTCCGAGAACGAGTATATACGTGTTTCGAAAAAGAGCGTTGTGGACCAGAGCCACGAGTATATACGTGATGAGTTGTTATTGTTTTATTCCATATTTATAACGCTTCTTAGGTACCCGATCCACTACCAGCATCTTTTCACATATTTGATTTTCGAAACATGCAGTACCGGCCAGACCCGCTTAGGGGCGCCATCGCTCCACTGCAGTATCATTATGTGGATAAAAAAAAAATGCAAGTACAGTTCTGTGGGCGGATCATAGATCCTTGATCCCAGCCGAACATCCTCCATCTTGGATCAGCTTGCAGAGCGTTTTTTTCAGCGTGGAATAATGGGATTTATGATTAGCCAATGTGCCTATCGATCTACCAGAATCCGATGACTGGTGAGGAAATGCTGCCGGCGATCACATGGCCTGACGGTAGGATAATATTACCCCAAATTACAGCTGGATTGGACATTGTTTTATAACGTAACGTGATCGGTCAATGAAAATGCTATATTGAACGCACACTGTATTGCTAATCAATAATAGTAATCGGCGTTCCCCGCCGCCCCCATTTCATCCATAGATGCTCTGTAATAGTCCGGATGCTACGCAGTTTGTTTTATTTCATTCGTATAAATACAGCAGAAATGGCGTTTGATATAACGGCGCCAACGTTTAGCCTATTTTGCAGCCTCCGGCAGAAAAGCCTAGACTAAAAGCACGATATACCTTATATTCACGACGCTATAAAATGACAACCAACCGATGGATTTTTATTTTCTTTAAGCCATTATGAAGGCACGGTTTATGCACTCAAGTGACAATGAGAATGGACAGATAGCAATACTATAAATGATATATAAAGCTCTTAGAAAGTACATCGGTTTGTTTACAATCCGCTGTCCTCTGAGGCCTAAATCGCCGATCGCCATAGTGTTAATAGCAAAAAGAACATGCTGGTGCTCTTGTGTGAAACGTGTGTATTTATTTATTCATTCAGCTTGATTTGAAATGTTACACAGTCCTTTATTTATAGAGTATGATTCATGACTCGTGGTTTAGTGGTAGAAAGAAAGAAAAAAACGTATATAAAAAGGAATTGTCATCAATCAGAACGTCCTTTTACCCCCTCAATTCCAAATGGTCGACTCTGGATATGACGATTGTATCCCAACAGTATCGCAATATATGAAGCATTGGGTAACCCGATACCACAAGGATGCATTCACCTAACCCCTAAAACAAAAGAACACAGAGTGTCTTAATAGGGGAATTGGGCCCACGCTCGCTGTCAGAACACAACCACCACAGCCCTTCCTTTAAGTGATCCTCTTTATTCTGGCAGGCTACGAGGCTGCTAATAGCTTATATTCTGTAGCAGGCAGCTCCTGCCCCCCTCCCCCAGGCCTCTCTCCCTCTCCCGTTGCATCAGCATAGCACCAGTGCCACCTCCTGTCGGTCTCCGTCCTTCTGTTCCCCAAGCCTGTGGTTACTCTCTCGTTCTTTCTGACATCCCGTGCCTCTCTTCTGTTGGACAGCTGGAGGGGTTGGTGTTTGTGTGTGTGGGGTTGGGGTTGGGGAGGTGGGGTTGTATCGTCCAGACACGTTATGGTGTGCATTCTAATGGTACCTGCCCTTTCTCTCTCTTTCTTAGTCCATCATTAATGTCCCCCATGACAGACCTCCTCTCCCTTCTGCTGCTAGATATACAAGATCCATCCCTCGCCATTAATCCCCGTCTGTCCAGATGTGTGGGTAATGAGTTTGAACAGGCATATGAACAGGAAATATGTTCTTTGTTTAACGGTTCTTGTGTTTGTCACCCGGACGTTTTTCTGCGGTTGCATGTTCACTTCGTAATTGTTTTGCGTCCGTTTTTTGTTTGTTTTATTTTTGCATTGGGCAAAGTGTAACCTACTGTATGTATAAATTGTATCAGATATATTTCAGACAGCTTTCCATCATCATTTTCCACAGCGACAGACACACTGACCATTCTCCAATTATCAGCATTAGACGGTAATAGGAAGCATGTTAACACAATGGCGCCCGACCACGGATATAAACGTGTTTCGAATCCATGCTTAATGGACCAAAGGACGGATATATCCGTGGCAAGTTGTTTTGGCTTTTATTCCATTTTAATAACCTATTCAAGGTCGCCGAGCTGCACTGCAGCTGTACCCTACTCTTTGAAAAATCGAGAAAGTGCATTACCGGCCAGATCGAAGTTTTCTTTTTTTGTTTTGTCTCTAATGTAGTTTTCTACTCACCTGAAGCGATAGCTATTGTCTGTTGCACGGAATACGTTTTGGATCGCGGATTTCACTATGCAATAAGGGGATTTATCATCAGCCAATGGACATATCGATCTACCAGATGGCGATCGATAACGGGGAAATGCTCGGGGGATCCAACCGGCTCATGGTAAGATCTTTTTCACGTAAATTACATGCTGATCAGAGCTTGCTATGATACTCAACCAGCCGACCAGCGTATGTGGCTACTTAGATGAACACGGTTATTGGTAATCAATAATCAGAAACGACGTCCCCCCCCCCCCTTTCATGCATACATGCTTGAGGATCATACCGATCATATGCAGTTTGAGTTTTAACTGTAGCTTTTGTATAACGGAAATGCCATTGGATATAACGTTAGTAGCTATTAGCCCTTTATCTAGCTTTCCAGGAAATATACTAGACCAAATGCCGTATAACGCTTATATTCACGGCGCTATAAAATGAGAACGTATTGATGAAAAAATTATTTCTTTAATCCATTTTGAAGGGACGGTTTATGGTCTCAATTGACAATGAGAATGGACAGATAGCAATACTATAAAGTATAAATTTAGCTCTACAAACAGCCCCAAGTCTGTTTACATATGCTGGTCGTCTCTAGTGATATTACTCATCCCAGTGGCCGCCAATGTGTTAAGAAGCATAGGAGGGATGTTAGGTAGCATAGGAAGGATGTTAGGAAGCATAGGTAGGGTTATACACCATGTTAGGAAGCATTATGAAGGATGTTAGGTAGCATAGGAACTGTTATAGGAAGCACAGAACGGATGTTAAGAATCATAGGAAGGATGTTAGGAAGCATAGGAAGTGTTATATGAAGCATCTTAGAATGGCTGCTCAAACCATGAACTAGCACTAACCCTAAACACAACTATCACTGGCATCACCACATTGGTTACACACGCACACACACACCAGTGGCAGTGGCCTATTAGCAGACTTAATGATTTTAGAATATTTCTAATATAGCTAATGAACTGAACTATTATCATCAACTATCCAGTTAGCTTTTAGATTCAATAGGTTTAATAGTCACATACATGAGACATGTAGTGAAATGAAAGACACACTTTATAGTGTAATGTTTAAATGGGAATATACAGAATGTACAGAGATGGAGGGAGAGAGGGGGGGGGGGCAAGGGAGAGAAAGAGAAAAAGAGACAACTTAGTATGTTAGCGGGTTAAATGTTTTACTTGACGTGGGCAAACAGGGATGATGTGATCTCAAAGATGCACAACATTACAGTAGATGTGTTGGACCCGTTGGCAGTGACTTTTCACTGTATGTTTTGCAAATTGGATATTCGTCCTCAACAAACCCCTGTTAAAAAGAAAATTGATATCCAAAATGCTCCCACACTGCTTTTTTAAGGCAGGTCCTTCTGCTATTCTCACAGCAAGTCTCCTCTTTGTTCGTCTTGTGAGCAGTGGCTACGACGCACAAACAACGTGCAACTTGCGAGCTTTCACTGCACGTGTCACAGGCTGACAGGATTTGTTCCATGTTATTCCACTCTTAACCCTTTCACTGCCACACAACAGCCGGTTAACCCTTTCACTGCCACACGACAGAAGGTTAACCCTTTACTATCAATTTACAATTGAAATACAAGCGAATGCTAAAAATAAGGTAAAAATAGATATTTTTTATAAAAAGAAAATATACATACAAGGCACAAGTGAGTAACATTGACGTTATTGCACATTCCGATTCACAGTGTAGGATCCAGACGAGTGTCTCTCGTCGTTAATCGTAAAATGCCCTGTCTGGTTGGAGCGCCTGGAATCATCCCGCGTCTCCCTCGTAACTGTGTGCCCAGGACCGTGAGAGCTGACTAATTAGTGAATGAGTGGCTCCAGCTGTGGGTGGTTTGGATTGATTGTAGGAAGACCCGCCTATGGCCTTCTTCCTAGTCTCTGATAGGCGCGTGATGAGGTAATGCCCCGCACACCTGGGCTTCATCACGGCAGTCCAGCGCTGAGAGGACAGATCACCCTCGGGGTAGAAATACAAGCAGCTTGTTTCACATCTACAATATTGAATCCAGTATCTTCCCATCTTCTGACCATCTTCTCCTCCACACAGAGGTCTACTCATCTGGGCGCTCCTCAACACACCTCCCCCTGTTAACCTCTTAAGCCCTAGCCATATTTTCAGAAAATTTGCATACAAATACATACCTCAGTAAATGGAAGATTGCTCCACTTCTACAAGGGCCATTTTTATGTTCTTGGTATCTAGGGACATCTATGGATCTCGGGGAATGTATTCCCAGTGTCAGGAATATTGTGTCTGTTACTAGGCTTGAGTAAATTGTAATGAACCAAAAGAGAATATACATTTTTAGATTTTTTTTAAAGGGGCTGGCGTGAGCTGGGAAGTGTAGTTTTATGAAATTCGAAAGCCCTGGGTCTCCTCGTTCATAGGACTACACACACATATGACAGCTTCCTTTATTTCCGTCTAAGTCATCCGGTTTCCTTCGGGATGCACTGAGATATTTATAAACTCATTATTTCGCTAATAACACTTAAAATCATTGGTAAACAAATGTAGTGCTGTTTTGACAGGGTTAGGGTCTCTACTCTTGGCTACATTTGAAAAAGAAACGCAACATTAACTAACACGTTCTGTATTCATCTATTTATGGCGTGATATCAATCTCTTACCGGTACCGGACCGCTCAGGCTTAAGGGGTTAAGTGCCTTTTGTTAACGTATACGACTGGATATTGAACTGATTAGCCGCTGATCGTGGCTTTTCCTCCGCTAGCTAATTGGGACTGACCGTAGCCGGAATCAACCGGAACCTGTTTGGACGGATCGTCTCACCAAAGCTGCAGATTCCTCCTGAGCAATGTCAGAAGGATCCGTCCCTTCCACGTGAATATTAAAGGCAACCAACTTGTGTTCAGCTTTTCTCTGATTGGCCACGACCCCACGCCACTAGCCCGCCCCTTTTGCCGCGATCGCGGCAGGAACCTTCAAGTTCCCTGGTGCAAAATAAATCTGGTAGTTGGTTTATGACGTTAATTAATAATAAACACTGTTAGGACTCTTAATAATAAACACTGTTAGGACTATCTGACTCTTAATAATAAACACTGTTAGGACTATCTGACTCTTACTAATAAACACTGTTAGGACTATCTGACTCTTAATAATAAACACTGTTAGGACTATCTCGATTCACGCGTCACTACTGTAACTAGAAACTCTGGGTGTCACTGTACATCAGTGTGGAACTGTACGCTGTAACGTTATTATTTCGCGTTTTTAACGTCATAAACCAACTACCAGATTCACTCGTCACTGTACATCCGTGGAGGCTGCTGAAGCGCCAGCGGGGCGATGCGGTGGTGCGTCCCCGGCTTCCGTGCACCGCCGCCGGCTTGACTCGGTCCAGCTCCAGCAGCAGCAGCGGCCGTGCTCCGTTGTAGAAGCCCTTCAATGACAAAGCTCTCATATTTTGCGAATGCATAAACTATATCTTAAATTATGGCTATGTGTCTAATATGGCTGTCGCTTATCAATGACTTCGCGACAGCCATATTAGACACATAGCCATAATTTAAGATATAGTTTATGCATTCGCAAATATGAGAGCTCTGTCATTGAAGTGGGTGGTGGCAGCGTTACTAACAACGTTCACCCTGATGTAAAGTAGCGATTTTTATTTTGTCATGACAAACCAATTACATAATCCCAACATATGTGTAAAGAAACAACATATTCCAGTTAACGGTATATTTTTTTAATGATTCATTACTGTATGAATTAGGTTAACTGGAGCTGCGTATTGCTGGCTCTCATATTTGCGAATACAATAGCGTTCACCCTGATGTAAACAATTCTACAACGGAAGACGGCCGCTGCAACTCTCTGCAGCGTGGTCACGTCGCGCGGCATCGCGGTCACGTGGCCGTGTGGCCAATCAGAGAAACGCTGAACGAAAGGCTGAACACAAGTTGGTTGCCTTTAATATTCACGCGTCCCTTCCGCGTGAACACTTTAGGCAACCAACTTGCGCTTCCGCGTTTCTCTGATTGGCCGAGCGCCTTCCGCGTTTCTCTAATTGGCCGAGCGCGGCTCCCCCTTATGCTCCAGGAGAGAGGCTGAAAACCCGCAGTTCTTGCCCGACTGATGGGAGCCGAATCCCGGATCCGATTTTTCTGATGAATACCCCCAAAACATGGAGGTCCCGAACGCATGGAAGTATTGATTGCGCCGTAACAAATCATTAAAAAAATATACCGTTAACTGGAATATGTTGTGCCTTTACACATATGTTGGATTATGTAATTGCTTTGTCATACAACAACACACAGTGACAACATATTCCAGTTAACAGTATATTTTTTTAATGATTGGTTACGGCGCAATCAATACTTCCATGCGTTCGGGACCTCCATGTTTTGGGGGTATATATATAAAAAATCGAACCCTAATTAACCTTATTGTCATGCACATGTCCTAATATACTAACCTACACTGTAGCACTCAACACTTTGATGAACATTGTTACTCAGCTGATAGATTTGTGCCCTTCCTGATGACTTGTCATATAGAACTTGTAAGTCGCTTTGGATAAAAGCGTCAGCTAAATGACTAAATGTAAATGTAAAGCACTGTTGTGGTCTTCTGTCTGGGGCTTTCCCCAACCTCATATTGTTTGAGCCATACTGTATTGTACCCATTCTGCAATCTGTTAAAGGTGCTATGCATTATAAATGTCATTTTTCAGTCTCTAGCATTGTATTATAGTAATAGGAGTTCGTATCAATGTGTTTTTGGGCCTAAATACTATATTGGCGAATTCCTCAGCTACAGCCCATCCCCTCTTTGCCTCTAGTAAATCAGGTCATTTTGTTGATTTGACGACCTGGTGCACGTCACAGGGCGCTGTTTATAGCGCACGGTGATGTGATTGGCTCTGTGGTTTTAGTAATGCCCGCCTCCATTCTTGCTACCTGCAGGGTGGAAGGCTTGTCCAGAAGATCACTAATCAGCTGAAGCCTGATGCGGTTCCCTCGGTCTTCGACAGACAGACCGGCGTTAGCTCTCGGGACTCGGGAGCGATCGCTAGCTACTTAGCACCAGCCAGGGCCGGCGTTAGCAACCGGGAGCGTCGTTGAGCATTCAGCCTGCTGGCTACCTAGATCCACTTCAACCAGCGTCGCGGAGCATTCAGCCTGCTGGCTACACAGCTTGTCGGTGTGCTAATAGCCTCTGCAAGCTAACGGTAGCTGGCTCCAGGCTATTAGCACATCGACAAGCTGCTGGAGCTCCTGACGCTCGGCTGGTTGAAGTGGATCTAGGTAGCCAGCAGGCTGAATGCTCCGCGACGCTCCCGGTTGCTATCATGTGCAGGTCCTCTTCTCAGACCTGTGTGGCAAAGCACTGCACACGCATCATGCAAGCTACACATCGCTGCATGTTGATCAATGGTGGCCCACTCGGTGCATCACAGTGGGCTACTATTGTGCTAACAACAACCGCGGTGTCCGGCTTGTCGGCCGGCATGAGTGCTCGATTTGGGGTGGTTCTCTCCTCCTTGTGTGCCCCCGTTCTCGCGGGTGTCCTGCCGGGGAGCTTGTGGACGCGACAACAGCCGCGGCCGTAGTGTTAGTTAGCTCATAGCTATTGTGTACCACTAGCGTTACGGCGGGCTCGAGCACCCTACGGCTGCCGCCGTTGTCGCGTCCATGGGCTCCCCGGCAGGGTACCCGTGGGGACGGGGGTGTACAGAGAGGAGAGAACCATTTTGTGTCGGGCGTGCATGCCGGCCAGCGAGCCGGACGTCGGGATATGTTGTTAGCACAATAGCTACCAAGCTAAGCTATGTTAGCTTCTAACGGTGTATACACAATATGTACAACGACACAATGATTTACATTATTACAAATATGGTAACGTGGTTGTGGCTTTTACAAATAGTGGTAACATATATATAGATAGACAGTACTGCTACATCTCTATATTTATGACATACCATATTTGTATGTAACCTGAAACCTAATCTCTGACGGGGAGATGGGCGGAGCTATTTGGTGGGTGGCTGTCACTCAAAGCATTCTGCTAGTATGGTTGGAGCCAAGCCAATAATAGCCTGCTTTCATGAGGCTGAAAAATGCTGGTTTTGAGTACAAGATTAGAAATATAAAACAATGATTATTTTTGGAATAAAAATTACAGATGTGTTACATAGACTCACAGGAAGTGTGTAAAGTTGCCCAAATAGTGCTAGGAATAGCAGTGCATAACCCCTTTAAATAAAGTTTTCATTCATTCATTCGTCTTGCCCCCATTTTTAACCTATAGGTAACTTCCCACCACCGCACAAATCCATTTCATGGTCCTTGACCTGGCATACTGTGCAGCAAAGGGAACGGCTCCCTGCCGACCTCCGGTCAATGGTCTCTAACTGCACACCCTTAAGACCCGTACACTCTGAATCCTCTGGCTGCCTCAGACCCACTCATATCTGAGCTCCAGGGCAGTCACCAAAGCAAAGCAGGCTATTCTTTGTCCTCGCTCCACAATGGTGGAATGTACTTCCCACCACAGTCAGGATAGCCGAGACCCACCCAATTTTCCGCTGTTGACTCATCACACTTCTTCAATCAACATCTGAAAAAAAAACTAGCCTTTGTACTGTGTTTTACTAGTATGCACTCTGCTACTATGGAATCTACCTTGCCTATATTATTACCTATATGCTAATATGCACACTGTAGCACTCAAGTCCGACACTGTTTGACGAACAATGTTACTTACCCTTAGCTGCCAGAGTTGTACCCTTCCTGCTGACCTGTTGTACAGACCTTGTAAGTCGCTTTGGATAAAAGCCTCAGCTAAATGACTAAATGTAAATGTTGTTATTGTGTGATTGTAGAATATTTTAGTACTTGGTGTTTCTCCCATCCCTTGCGTCCGCTTGTAGCATTGTGCCATGGCAGCAGTACCCTTTTCCAAACATTCACTAATACACATTCTTTTTTACTGAAACGTATATAATGGAGAACACTCTTCTTCTATTTTAATTATGAAAATGAATTCACATGTCATATAATTGTATGCATTTTTCTACACTACACTAAATCATCACATTGAATGGCATTATCCATATTATTCCACTTTCAATTGCAAAATATTAACAACACAAAAACTGCCCCCAGTTACTAAAAAGTGTTCCGTCTTTAACCCTCTAAACTGCCTACATAGACAAAGGTTCGCCTGGACATAGTGTTATATTTTTGCCAATTCTGAGCTTATTCTTTGAGTCAGTATCAAGTGTTATACCTATTATGTTTTAGGGGAACCTACCCTTTATTTAATTTTTTTGAATTACTCCATAGTTTACCAGGGAATTATTGTTTTTTCAACATGGAAAGTTCTATTTAGGTGTTTTGATGTGGAATACACCTTTTATGCAATTTATTCAGATATTGTTCTGGGCATTTTGTAGCAGACAATGTGAAAATACTTCATATTTGGACCAATATCTCCCTGAAGTGTGTCATCCCCCGCACCCCCCCCCCCCCACACACACACAACAAAAGGCCCCTCCATCATATAGTTCTGTATCACACTAGCTCCCGCTCAGCGTCTCATTGCATATATCTCGCTTCAGCATATATATACTGAATACATTTCAAAATGTACCTTTAAATGCCAGCATTCATCTGGCCACACCCCCATCCGCTTACCTACATAAGCAGGGGTGGTGCCACACACTCATCTCCTTCTCAAATTTCATCACAAGCAACGTGTTGCTCATATGCCCACTTGACATGGAGAAGAATATTGGCTGACAATGTTTACGAGGAAAGGAAGAACAAGAGATACGTTGACATCATATCTTTATTTTCTCTCTCACTATTTTCGTGAAAATACGGCGATATTGTCTTCGTCACTGGAGTGTCTGGAAGATGGTGATCATTCTAAAATCCTCCACCGGTTTTCGTATTGGGAGCACGCCGCTGCATGCCTCTCAACTGCAGTTCCTTGCTGTGCTGGTTGCGGTAAAACCTTTCAGGACACAGCTGAACTGTAGGACGCGCCGCTGTTGTGAGAAGCGGTGAGTTCCAGGTTGGTGAGTGATGTTTCTGCTTGCGGCTCCACTTGTCTGTTAGTGCTATGGGGGCTGGCTGACAATGTTTACGAACACCGGCCCCAGATTAAGGTCCTTTGTTCAGCCTCTTAGGCAACAGCGGAAGACCTTGATCTGAAGCCCATTATAGTTTAACTAGTGGGCCACGACCATTAACACTGGTGATCCCTGTGTTTTCTGGACGAGTGGATGTTTTCTCTGTCACCGTGTAGGCCCCATCTTTCATATCCAAATGAGAGTATTCCCTCACGAGGAAATATGGGCATAGATGTTCGTTAGTGGAAGATCTGTGTTCAAGTCAGCTACAGGCCAGTTTGGTATTGTGCTGGCTCCGTCGGGTGTTGGTAAAATCACCGTTGTAAAACTGTGTTAACATCTTGTTTCTCTTTTCTCTTAAAAAGTGAGGAGGGTTTCAGAACGGCGGCCTGTCTGAGCGAGTGTTATATCATTGTGTACAAGTTCAGGTGATAGCTGCTTAGCTTACGTGCTAGTGGTGGCCTACTGTTAGCCAGTCAGCTGTTAGCTGCGGCGCTAGCCTGCTGTGATCACTAGGTGGCCTACCTAGGCTAGGAAACGTTAGCTTGCTGCTATCGGCCGAGGCCCAGCGCGGGGTGGCTCCGGCCCCTCGCGCGCCGCCGCGGTTCGCAACCCCCCTCTCCCTCACGGGGAGAGGCGGGGGGGATTCGAAGCTCCCCTCTGGTCGCGTGCGCCGTTCGCTCTGCGTCTCGCGGGCAGGGGCGGTAGCGCCCGACGGTTAGAGCGGCCGTTAGCTTAATGCTACTCTGTTGAACGTGCTTTGATTATAACATGTTTTAAACACTCTTGACTACGACGTCATCTTTGACAGAGGATGTTCGTCGAACCTGCCCTGGGCCAGGAGGCATGAATATTAAAGGCAACCAACTTGTGTTCGGCTTTTCTCTGATTGGCCGCGACCCCCCGCCCCCACGCGCAGGCAAGCGGCAGTCGTCCCACGTCCCAAATGAAATCCAAGGAGCAAGCGAGCGGCAGCGCGGGCAACCAACTTGTGTACCAACCAACTTGTGTTCGCTGTTCCAACCAACTTGTGTTCAGCTGCGATAGCAGTGGAGCGCTATGAAATGCGCTGAACTAGAAAGCTTAACGTTATTATGTTTCGCGTTTTTAACAACCAACTACCAGATTCACTCGTACCAGATTCACTCGTGTATAAACAAAGCCCATACAGTTATGAAATGCGCTGAACTAGAAAGCTTAACGTTATTATGTTTCGCGTTTTTAACAACCAACTACCAGATTCACTCGTACCAGATTCACTCGTGTATAAACAAAGCCCATACAGTTATGAAATGCGCTGAACTAGAAAGCGTAACGTTATTATGTGTCGCGTTTTTAACAACCAACTACCAGATTCACTCGTCACTGTACATCACCTCTGAAGTATAAACAAAGCCCATACAGTTATGAAATGCGCTGAACTAGAAAGCGTAACGTTATTATGTTTCGCGTTTTTAACAACCAACTACCAGATTCACTCTTCACTGTACATCACTTCAGCTCCAGCAGCAGCAGCAGCAGCACCGTTGCATGCGGGTTGTGCGTGTGTGTAGTCGTGGGGTCAAGCCACGGTCTGCTCACCCTGTGCGTTGCTTGAGTGCCTCTTCACACGGTCGGGTCCGTCGCCCTCCCGTGAAGCCCCCAATAGGGGGGGGGTGCCCTCCATTAAGGGGGGTCGGGGGGGCTCGGTCCTCCCTGATCTGATGGTTGTGGGGGGCCTCAGCGGGGTACATTTGTCGAGCTTCTAGCTCCCGCTCAGCTCCTATTATGCAATGAGACGCTGAGCGGGAGCTAGTGTGATACAGAACGTTAGGTTATGACTATAACCAAGTTCTGTTAACACAAGTGGACGCTCAGCGTCTAGACGCCGCTGCGGCCCTTGATTTTTCATTGTGGTGAAATTTGTTGGGAAGGAGATTTCATTATTTATTTTTTTCCATTTGACACCGGAAATGCCACTCTGAAAGAGTTAAAAAGGTCCACGCACGAATAACATGCACGCGCAAATCAAAAAAGCTTATCAAACGCCGACGTCACAACAGGACAACAGGTGCATATTAATGAGCCGAATCTAAAAGCTTATCAGACGCTAGCACCTAGCACGGCCGTGACGTCACTTCAGGAAACGTATGCCTTATGTCCGTCCGGGTCATAGTACTAGATCAATGGTGGCTCACTCGGTGCATCACAGTTAGCCTATATCTCCACCGTCCCTGCTACAGTCGGGACTACTACACTCACTGACGTTAGCCTATAGCCCGCCGTCCCTGCGGGTGGTTCTCTCCTCTTTGTGTGCCCCCGTCCCCGCGGAGGAGCTTGTGGACTCGACAACAGCGGCGGCCGCATGTCGGGATATGTTGTTAGCACAATAGCTACCAAGCTAAGCTATGTTATCTACTAACGTTATAAACACAATATGTGTACAACGACACAATGATTTACATTATTACAAATATGGTAACGTGGTTGTGGCTTTTACAAATAGTGGTTAGCTTTAGAGATGGATGGATGGCTATAATCACGGAGCAATAGTGAGGTGAAACAGATACATTTTCATTCGGCTAGTAGTAGCAAGCCTATATCTATGGTAGCAAGGCTCTCTGCCTGCCACTAGCTGTGTGACTCTCAGCGCCCCCTGGTGCCCTGCACCTGTTGTGACGATCATTTCGATTACACACGCACGTTATGAACCATTGATTAAAATATGCACGTGCGTGGTGATTGTGTTGGGCAGACAAAATGTTTGATAAAAACGCTAAAACTGGGTCAATTTCAATACTTTTTTTCCCTTCTTCATGAAAGCCACTGTTGGCCTAGTCCACATTGTTTATTGAACAAAAATACAACGTGGAGGTTGACCTTTAACAGAACTTGGTTATAGTCATAACCTAACGTTCTCCTCCGTTTCTGTTGTGGACTCCTATCAATGGACCTCATTCACTAACTGTTACATCCCAATGTATGTGCTTCCCCAGTGTGTCTTGTTCTCCATTTTGTTTCCTCCCTCCAGCCAGAACCCGTCCTCCACCATTGGTCCCTGCTATGCCTGCCCTTCCATTGGTGGACTACATAGCAGCACAGCACCGATTGGTGGATGGGTTTCAAGACTCCAAGACCCAATCAGAAGCCATCACCCACCACCCAATCATGGATCACCACACCCTGTTAAAACATGGCTTCTCACTTCAGTCATGTCTCTCTCTCTGGAATGAGGCTAGGCCTGGTGTGATTTTGTGACATTGAACATTGATAATATTGCATTTGTTTATTGGCCTTTGTGAAACTGCCTTTGTGTGTGTGTATGGCCACAGAGAGAGCATTGTTAGCTATAGATTGTTTTGTTATATGTTTTCCATTCTGGTATGTATCATTAATGTGTTTTTTCTCTCTTTTCAGGAAGCACAGATGGGGTGAGCTGCCATTTCATTTTGGATATTGTTTTCTCCTGTTTTGGTTAGGTAAGGGTAGTTTAGGTAATGTAATTTATTTTACCATAGATTAGGTTGGTTTATTTGGAGAATAGTGGAGTTTGTTTGTTGTTTTGGCCTTGGCTCACCCTTGAGCTACATGTGCTTCCTTTGCATTTATTAATAAATATCATTGTGTTTACAAACGTGGTCCATAATTTCTTTCAACCAACTGTTATGTTACAGCCCTTAGACCCACAGGGGTCGTAACATAAAGGGGTCATAACACTAGCATTCTCGTAAGTTTCCTCATAGGAGGTTCGTAAGAGAAAATCTACGATAGTCACCCCCGGCTAGGGCTTAAGAGGTTAGTATTTTTTTCTTTTTTAATTTTTCTTTTTCTTGACCTATAGTCCATTCATGCTGAGTGAATTAGTTCCCCCAGCCACATTTGTGTATTCAATAACTGATAGAAAATTAATCGAAAATTAATTGAATCGAATCGTGGTCAAATGAAGAGATTTCATGATGCATTGAATCGTTGCCTGAATAATCGTAATCGAAATTAATCGTTGTGAGGTCGCATCGTTACACCCCTACTGTTAACTGATCTGTTGAACAGAATTTTTAGTTTATTTTTTTTGTTATTATCTTTTCCCTCCCTCCTTTTCAGATTTTTTCTCCCATCCCACTGTTAGTCGTTATGCCAATTCCCAACCCCCGTTCTGGTTGTTGCACACTCCCCCCTACTGTTGGTCCGGGAGGCCGGAGACTGTCACATGTTTTCCTCCGACGCATGTGCAGCCAGCCGGCAGCCAGCCTGGCAGCGCAGATTCTCACCGGGAGAGTGTAACGTGTGGAAGGTCACACTACCTCCCTCCAGATCCTACCCTCGCTGTGCAGGCCCCCCGACCGAACTGTAGGGGTCGCTGTTCACAACGCCCAGGACCCACCCCTAACACTGCCAATTGTGTTAGTATGAACGACCAGCCAAGCCGATAGCAACGCCGAGAGCTGGATTCGAACCCAGCGTCTCCAGCGTTGATGGCGAGCGCCTTGCCCACTACACCACCTAGCCGCCCGAACAGAATTGTTCATGAATACGTTCCCCTTGCTCCCCTAATTAATCAAATACGACTTATTAAAATGACATATGTCTTTATCGTCCCCTATATGCCAGGCCTTTTTCACAGCAGCCATTTTAACTTGTCATAGCTGGGTAAACAAAGGTGTAACCATAGACATAACAATGTTCATTATTACATAACCACATATGTAGAATATTAATGATTCTCTCTGATTATCTCTGCTTCCACCTTTCTTTACCCATCTATGATGAGTCAAATGGCTGCGGTGAAAAGCTCTTTAAGTGATAATAATTGATGGGAAAAAAGCAGCTAATAGTAAGCATCAGAGTGAAAGGGGCGGGAGGTTAGACAACAGAGGGTTATTGAAAGAATCAGGAGAGAGAGAGAGAGAGATCATGTTGAGACCCTGGAGTGTGGGGGAGATTTTCTTTAATGGCTGTTTCGCTGTGACAGCAAACACACAAATGATACATCACACACACATCACTCATGAAACTACTCTCACACACACAGACGCCACACACACACACAGACAGCCACCAAATAGTAAACTCCATTAAAAGGCTTTATTACAGCGTAAAAAGTCAGATCCCTCTTACAATTCTCCACTACTCAGTAGAATAAATGAATTCATCATATTATCATTTAGGGAGTAGGACAGAGAGAGGAGAGGGAGACAGAAAGAGAGAGAGGGAGTGAGACAGAGAGAGAGAGAGGAAGGCACGGGTATGGCAGAGAGACAGTGTGAGTGAATGACAGAACAAGTGGGATGGATAGAGTGAGAGCAAGAGAAAGTAAAAGAGAAAGAGAGGGATATTGATCAGTGAATGTCTATGGCATGTGGAATGGCCGGTAGTTGGTGGGACATAGAAGAACATAGAGAGAATGTTTTTTTTCCCCAGAGAGATGGCAGCTAAATTAAGTCATGAAGTGCGCTGCAGATGGAGAATGGCTTCAGACGCTCTGTAATTATTTCCTGGCTGCTGGAATGGAGGAAGAAACGGCCCCTTTATTAACTAGCTATTCATTATGGACAGAGACATGCATACATACTGTACATATGCATGCACACACACAGACATTCATCAACACACTTTATTTGAATCCACCAATTAAATAATACATATAGGTAAGATTAAAATATTCAGAGGCTAACACTTTCACTGCCACTCACGAGATATCTCGGAATTATTAATATCTCGTTGAAAGCCACTCACGAGATTTCTCGGATTTATTTTAATTTTTTTTTAGCGATCTGAAATCATATTGCATCACGCGAGCCTACCCTAGTATACCCGAGTGCCGCCGGCGATCAGATGTGGAAAAAAGCGGCCCCTATCGTCTCCCAGATGACATAAGGGATTTTGGAATGGACTCAATGAAAATGGATGGGTGGAAAAATCCTGTACTCCACATTTTCCAGTCCACCCATGCAGCCGGAGTACCAGGGTTCATTCAGGGGGCTCTGAGCCCCGCGGAATCATGTACTGCACTGTACACACGTTGGATCCATACACTTATCGATTTTTTCGAATGGTGATCAGGAATTGGAATATACCAGTTGGATACCATCTGATGTCAGGTAAGGCATCTATGTTATCAGTGTTAGGATAATCAGACTCATTTTGATGAAGATATAGGCTGTTTTGTGAAATGGGCTCTATCGGTTTTACTGAAAAAATTCAAGAGGAAATGAACACGGCGATTATCCGTGTGCGGCTCTAATGGGCGTGTGTGCATGTATAATATTGATCATGTAGCGTTTATTTGAAAACGATTCATAAATAGGCCGACAAATATCAACGTTCTGGAATATTCCAGTAAAAGACGTTTATCATAGAATGCCCCAGAATGGACTGTTGTTTACCTCAAAATGGGTGCTTTTCAAAATGCTCTCAAACGGAAATGAAGCGATAAAAAACCAATCTGCCTTGACAGCACTGACTGGAAAAGGATTATTTGATAAGCGACGGGCAGATTAGACACATAGCCATAATTTAAAACATAGATTAGGCGATATTAACGATAAAATTAAAGTGGATGGTGGCATTGAAGCGCTAACTCTGGCGCCACCTCGTGGCAGTGAAAGTGTTAAAGACAGACATTATGGTACAGTACAAAGATAATTGTCTCTGTCAAGTGTGCACACACACATGTTCACACAGACACATAAGTATGGCCACATACAGTAGCCTGCCCTACATATATTCATGCACACACACACACAAACAAACAAATTGCATTTATACATACATGCAAACCTTCTATGGCAGGGGTCAGGAACCTTTTTGACTGGGAGAGCCATAAAAGCCAAATATTTCTAAATATATTTCATTGAGAGCCATATAGTATTTTTAACATATAATAAATTAAATATGTCTTACTTTTAATGCGACTTCTGGTGCTGCATGGTTTTGCTGATGGCCTTGTAATCTGGTTCATACGTGGTGAGATTGAGCTTCATGCAGGCGTTGAGGCTTCCATCAGTTAAACGTGAGCGTAGGTTGGTCTTAATGTTCCTCATATGCGAGAATGACTGCCCACATGCATATGTAGAGCCAAACATGGTCAATACGGCAATACTCACTGTTACGAAGGATCAGATTAAACCGAATATATATATTTATTTATGGATATATATTGAATAGTATTTGTATGTCGTTTGATATCCCTTGTATATTCCTTGTACATATGCACGGAATATCCCTTTAGTCTACTATAGCCCATAATAGTTCATTCTCTTATTGGACAAGGACCTGGCGCCAGGAGACAAGCCCCTTGGAGCCAAGTTCAATGGTACCGACGAGACATGTCTCTACTAGCCCCGGCTCTGCGCAGGAATACGGCTACCGAAAAGAGAGTGGCACTATTTGTTCACCGTGCATATAAATATGGCGCAAGTAAATGTAGAAGACCCTTAGTCCTTTACCCTTCTACCCAACTAAGTAACAGAACGTGAAGCCTCACCCACGATACCGCGTGCGGTGTAGTATGGCCTGTTTGGCCTTAGAATAGCATCGAGACCTCGTGCGAATTAATAACTGAATTGTCATAGTTTGGCACTGTACCGTCGAGTGCGACGTATTTCTATTAGGTTAATAATAGTCTATTATGTATGGTGCATCGTGCGGTTAGAGTTCTAAAGTGAGCAGCATCCCCATCGCTTCCTCGTGTTATCTAGAGTCTTAACCAGGTTGGGCAGACCACACGTGGTGCTTTCATCCGAGGAGTTCTAGGCGAGGACCGAGTGGACCTGTACATTGGATTACCTACCCGACGACTGCTGAGCCCTATGCGGCATGGAATATATATTTGCTTTGGTACTTTGATTTGTGGAGCGGATAATCGCCAACACCGGTGAGTGTTGGATTTACCCCGAGAGGAGTCAAGGTGAGACGACGCTCAGACCAGACTGAGGTCGCCTCGCTTCTTCTTCATTGTGGACCTACAGCTACAGCTACAGCCTACAAGAGAGCCAAGGTGTATTCATCTGTGGATCAAGATTCTACTGCACTGTCTTCTGTACCTGAATTCTCTCTAGAAATCGTTGACCAGACGGGCTACTGCCGACGGCTCTCCTACTCCCCCTACCGGCCTACAACCGGGAGGACCCCTTCCAGAATTATCCTGCTATATCATTAAGAGTACCATAGATCTAATTCCCTAAGAGCCAGGTTGTATACTTGCTTCCTGCGTAACCAGAGATTGGACATTCAGTGTTGATTTGCCTACGAGTACTCATTTGCCTTACAAGTGCATTCAAATCATAAATGTAATAGTAACTATTATATGTACCTTTTGCTATATATTAAATATTTGATTATTACCTTTGTGTGGACCCGATTTCATTGTGGGAAAGTGTTCATCATATTTAGATATCGTGTACTGTATGGCCAGTAGTTAAAGTACATAAAGCGGTAGTGGTTTAATGATACCATACTTATCAATACAGTCAGGGAATTGTACCCCTCAGTTACACTCACGCTGCATTGTGTGGTATGTCACAGGAAGCTCGTTCCAAGTTTTAAGAATCAGCTGGTCTTCAGGTTGAAGATTTTTTATTTCTGTCCACTTGTGTTCCCTCGCCAGCTCTGCTCGCTATATCTTCAGCTACAGATACTATTAGCTGTATCTTCAAAACTAATTTCTGTTTACTTTAAAATGACACAGTATTATTAAGAAATATCACAAGCATTAAAAAAAAAAAAAAAATACTAAAAAAT
This sequence comes from Notolepis coatsorum, assembly GCF_963971535.1. Lineage (NCBI taxonomy): Eukaryota > Metazoa > Chordata > Actinopteri > Aulopiformes > Paralepididae > Notolepis > Notolepis coatsorum. Next base: position 227,807,725 of record NC_140165.1, read on the forward strand.
TTCTGGGAGCCATATGCTGTCACCAGAAGAGCCATATATGGCTCGCGAGCCATAGGTTCCCGACCCCTGTTCTATGGCATAGATCTGAAGCTGTCTATAACAGTGTTTGTGTGTCTGTCTGTCTGGCCCCACAAAAATAGACATTACTAATGTCCGTGATTGGCTACTCAATATTTAAGCTACACATGTTGTCTTGTACAAAGGCTCTCACAAATCATGCAATGTAGGAAATCAATGTAGGACACAGCAATATTGAGTGGAAATATTGAGCAGCCAAACATTAACTGACGTTAGCGATGCTAATCTCCATTAGTGCTAATCGAATGTTGATCCATTTCTGTTCAAAGAGGCTATGACAATGCTCCTATTTGGATGCCAAAGGGATATGTTGCTTATTTAACGTTATTTTTATTTTTGTAGTTTTGCTCCTATTCATTCAGCTTGCTAATGTCATCTCACTGGCGTTAAACGTGCTCACTCACTAAACATGCTCCATATCCACGTCTATCCATGAAAGACCCTCACCACCCCAACAACAGCCTGTTCAAGCTGCTGCGGTCAGGCAAACGCCTGCGAACACCAGCAACTAGGACAGAGAGACTTCGTCTCAGCTTCTTCCCCCAGGCCCAAGGACGCGGGAACTAGAGGTGCGACGGGTTCTGCAGCACCCCCTGCTGGCGGGGAGTGTAACTGCAAGCAGTGTCAAAAGATTTACAAAAAAAAAGAAACAAATTCAAAACTTAAATTTATTTTAGTTAGCATTTTAGTGTAAGCAGTCTAAAAAAATGTTTAATGGTTAAAATCCACTATTTAATGATATTTTCTGTGTATCTGATCTGAGTCTGACTGTCTGTGACGCTGCAGCGCGCCGCACAGTCTCACACACACACATCGGCGACGCGCCGACGTCTACTACGTCGACTATGTGACGTGGTTTCAGCGCGAAGGATGAGGACTTGAGTTTGCATAATAAACAGTAGTGTATTTACTTCCTTGTGTCTCGAAATGTCTCAAAAACGAATATCCGATTTCTTTAATAATAATCAGCCCAAAGCCAAAGGCAAAAAAAGAAATACACTCGACTCAGAGTCTCTCCAGCTGCCAGGAAATATAGATGTCTCTGGTCTTCACATGCAAATGAGGATGCTTGGAGACCTTACGAAGGATGAGGACTTTTGCACTGTTCACGAACTCGCTGTGTATATGTCCAACCTGCACATGCAAACAAGAGGACTCTTCAAAGACGTGGAAAATCTCCTCCATCTGTGTCTTTCCATGCCCATTTCCGTGGCCTCTTCAGAGAGATCCTTCTCGGCGCTCCGTCGCCTGAAAACCTGGCTGCGTAACACAGTTACCCAGAAGAGACTCACTCACCTGGCCTTGCTGCATATGCATCAGGAGGTTCTGGACTCACTGGACATTCATGTTGTCATGAAGGAGTTTATTTCCACCACTCCTGAACGCAAGACCACCTTCGGTGTTCTACCGTCTTTGGAATAGATAATGTGTGTTTATTATTGCTCCTGCGGTGGCCTGGCTGGCTGCGCAGTGCGCCGTGCTCACTTGGTTAATGTTTCAGCACCACGGACAGCGACTGTTGTTGTGACAGAGTCACACACACACACACGCACACAAAGTTCAGTTACTCTTAGTTTGTATACTATTATTACATGTTCGAAATAAATATTTCAAATAAAGAAATGAATATTTTCGGATGGTTGCGTGTCTGTTTGTTCACTTCATTCTGTCACAAAAATGTGTAAATTGTCACTAGCGCGCTGACTGTTAGAAGCCTATATTCATTAATATAATATACATCATTAATCTGTTTAATCTATACTCTGCATTGGTTATACGATCCTGTGCGGTGTGCGAAACGAAATTCCAAACACTAGTTGTTGACGCTTGCGGGCGGCTTGCGTCTAAATCGACAATAAATCGTCTTCTGATTAGAGAAAAACTGCTGCATTTCGTGTTTCCGGACGACATATGGATGAGCACTTCCGGTTTGACGAGTCATTTCCTGTTGGTGTTCAAGTTTGTCTGTTGTATTGTAAAATATTGATCTTTCAAATGAATGGAAAATCACAAATGATGCGCTTCGCGCATGCATTTAACACTATGGTCGCCGATGGCGTGTTTAGACGTCATTCCTAGCCATGCTCATTCTGCCGAAGACGCTGTAACTCGTCTTTGATATCAATATTTCAAAAATCTGTGATCGAAATCATATTTCCCCTCCGGAGCCCTGAGATACACTGCAAAGCTCCACTCAACTCTCTAGCGGTTCAAGAGCGCCATCTGGTGGCCGATCGGCAGATCGCCAACAGGAAATGACTCGTCGAACCGGAAGTGCTCATCCATATGTCGTCCGGGCACTCGCTATCGTTAGAGAGACTCCGTCTTGGTGCAAATAACTCGAAAAAACAACATGATTTGGACGTATATACTATTATACAACCTGGAAATGGATCGGGCATTTCTCCATCCCATAATAGAAAAAATTCTGTTCCACGCTCATCTGCCAGCGGCGCGAGGAAGCCACGGTGAGTTGCAGCGTTATATTCTAACATGTTCCATATAAACTGCTATGATGACCATATGACCCACACTGGATGAATCATCTAACGCTGCCCACGGAATTATAAACGATCCCCCGCCCATCCGGTCATCATCAGATGATACGTAGTAACTTCTAGAAGTACATCCAGTTGAAATTTTTTTATCTCGCACAGATTCCTACCAAACTGTATTTGATCATCAATATAATGCATTTAGGGCTATAAATCACGTTCTGAAGAAAGCTGCAGAAAACGATAAAAACATACTTTAGACCGTATTTTAGTATGAATATGTGAATGAAAAAGTATATCGTTGCTACACCCTGAACAATACATATAGGACATTGAATGGGCCATAATAATGGCAATTTAGCAATAGAATTTAAAAAGGTATAGCCCTGCAAAGAACTTCTCCATAGATAAATAGAGCTGGCTAGGGATGGTAAATTATGAATTTGAACCATGGCGATCAAAGTGTTAATATGACATTATTATTATTTATCCGACTCCAACCGCACCCCCAAGTATAAATTACTTCCTGCGTGCCTGCCCAGGCCATCAGAGTCTTGAACACTGAACTATCCACACACAAGCACACATGAGCACACACACAACACACACACTGTATACGCTCACACACTAGCAGTCACTTTAACATGAACACACACACACACTCATGCTGCACACGCTCACACTTATGGTCACTTTACACAATGAAAGGTCACTTTAAAAAAAGAAAAAACAAGAACGGGAGTGGTTCTTGTATAGCAAATAGATGGATAGCAAGCTAGCATAAGGATGCATAGTATAACTAGAGATTGTATGGAATAGCATTGTATAGCAGTGTACCAGTGGCGGCTGCTGACAAAACATTTTGGTGAAGCAAACATTTTATTTTTAAAACATCCCCCAATGTGTGTGTCATTGGTGGCTGGTGTGTTACAAAATTGGGGAGAGATTAAAAGTAATAAAGAAGTCCGAAATTCAAGCTTTCTTTAACTACAAGGCATTTATTCATCATATTAATAAAAAAAATTATAATATCAAACAGAAGACTGAGTACACCGAATACAGAAGCCATGTTCGCTGGATTTTGGGGGAAAACAATATCTTTGACCTGTATTGGTCCCCTTGATACCTCATTGTTGGGTATGGCCTACTTGGCCATAGTGCAGGGTCTTGTGAGGTCAAACCTTTAGTGGTGGTGGTGGTGGTGATACTGCTGCTTGTAGAGGTGGGTGACACGTCATCTTCATGATGGGCAGGTGTTATGGTCTCACTGAAGGTGGATGTTGACGGACAGGGTTCCTGCAAGTTTCAACAGGTTACATTTAAGACATTTTAAGACCACTTTCAATATAATCTAATATGTTGCCATAGCAGCAAAGAACTATTAAGGACAATTACTAAGAAGTAATTCCATGTATTGGCCTGATAGGCTATTACCATACTGCTTACTTTGCAGCCTGGACATTTCCCCCCCAAACACATTTAAACATGATCCAGAGAAGTTATCGCAACATAGAAGTAATTTCCATTAAACACTGTGTAAAGTTAGCTTGGTGTATTGAATCTACCATCTCTCATTAAACACTGTGTAAAGTTAGCTTGGTGTATTGAATCCACTATCTCTCATTAAACACTCAACTGTGTACAGTATGTTAGCTTGGTGTATTGAATCTACCATCTCTCATTAAACACTGTTACAGTTAGCTTGGTGTATTGGATCCACTATCTCTCATTAAACACTAAACTGTGTAGGCTACAGTAAGTTAGCTTGGTGTATTGAATCTACCATCTCTCATTAAACACTGTTACAGTTAGCTTGGTGTATTGAATCTTGATGTCAGGGACGTTAGCGTCCAGGTATTGTTCTGGATACAATTCGGCTGGCTAATGTTAGCTAATGTTAGCGTCCAGGTATCATTATGTAAACAATTTGGCTGGCTAACGTTAGCTAATGTTAGTGTCCAGGTATTGTTCTCTAAACAATTTGGCGTCCAGGTATTGTTCTGGATAAAATTCGGCTGGCTAACGTTAGCGTCCAGGTATCGTTATGTAAACAATTTGGCTGGCTAACGTTAGCTAAGTTTTACAAACACTACTACTTAATTTTTTTCTGATACAGATACATAAGTCCACTTCTTCATGTTGCTCAGTTGCTGGTTTATACTTCGGTCCAAAGTTTAATTTAGCCTACTGTGTTGTTACAGCTGTACTGTATTGTACCCATTCTGCAATCTGTTAATAAAATGTTCAATCAATCAAACAGCCGGAGAACTTGATGACATCATCACAGTCACGCAGCTCTTCTCTGATTTGAGTGTCAGAACATTGAGGGCTGTCAATCATTCAATCCCTGTTCGTGAGTCGTGCACGCAAAACTGCACGGGCGGGGCTTAGATGACTCAAATAGCCTATTTTGATTGGATAATTCTATTCCTAAAATAAACCCGTGCAGTTTAGTTGCACTGAGTGATTGACAGCTCGCCATTACTGCAGTTATGTGAGCAGGCCTGATCAGAGAGCTCAGATCTGTCACTTGGCCATTTTTGAAAAAAATTATAATAATAAATATATATATGTACATTTTTAATAATTATGAGTGAACTTCTGCCTCACGTGTTGTCATGGAATAACCTCCACTGCAGTGTACATAAGACCCAGTGCCTCATCCATAGCTAACAGTGTATTGCACTATCACAGGACCTAGCATGTCTTACCATGCTTTTGTAAAACTCATGTACATATACCTGATATGTCTTACTCTTATTACTTGCATTATTGCACAAATGTCGCATTCTCATCCTCAGCCTAAATGTCGCATTCTCATCCCATCTTATTATTGTATTATTGTATTATGCACAATCGTTGCGGGCAAGACCCCCCGCATTTCACTGTATACTTGTATGCCATGACAAATAAAACTCTTGACTTGACTATAGCTACACTAGTTTATTTCCTATCACATCTCATTCATCTGCCACCTGCGCTGTCTTGTTTTCATATTGTTAACCTTACAGCAACATAGTTGATGCTTAAAATCATTGTGCTTACCCACTGTTTTGTTACACAAACTTGTGTTCGGTGGAAATCACGCTTTCGAAGCCTCAGCCCGGGCCCGCAGGATCATAGCACCCATGAGCTAGTTAATAATCCAGGACAGCCAGGAACACAGGACTCGCCTGGATAAGTGATGAGCTGAACACAGCGGCGGGTTCAGTTTAAAAGGAGGTTAGTGCTTTAAGTTGAAAGGATGCAGAGATAGGAGCGGGTTGTGTGTGTGTGTGGTGGGTGCGGGGGGGTGGGGATGCATTGACCCTGCCTTGTTTATGCTTCTCATAAAGGGCTTGTCAACCCCGTCAGCCAGAAGGAGAGAAACCAATTTGCAAGCTGACAATGTGACATATGCGCATATGCATGTGCACGCACATGTACAAAGAGTGCACACACGTGCACAAATACTCTCTCACGTGCACACATGGATGCAGACATATGCAGACACACAGACACACCTGTGGACAAGCAAATACCATAGATTGAAGAGATCTTCCATGGTCTGCTCCGTCATTCGAGCCCCCGGCCTTTCACCCGTGGCGGGACTGTTCTCCCCACCACGCTCCGGCAGCCAGGAATGAGCAGCCAAGATGAGAAACCAAGACGAGCAGGTTTCAGAACAGTTTGTTCTGCCTGCCTACTGCAACACTGTCTTGGGGCAAAAGTGGCTCAGGAGGTAGAGCACTCGTCTGGTAGTTGGAAGGTTCCTGGTTCGATTCCCGCTCCTCCCGGGCAGCGTGTTGAAGTGTCCTTGAGCAAGACACTTAACCCCTAACTGCTCCCAATGTGCCGGTTGGCACCTTGCATGGTCGCCTCCGCTGTAGGTGTGTGAATGTGAGTGAATGGGTGAATGTGAGGAACATGTGTTTTTATATTAAGCTGTAGTGTAAAGCACCCTGTGCATTCGTGCTGTGAAGGGTGCTTTAACAAAGTGCTGCAATTTTAGGAATAATATATATATAGAGCAAAGGACCTTTTCTCTTTTGAAAGGTAACATTCCGAAGTTTCTTACACAATAAAGAAAAATCGCTTTGAGTGCTAATGAAATAGAGTAACAGAGGTTTGAACACACTGAAGAAAAAGTTTTGTGTACTCACATTGCTGTGCCTGTTTTTAAGTTCCAGCTGAGAGGTAGGAGCTGGAAAACATAACGGTTCCATAGCCTGAAGTCTTATAGTCATACCAGGTCCAACGTTTTTTTTCAAAGGTTTTTGTAATGTGTGTACCGCAATAATTCAGCGTGATTATACAAAATGGCCATCCACTGCCTTTATTTCCCCTCTCGAGTCAAAACAAAGGACTTCTTCGTCTTCTTGTGTCACCTTCCCCCACCCTGAGCGCCCGTCTGGGATCGCTTTTGGAGCAGATGCTCTTTGGCTACAATGGTGGTCAATCATTTTCGCCATTAGCGGTGACTGGTCAGTTCAGGACCGCTCACAACCGGATGTGGTAACTCGCCCCAGCGGCTCGCCGGATGTTGTGTCTTGTAACGCAAGAATGGAATCACGCAATAGGTATACCACACTGGTTACTTCTACACACTACATACCAAAGGTGTGGACTCGAATCACATGACTTTGACTATGGCAAATTGGATTACTTTAGACTCGACTTGACAAAATCAAAAAATACTTGCAACTCGACTTTGACTTTAACACCAATGACTCGTAACTTCACTTGCACTTGAGCCTTTTGACTTGAAAATACTTGATACCTTCCCCCAAGCCCAACTATAAAAAATTACGTTATTTAAATAACTACAGTTGTGTCGTAGCCCCAGAGGCACAGCTTCTAATCTGAACAGGCAAGCCAGGCAGCAGCTTGGCCCTGCCAGTAGGGGGCCCCCCAAGGGCTGACATAATGTACTCAACAAAAGCGACCGCAATTCCTTCTGCTATCTGCCTTAAACATCAATGGACGATATGCAATGAAATGACAGTAGGAAACCCCCTTAGGGGCCCCATGTCACTCGTGTTTGAAAAAAATAGAAATTCACGTGAAAACTACCCTTTGAGCCAGCATTAGGACCAACGTATAAACAAACAAAATGAAGAGGACTTATCCATAAACAAACTAAATGAAGAGGACTTATTCATCTGGAGCAGAAAAAAAGATGAGGAGGAAAAAATTGAGAAAGACAGTGGTAAGTAGGCCTACAGCAGAAACGCTACTGATTAAGCAAATAACTGAATGCTGTTGTTTATTAATGGTCTTAACCTGTTAAGCCCTAGCCCTATTTTCTGAAAATCTGCCTAAAAATACATACCTAAGTAAATGGAAGATTGCTCCACTTCTACAAGGTCCATTTGCATGTCCTTGGTATCTAGGGACATCTATGGATCTCATGGAATGTATTCCCAATGTCAGAAATGTTGAGTCTGTTACTAGGCTTGAGTAAATTGTGATGAAACAAAGGAGAATATAAATTATGATTTTTCTTTGCATCTTTGACAGTGAATAACACCATTACCAACACATCAATTCATCACTATTGCATTTCATAGTCTTGCTTTTCCTGTTTCATGCTGTTGGAGTGAACAGAACATTCTGTTGTTGTTGAATATGGCAAAAAAATACAAATCAAGTACATTCACACTTACTGTACATACTATATAGCACACATCATATGCATACACAACACACACAGACTACTCACCTACACACACTGTACATAATAATAATAATAATAATAATAATAATAATAATAATAATAATAATAATAATAATAATAATAATAATAATAATAATTATTATTATAATTATAATAATAATCTTTATTTGTATAGCATTCTTTCATACAATAATTTAGCATAGCAGTAAAATAGACATACAACGAGTATAAAATAGACAGAATAAAAGCAATGCACACAATTTTAAAAAGGGTCAAAGAAAAAAATATTCGTTTTGAAGTTACTTGATTTTTTTGGTCCGTTTTGATTGCATTCATTTAGTTCCATTTGTCTTTTTAACTCATTATGGTAGGATAACGCCGATCCACCATTTAGGGTATGCATACTACTAGTATACATGACGATAGGTTATGTATATAACCTAGTTATATGAGTACTGGCTGAGCGTCCCGCTCTTAAGCCCTATCGAGATACCCCTTAACTCATGTACCTATTGTACTCCATCACGAATAAAAAACACGTACACCCACACCTGACCGGGTCCCGCCTCTATGGAGGCGCAGCCTATAAGACCGTAACAATGGTCACCAATACACCCTTCCTCACCAAAATCCTGTTCCAGTAAAAGACCCCCAAGGGAAGCGGGACGCTCAGCCAGTACTCATATAACTAGGTTATATACATAACATATCGTTATATATTCGTACTTGGCTTATCGCGTCCCGCTCTTAAGCCCTATCGAGATATGGGTTAGAGCGGACGCGAGGCCCGACAGATGTACCCCCTGAGGACCCGTAAGCCCACATCAAGGGGTTTGGGGAGCCCCGTCACCCCATCCTTCCTAATGAAGGGGGGGCGCAGTCAACTCCACCTGAGTGCGAGCAAGAGGGAACTAGAACCCCTTGAACACACAGCACAGGCGGAACCAAGTGTGACCTAACACACTGTGGCCCATACCCACACACTCCTGCTACCCTACCAAAGGACGGGAAGCAGGAAAGGCCACAGACCCCAGAACCGCCTAGGAGACAGAACCCCCGGTCATGTCCATGAGGTAAAACCTTACAAAGGGGCCCGGGGAGGACCATGAAGCTGCAGCACAGATGTCCTCCACCGAGGCCCCACCCAGGAGAGCGGCAGAGGCAGCCACCCCACGAGTGGAGTGCGCCCTGATGCCCCCAGGGGGATCCTGCCCAGCCAATGTGTAGCAGAGGGCAATGCCCTCGCACAACCAATGGGACAGGCGCTGTTTCGACAGTGCCTTACCGGCACGAGAACCACCGTAACAGACAAAAAGCTGATCGGTAACCCTGAGGTCCTGAGTACGGCTGAGGTAAATTCCCAAAGCACGGACCGGAAGCAGGAAACGCTTCACAAGAGGGTGGCTGAACAAGACATCCCCTCAAATCCCTCATGATAGGAGGATATAGCTGCTGCATATACCCTCACCGTCGAAGCCGACAGTCTATCAAGGAGAGACTGGAGGTAACTAAGGACAGCATCCAGGGGGCAGGAGACTTACACCACACTTGGAACATACGTCATCTGCCCGCGTAAAGCGCGACAGTGGAGGGTGCATGCGCATTCCGGATGGTATCACCATCAGGATCAAGAACCTGCGCCCCTCAACGTACCCGTCCCAACAACTGACCTAACAGAAGTATGGGGAAGAAACCCAGGCAGCACGGCATCGGTCCCAGACCTGCCTGGCTATGTCCGGACGTAATCCCCACCCGTCAGGATGAGGACCGCCCCGCGACAGTACACCTGTACCCACATTCACCCTGCCGGGGATGTGGGGAGCCCTCAGATGGAGGACGCCCATAGCCAGCCGCCAGCCGCCTGGTGCAGACGGGGGGAGCGTATTCCTCCCTGTCTGTCTATATACGACACTGACGTCGTATTGTCCGTCCTGATCAACACCGTTTGAGGACCAGAAGGACCACTTTCAATACCAACACATTGAACGTAGCGCAGACCGGGCAGCATGGTTTGCCAGCTGCCCCCTACTGCGTTGGCCCGACGCGTCACCATCGAGGGAGGCGTCGGTGAAAAACGTGACGTGAGACAGCGCCGTAACCGTCCTAGGACGGAACCTCCCGAGCGTATTGACAACACGCTCTGAGAGGGATGCCCATAGCCCTCCAACCGTTGACTGGGAAGAGGAGTACTCTACTTTCAGTCTACAGCAAACCCCAGGCTGGTAGGGACCTGCCTGGTACGAGACCTGACAATCCACCTTGACCGCGAAGGACCAGAACGTCGTCAGGGCAGAATACACTCTGTAACCCCTGACGACGCAGAGGCCCCAGTGCGGCCTCCACGCACTTGGTGAAGATGCGGGGAGCCAGAGAAAACCGACGGCAGCCTCTGGTACTCATACGGTAAGCCCTAGGATGGAAGATCGGAGATGCGCATACGCATCCTACAGGTCTATGGAGGAGAACCAGACCCCCACCTGACAGTGTTCAACAGGTAGGAGACAATCCAAAAAATGCTGAACCTTCCCATGGGACAGGTCCAGCCTGGGTCTGACACCCCCCCCCCCCCCCCCCCCCTCCCGATTTCTCAGGCACCAGAGAACACCGGGAGGAGAACGCCACGACGATGGCTTGCTTCGTCCACAGAGATTGGATCTCGTTGACCAGAGCTGTCACTGCTGGAGACCCTGACAATAGGGTCTGTACCAAACCCGAAAACGGGTGGGGTTGTGTAAACACAAGTCCCCGCCTCAGCGTTCTCTCCATCCACCTCGACATATGGTACTGCCGTAGTCATATGTGATGACACTCCCAACGCACCCGCCGCCATGTGGCGCAGTTCCGCCAGGAACTGTAGATAGTTGGCCCGGTCCCACCCGCTGTGCGTAGCCAACCCTTGAAACCGTGCAAGCAGAGCGTTCCGTGTCGGGACATCTGACCCTGACACTACCCACGAGGCAATCGCACCCAAGGGGGGACCCCGACAGAAAAGGCCGGTTTGATACGGGGGGCTTTCTAGGTGAAAAAAGCCCCCCCACTGAACACCCCTCCAGAACATGCTGAGGAGTTGTTCTGCAGCCGGACATGCAAGGTGTGAGGACCCCATGGGTTCCTACACACCGTAGCCCTGCAGTGATATTACTACCACCCAAATCACACGTGCCTGCGAGACCACCATCTTTCAGGAGTGGGAGGCACCAACATGATACCTGGCCTGGCGAAGGCGAGGCCGGGGAAGCCCGCACTGTGTGCCTCAAAAGGTTTCGAGCCCCCCTGCTGACAACACTTATAGTTGACAGACGTAACACCAGGCTCAACCAACACAGCTTATGGTGTGGGAGCCGCTTGACAGCACAACATTCTCACGGACAGACCCAGGCTCAGCCATCAACTGGGTGTCAGCCCCTGTCCCCATGAGAAGCAAAAAGTGGGGCCGCCCGCGCTTCAACGAAGGCACGCGGCCCGCAGCCAAAGGAAACAATCAGAGCCCACTTTTTCCGCTGGTGTTGGGGGAGGGAGTGATCGGAGAGCGGGCTGCTCGCGGCAGGACGGTGACGGCTTGTTGTTCAAGCCGAACCCATCCAACATGGCCGATCCCTCGGCCGCCAAGGCTGTCGGCCTTGTGGACACCTGTCGATTCAACGCCCAGGATACCTCTGGCGGGGGAAAACATGGCCGCCTGTCGAGGGCCTCGTCATCGCCGCTGACGAGGCTGTGCTCTCTCTTCTTCTGGCTGCGCGGTGTGAGGCGGTGTGGGGCCTAGGACAATACCGCCCGCGCTCCAGCAGAAGACCAAAATCCCCTGCGGAGAGGGGAACCCTGAGCGGTTATAGCTTGCGGCTAGGTCAAAGCTAATAACGTCAACAACCTTGCGCGATGTGTCGACGTCGGCTGGCCCTGAAGGCCCCGCCACCAGACACAATTTTTTTGATAGAAAAAACATCAATTCGAACACAGTTCTAATCGCTGCCAATTCCATACCGTGGCGGTACAGGCTTTAGCAGCCCACCAGCCACTCGCCAGGCCGACCCACCCATGGCGTCGGCCGGGCGGGGCACTGTTTCAATATGTCAAAAGCAAAGGACTGATGTTAACACGGAGCACCATTGGTGGTTGCAAACAGCAACCTCCACTGTGGTGTGCACCATGAAGGGGTTAAATTAATAAAATAACTAAACCACAAAATACTGTAGAATGAGCAAGCCCATATACACAACGTTAAGGGGAGGCGGACCAGAGCGAACTAGTCCCGCATTCATTCAAAATATTCACAACAGCACACCAGCCCTAGCTTATACCATTTACCAAAAAAGGTAAACAAAGCCCCCCCCCGCATACTCCCCCAATAGACACCGATTGACCGTCAGCATGAAATGATTGAGAGGAGAGAAAGCTGTAGCATAGACAGACCTTCTCATAGCAGAGTGACAGAACAAAACAGTAGCCCACTACACTACTACAGCCTAGCGTGAGGCGATGTGGAACCCAGATCAACAACCGCCTGCGCACAAACTACTACATGTTTACAATGTCGGCTGGACCCATAGCCCCACTACCCGACGCCAATGTGGATAGGAACTAGCCAGCTGAGCCATAACACTGGCCGCCGTTAAGTCCCATCCTGCAGTAGTATAGCTCTACTGCTACACCGCCGAGCTCAAGCATCGGCTCCCAGATGGGGACACCGTTCAACAGACCCCGCCGGAACACAGAGGTACGTTACCTGGCTAGGCTACCTAGCCACGGCCTACCCTGTTGTCAACCCATTTACCCGTAAAAAGGTAAATAGGACTCAGCAAAACCCACACAACAGCTACCGACTGACCTTCATTGATGAACCGGGCAAGAGGAGGGAGAAGTGACAACATCTCACGGCGGAGACATTAGAACAGCGTAGCAGTAGTGTTAGCATGTAGCATTAGTATTAGCATGTAGCATTAGTTGTTTAACAGCACGCTTTCAGGACCGTTTGGAACCCGTTCACTGCAGTGAACGTTCACCAAACCATCCCGCCCCTGGCGCCGACACACAACACGGTTGTGTAACAAAACAACCCAGCATTACTAATACTAACACCCATGCCTGATGACACAGGGCCTACCTTTGTACAACCCGGCTCGATAGCCAACCTTGTACGCTGCCCCTTGATCTGGCTGCTGACAGATGAGGAACATCAACATAGGCCCGTCGTGTCGCTGAAACATGCCTCGAAGATGCCAGGGGTAAGCAAACCTCCGGTAAGCTTTCAACATTACGCAATTTCTCTAATCTTTTCATAATGCTAGTTAACATAAGGTGCACTGCATCCATTATGATGGAACGAAAATAGAGGAAGGGTGTATTGGTGACCATTGTTACGGTCTTATAGGCTGCGCCTCCATAGAGGCGGGACCCGGTCAGGTGTGGGTGTACGTGTTTTTTATTCGTGATGGAGTACAATAGGTACATGAGATAAGGGGTATCTCGATAGGGCTTAACCCTTGTGTACCCCTGGTCCCTTTTTCTACTTTTTTGAAATATTTTGAGTGTGTGTGAGCACAGCGGTGTCTGTGTTTATTATTATTTCATGAAATTGGGTAAATATCTTAATTTTATTTATTTATTTTATAATTTATTAATGTTCATTGTGTGAAAAGCTTATAATATGAAACACTCTAAAACAATAGTTATAGTGTTTAGTGCCTTCTTTACCCCTGGTCCCTTTTTCTACTCCCATCCACTTCCATGTTAATAAAACCGCTATAAAACCGCCATAAAACCGCAAGTCTATTTTTTTTTTTTTTTTATCTCTAATCTCTAATTTTCACATCATATATCGATAAATAAACAGAATAATTACACCAGGCATTCAAAATACATACAATACATACCTTTTAGTAATAGATTAGTACTAACCGGTGCTTACTAACGCTTACTAACGGCTATTTCTGACCGCTATTTCTGACCGAAATAGTCAACCTTTCTTTTTTATAATGGCAGATTCTTATTCACAGGAATTTTGTCCCGTTTTGATATGCTGTAAAGTAGTGGAAAAAAATAATAGATATATGGTGAATATGGCGGTTTATCATTTTTTTTTCAATAAAAACTGACGTGGTATCAAACAAACACTAATTTAAGTGGTTAAAATTCAAAAATATGTGTAATTTTTTACAGATATCTTGAGAATAGGCTATGAATGTTAAACATGGGTAAAAAAAAATTTTTTAAATAGTAAACAGTTAAAATTATATGGCTTTAAACATGATGTATCATTTCATCTCTTAAGCCCAGTGAGCTCCACCATTGCTAGGCATGCACAAGAGAGGGACGCGATAAGCCACGTACGAATATATAACTGCATACTAGGGGTTTAACGATGCATCGATTAATCTAAATGCATCGATTCTAATGTGATGATTCAAACTGCATCGATTTGAAAATGTTAGAATCGATTATAATCTAAATTAATCAAAATAAAAAAAAAAAATTTTGTGTGTATTGTTTTTATTGACCTATAGTCAATTCATGCTGAGTGAATCAGTTCCCCCAGCCACATTTGTGTATTCAAAAATTTTTGGGGAATTAATTGATAGAAAATGTATCGAATCAGGGGAAATGAAAGGGAAAAAAAGAAAAAAAGATGGAAAATGTACAATGTTTACAATTGACTTCCGGTTTGAGAACGACATGTAGCAGACACGCTTGGTCAACGCTCCGCTCCCGTCAATGTTAATTTCGCTTCAAAACCTTATTTGCACAACACTAATGAGTTTAAACCTCATCGTATATATTAAATAAGACCTTCTACTTACTATATCAAAAGAAATAAAGATTCAACATGGGACCTAAGGAAAAGAAAGAGACTGGAAAGAAACACGGAGCAGACAGTAAGACAGATCCGGCTGTGACACGCTCAGCAAGGGATACAGCAGCGGCCAGTACAATGGCACCGATGTTGACTTGCCCCGTTGGGGAGACAGTAGCTGATAATATAACGGGCCCGATGACGACTTGCCCCGAGAGGGAGACAGCAGACGACAATATAACGGCACCGGCGGGGACGAGCTCCGTGAAAGAGAAAGCAGTGGAAATTGAGAAGAAAATATCCGACAATACCGCCGTGACTCCCAACGCTCCTACAACCTCAACTGATACAGGCATGGAGAATACACCACCCGATTTCAAGTCTCTGACTAACCTGATAAAGGATTGGATGGATAAAGCGGACGTTAACTGGGTTAAGGCGGATGCCAAGGCTGACACTTTCAAATGACACATCGACGACTTCAAATTACACATCGATGCTAAATTCGAAGAGGTTAAAATAGCGGCCGCAAATCAAACCGAGCGTATTACTGCAGTGGAAAACACTGTGCTCGAAATCACATTGAAAGTCGAGGAGAACAAGAAGACTGTTCACGATGGATTCATGGAGCTAGCGGAGGAGATACAACAGGTGGACAAAGCGCTTTGGAAGAAAATACAAGACATCGAAGAGGAAGCAATGGAGAGGCGGCTCGAGACCGAACGTCACTACCATAGATATAATGTCCGTATTGTGGGATTGGATGAATCAGTCAATTGCACAGACGACACATTTCCAACAGTGTTAGCTGGAATTCTAGGTAAACAGATCCTCCCCACAGTGCCGTTAGTGGACCATTGTTATAGAATCTGTACACGGGACCCCAAAGGCAACAAGACAAGGGTTATCATTGCTACTCTGCGCAAAACAGAAATAAGAGACGCGATCATCAGAGAGGCACGCAATCAATGGGGGAGACTGAAATATAATGACAAACCAGTGTCTTTCTACGAGGATTTATGCAGGGAGGCCATATCCCGACGTGCCCCTTACAAAGAGGTGCTGCAGAAACTCTACAGGAGAAAACTCAAACCCAGCCTTCGCTACCCAGCGTCTCTCTCCATCGTGGGGGAAGATGGTAAAAGATTCGGGTTACGCTCGCCTAAAGACGCCGAAGAATACATGAAGCAACATATCGGCCCCCACTACAAAACTACTCTACAACTACAAAAGCGACAGCAGATATGCCTGTAGGCAACACTGAGGTACAAAGTGTTTAATACGAAACGATAGGCACTATATTTATAGATTTCTGGTTTTTGGGCAGGCAATAATCCAACATTGACATTGGGAATATTCTGGATTCTTCTTTCGACAGTTCAGGGACACACTGGAATATACTGGAAAACACTAGAAGGACATAACTCTTGGACAGGAAGATTATTCTGGAACATAACATCAGTGTTTACAAATTTACAAGGGTATTCTACAACTTTCTAGAATACACTGTACTCCTACAATGAAGGCCTGTAACAATAACATCCGGTATGTATATGCATATGAACCAGATATGGAAGTTCAATAAGGTTTTAAAAACATCATCCTCATCTAAAGGTATAAGCATGACAAGGTTATTTAAATATTTTAAGCAATTGCTCCACTGCTTTAGGGATTTGCATAATGTAGTTCTAAAAATCTATTTTTTTTGTTGAGTTTTATTTTATTTCTTATTTTTTTAGTTTTTTTTTCTCTCTTTTCTTTTTTTTAGTGGAAGACAAAGCTATGTTAGCGGACAACATATACCATAACATTTGTCACTCTTCCTTTGGAACGAGAACCCGTGGAGTTGCCATAGTCGTAAAACGGAAGTTGAATATTGAATTGAAGGGAGTATGGTCTGATGCAGATGGTCGGATAACTATAGCTAAGATTGTATACAAGAACAGGAAAATAGCGTTGGTAGCGGTATACGCCCCAAATTTGTACGAAGCGAATTTCTTCACTACACTTACCAGAACAATGTTAGACCTTCCTGAATACTCATTTATAATTGGTGCGGATTTTAATGCCATTTGGGATCCAGGGATGGATAAATCTTATCCCACCTTTTCCAACAAACAGAAAAATTCATCTAATGCGTTAAAGGATTGGACGAAGAACACAGGTGTAAATGATCTATGGCGATCACTCAACCCCATGACCCGGAAGTACTCTTGTCGATCTGCAAGACATAACACACTTTCCAGAATAGATTATGTTTTTGCATCCCCGAGACTATTTGATAACTATGATGTGGAAATGGTACCCAATGCATTATCAGATCACTGTTATTTACTCCTAAAAGGATCATTTGGTATACTGTCATCCCGAGCCCCAAGATGGCGATTTAACTCGATGCTGCTTAATAACAAGGAATTCATTACACAACTCAAAGAAGCTCTCTCTGTATTCCTACTGGAGAATGCGAATTCGGTGCAGGACCCCAGAATGTTATGGATGTCGGTAAAGGGATTGATCAAGGATTTTACCGGGTGCTTTTCCTCCAAAATACGCAAGAATCGTTGCTCAAAACTGGCGGAACTGGAAACGCTTTACTCTACGTTATTTACTTCTTTACAATACAGCGACTCGGTTCGACTGGAAACTCAAATTAATGTGCTAAAAAAAGAGATTAACGCCATTTATAAACAACAATCTGAAGTACAAATACGTAGCACAAGACAACAGCATTACTCTCAAGGTTCTAAACCAAGTCACCTACTAGCTATGCGATTAAGAGTCAACGCAAAATTTGCAGATATAACTACCATTAAAGCACAACAAGGACTTGTTACAGACCCTAAAAATATAAACACGACATTCAAAGAGTTCTACTCCAACTTGTATAAATCAGAAACAACCTTCGATCAAAACAAAATGGACACATATCTTAATCAAATTAACCTCCCCAAACTATCAGAGGATGACGCTAAACAGTTAGAAACACCCATCACACTAGATGAACTCAGGAAGGCCATATCCGAAATGCAAAGTGGTAGGGCTCCAGGAAGAGACGGTATCCCACCAGAAATGTACCTCTCATGTTGGGACATAATTGGACCCCTATTACTTAATATGATTTTATACTCAGTCAAGGAGGGGAACTTCCATAAGAACGACAATATTGCACTCATAACAGTCCTCCTTAAAAAAGACAAAGACCCCACCGAGTGCGGTAGTTATAGACCCTTAAGCCTCCTCGGAACCGATATCAAACTGTAAGGTATTAGCCATCAGACTTCAAAAGCATATGACGTCTTTAGTTCATCCGGATCAGATTGGCTTCATAAGAGGCCGCTTGATCACGGATAACATAAGACGATTACTACACGTACTAGATGCCAGCAAGGACGACACCACACCTAAGGCGATGCTGTCCCTGGATGCGATGAAAGCTTTTGATAGGTTGGAATGGTCGTATCTATGGGCAGTATTAGAAAGGATGGGGTTAGGAAAAGGATTCATTGATATGATTAAAGTATTATACAAAGACCCATCGGCCATGATTACAACAGGTATAATCACCTCCGAAATCTTTCCTGTATCACGCTCTTCTAGACAGGGTTGCCCTCTTAGTCCCGGACTATTCGATTTATCATTAGAGCCTATAGCACAATATATAAGACAATCCCAATCCATAGAACCAATCGTAATCAAGGGCACACAACATAAAATTTGTTTATATGCGGACGACGTAATACTGTTCATGCAAAACCCTAACACCGCAATGCCTCTTCTTCTCAAATTGATTGATGACTTTGGCGATCTATCGGGATTTAAGATAAATTGGCCAAAGTCGGCTTTTCTTCCACTTAACGCCCATGCAAAAAAAAAAATACTCCTCCCAGAAGAAATACCAATGGTTAAACACTTTAGATGTTTGGGAGTTGAAGTATTCCCTACCATAAGCCAAACGGTGAAGCACAATTACATAAAAATCCAAAATAAAATCAAATACGACTTTGACAGGTGGTCAAAACTTAAAAACTCAGTACAGGCACGGGTATCAATAGTTAAGATGGATGTCCTACCTAGAATAAACTTCATCAGCTCAATGCTACCGTTACCCCCTCCAAAAAATTACACTCTTCCGCATACAGATTTATTTGGAATAACAAACCACCACGTATAAAAAAATCCACCGCACAGAGAAACAAAGCCGACGGAGGTATGGCATTTCCAGATTTTTTCCACTATTTTAAGGCGTACACTTTAAGACCACTGACAACCTGGTTTGATCCCCAAGCATCAGTATCCTGGAGAAATTTAGAAGTAAATATAGTAGCACCACATAGACTGCAGGACATAGTATACACCAAATTATCAATTAAGCAATGCAAACTGAAATTTGGCCCCATTATTACTCATGCGATCCGGATATGGCGTGAAACACAAAAAAAATATTCTAACCCACATAAATGGCATAATCATACTCCCTTATTCAATAACAATGCACTCCTGATTGGAAAACGACCTATAAGATTCCCTAGATGGGAAAAGCAGGGCATACACACATTAGGAGATGTTTTCAACAAACAGGGTTTTTGTAGTTATGAGGAAATACACAAAAAAAATTATCTCACCAGTTCCACATATTATTTTTACGCACAGTTATTGTTATGTTTGAAGGCTCATGGTGTCCCATTAAGGATACCAATTGTACACCACAGATACCACAAATTCTTCTATGAAAGAGAGACATCAAGAGGTTTTGTGTCAGATTTTTATCATCAATTACTAACGTCCTCGTATGAAATCCTCCACCTAGACTCAGTCTGGAGGAGGGATATACCAGACCTGGAAATACATTTTGATTGGCAAGAAGCCTGGGCAAATGTTCGACTTGCGTCACGTAACCCGGACCATCAACAAATCAATCTTAACTATATTCATAGGACATACCTGACTCCTATAAGACTGAACAGAATGGGTCTTAAACAAGACTCCAGATGCTCCTTATGTACAAATGGGGATGAGGGTACATTTATGCACATGTACTGGGACTGCCCACCAGTTAAAATATTCTGGAAAGAAGTGACCCAGCAATTATCAAATCTCTTAACTCTGAATATACCTGTACACCCCTCTGTATTACTGTTGAATGATGTTTTTGAGTTTGCAGTCCCTATACAGCTAAATAGATTGGTTTTATCTGGTATCACAGCGGCTAAAAAGCTGATAGTATCACGATGGTTTCAACCGGAAAAAATGTGCTGGAAGGTCTGGATTCTTACATATCTCGATGTGATTTATCTAGAAATATCTACAGCAAGAATTTTGGGTCTCAGTGAATCCAAAATTACAATGTGGTTAGAAGTGGTGGAGAGAATAAAAACTAGCATATGAATTGTAGTGCCTGGTTAGGAGCGAATGATAATGAATGGATTATCCAAGGGGGGGCCCGGGGGGGGGGGAGCGAGCGAGAGCATATGTGTGTAGGGTATTAGATAGCAAGTATTAGGTGTATATCTTGTATAATACATTTATTTAAATGGTGATTTCATTGGATGTGCACTGTTAATTAATGCTTGTATATCTAATTTTATGTTGTTATGTTTATGTGTATGTGTTTGTTTAAAAAATTATAAAAAAAATTATATAAAAAAAAAAAATTACAGGCGGAGCCAGGCGTTCATGGGGTGAGACGTGTTTCACGGGAGCTCCCTATTATCGTGCGGAAAACACTGTCACCCCACTAGTCTTTATTTTATTTTTATTTGTTATTGGTCTTTTTGTTGAGTGGTCGAGCATCTACTACTTTCATCGACCTTTTTTCAACTTTTCACGATGTCGAAGGGAACCAGAGCCATGAACGCTACAGCCGACAAAATGGCACAGAGCCCGTCCTCGCTTTCGCCTGAGATAAGCGAAATTCTCTCGGTCGTGACCAAACTCCATGCGGACTTTGAGGTACGCTTCGCTGATGCACAAATGAAAGCGCAGGCGGAACTTTTTGATACCTTCCATCGGGCAATGTCGGAGGAAATCAGGCTGGCGGTAGGTCCGTTGAGAGAAAAGATGGAGTCGCTACACGCTGCCGCCGCAGCTAACGCTAACGAACTAGCTTCGCTAACGGTTGAGGCCTCTCGACAGGGCGAGAGGGTGGAGGGTCTGGAGTGTTCCCTGCTGGCTAGGCAGGCTGACGTCGCCAAATTACAGTCGGTAATTGCGGAAATGCAGTCCAGGGAGAGACGATACAACATCAGGATTGTCGGTGTACCGGAGAGCAGTGAGGGAGGACGTCTCTCGGAGAACATGCCGGAGCTGCTGCAGAAAATACTGGGGAAAGATGTTCTTCCCGACCCGCCCTTATGTGAATCGGCCTACAGAGCGGGCAAGACCAGTCCTGATGTGAGCAAGGAGCCGAGGCCCATCATTGTCAAGCTAAACAGGCTACAGCAGAGAGAACTCATCATGCGGTCGGCCCGGGCCAGAAGGGGGGATCTGGGTCTCGACAATCACAAAGTGGCCATTTTCGAGGACTTCACACCGGAGGTTCAGGCACAGAGGGGCGAATACAAACTGGTCATGGCCAAGCTATGGAAACTGGGCTTGAGGCCTACGCTATTCACCCCCACAAGATTGTCTGTGCTATGTAAGGGCGATGACCGTCGCTCCTTTTGGTCGTTGGCCAAAGCGGAGGAATATCTCGGGGGGTTGGTCGAGACGGTGGCTTGATAGCTTTGTCGGGTGAGTGGCTTGGCGTTGTGGACCTAAATACATTGTTAGGGCGGACTACTCACAATTGCTTGTTATCAGGCCCAGACAGGCTAACTACCAGCTGCCCATCCGAGCTCTATGGAGGCTAACGAGCTAACTGAACAATGTACATGACAGATTCTAGCGTGCTAGCCGGATTCATCACTAGCTTACGCGCTGGCAGCGGGCTGAGTCTATCGTCTGCGGCGTGACATTTGAGACCCGTTAATGTTTACGTATTTTGGTTGCTGTTGCTGTTCAAAGTGACATTGGTTTGCACAATTCAATGGTGATCGGGTCCTTAACTAACTTTTTGTATGCTTTTATTTTTATATCCAGGATGTTTTGAGCTTTGGGCTCCAATAGTAGAAGGTCGGTTGAATATACATATACAATATATGATAACAGGTTGGGTTGGGTATAGCTTTGCTTGCACTCTGGCCATAACCCTCTTTTCCTTTTCTTCTTATTGTCGCTGTTTTTATGTCATCTGTATGCACGATTTAAATGTGATCCGATTCTGCCTTAGACTATCTGCTGGTATGCTTTCATTTAATTTTGTTTTGAATTTTCCTTTACCCATTTATGCTATGACGTTGCGACATTGATACGCAGACTCTGAGGTAGATGGTTACAGGGTTGATGTTGAGTTATTATATAATAATGGCTATTTTTTCCATTATAGTTGTCTCATGTTAGGGCCAAGGCTCACGGTGGTTCTCGACCGAATATACATACAAAATATATGATAACAGGTTGGGTCAGGTTTAGCTTTGCTTGCACTTTAGCCATAACCCTCTTTCCTATTCTTCTTATTGTCGCTGTTTTAATGACATCTGTATGCGCAATTTAACTGAGATCCGATCCTGCCTTAGACTATCTGCTGGTATGCTTTAATTTGATTTTGTTTTGAATTTTCCTTTATCCATTTATGCTATAACGTTGCGCCATTGATACGCAGACTCGGTAGTAGATGATCACAGGGTTGATGTTGAGTTATTATATAATAATGGCTATTTTTTCCATTATAGTTGTCTCGTGTTAGAGCCAAGGCTCACGGTGGTTTTCGACCGATATCTTTATTGAGATTAATTTTAATTTTTATTTGTGTTTATTGGACTAGTGGGGGTTTAATCAGGGGTTTATCTAGAGGGGGGTCGGAGTGGAGAGCGTCTTATTGGATACATGACTCCAGTGGGTAATGAGAGGAAGATGACCATCCTCAGTGGATGGGGCATAGGGAGGGGATTGGAGAGTGGGTATAGGAGGGTTAATAATAGGACGGGTGGGTTAGGGTTTAGAGTAGAAGGAGGGTGGGTTGTAACTGGGGTGGTATTGTTCTGTGTTTTATGTACTGTTGTCTTATATGTGTGTGATTGTTCCTCCTCTGAACTCCTGAGATTGACCGTCTGGGCCCGCCTGGATCAGCGCATCGAGCCTCAGCCTAGCTGCACTGGTATGTTCTCTACGCATTTAGACAAATTCGACCATGGCTAAATTGAATATTTTAATTTGGAACGCTGGGGGTCTTAACGCCCCTCACAAGCATGCCAGTGTCCTTTGGTTATTGAAGAGAAGAAATATTGACATTGCTCTCCTTAGTGAGACGCATTTATTGGTAGGTGATGTGTCAAGGCTGGCAAATCGACAATATCATGTTATCTCCTCATCCTCAGCCGATGATAAGACGAAAGGAGTCGTCATAGTTACAAGACGTAACCTTGATATCAAAGTCCTGGACGTGTGGTCGGACACGGAGGGAAGGATTACTATAGCAAAAGTTGAGTTCTCTCATAGGAAGATGGCAATAATAGCATTGTATGCCCCTAACACATTTGATTCAGCGTTCTATAATACAATCACAAAGAATTTGTTGGAACTTACTGGATACGCTCTCATTGTGGGTGGCGATTTTAATGCGTGCTGGGATGCGGAGATGGATAGGTCCGGGTCCTCTGAAACACGCGACCAACAACGGTCCTCTAAGGCCCTCAGGATGTGGGCCCAGGACACTGTGCTCACAGACCTATGGCGCATATCCAATCCCACCCTCAAGGATTACTCTCACCTGTCAGCCAGACACAAAACCTTCTCTCGAATAGACTATGCATTCGCGTCCCCTAATATGTTTGATAGTTTCGACGTCTCATTGGTTCCCCTGGCTCTCTCGGACCACAAGGGGATTTTCCTTACGGCAACCTTTGGCAGGCTCTCCACGAGAGCTCCCAGATGGCGTTTTAACTCAACCTTGTTAAAGAACGATGATTTCTGTTCGGAGTTCAGGAGTAAACTAGCTGAATTCTTGCAGATCAACGTTGGCATGGTCGAAGACCCTAGGGTCCTGTGGAACGCATTGAAAGGATTTATCAGGGGTCATGTCACACTTTTCGCCTCCAATTTGCGAAAATCCCGGTCAAAAAAACTAGAAGGACTGGAAACATTATATGCGGACCTATACGCATCCTTGCAAACTAACTATAGTGAACGACTAAACACACAACGTAAGATAGTCAAGAAAGAAATAAACTCCATACTTAAACAACAGTCTGAGTTCTTGATACATAGGACAAGACAAAATTACTACTTTCACGGCTCCAGGCCTAGCCATCTATTGGCAATGAAAATACGCTCGAATGATCATTTCTCGGATATCCCCTCGATCAAGACGAGACAGGGTACAGTCACTACTGATTCGAAATAGATCAACAACACTTTTAAAGAGTTTTACTCACAGTTATATAGCTCAGAGGTTAATCTCGATGACTCTAAATTTGAATCGTTCATTGGCGGGCTTGAGATACCCCACATTTCTGAGGAAGAGGCCAAGGAACTGGGGAAACCGATAACTCTTATGGAATTGAGGGAGACGATTGCTGAAATGCAGAGGGGTAAGGCACCAGGCTGGGATGGTATTCCACCTGAGGTGTATTTAGCTTTCTGGGACCAACTGGGTCCATTGATGCTCGATATGATCAATTATGCTATTGAACAAGGGGAGTTCTCAAGAGATGTCAACATGGCGTTGATTTCCTTACTTCTCAAGAAGGACAAAGATCCCAATGATTGTGGTAGCTATAGGCCCTTGAGTCTTCTCGGGGCCGATTTAAAAGTGTTTGCCAAGGTGCTGGCCCGCCGCCTGCAGAGATTTATGACGGTATTGGTACACTGCGATCAAACTGGTTTTATCCCGGGGCGCCTGGCTGCAGATAATCTTAGGAGGCTGTTGCATGTAATCGATAACAGTAAAGACAATACAGCTCCGTCCACAGTTCTGTCTTTGGATGCCATGAAGGCGTTTGACAGACTTGAGTGGTGATACCTGTGAAAGGTACTTGAGGTTATGGGTCTTGGAAAGAGTTTTATTCATATGATTAAAGTCCTGTATGCCTCGCCGTCTGCGATGATACTGACAGGCAAAAACTGTTCCACACTCTTTCCAGTCTCCAGATCTTCTAGACAGGGTTGTCCTCTGAGCCCAGGACTGTTCGCGCTTTCCCTCTAACCATTGGCCCAATTTATTAGGCAATCGGAGGACATCGTCCCCATAATGGTCAATAATACTCCACACAAAATTGCTCTCTATGCGGATGACCTGCTGATTTTTATGGACGACCCCTCCCGGTCGGCCACAAAATTATTGGGAATAAACGATGACTTTGGTAAAATGTCAGGCTTTAAGATTAACTGGAACAAATCAGCCTGCCTACCTCTTAATGAGCTGGCCAAGGCGGTACGACTACCAGCTGATATCCCCATAGTAGAAAATTTTAAATACTTGGGCATAGAGATATTCCCCACGCTGAATCAAACTACTAAGTACAACTTCACGGGTACTTATGATAAAATACGCCAGGATCTAGACAGGTGGTCGTCCCTTCCTAACTCCTTACAAGCCCGGGCTTCCAGAATCAAAATGAACGTCCTGCCTAGGATACATTTTGTTAGCTCAATGCTCCCCCTGCCCCCCCCAATAGACCACTGGCGCAAGGTACAATCGATGGTATCTAAGTTTATCTGGAATAACAAACGCCCGAGAATCAAAAGGGCTACTACTCAACGTAGGAAACAAGATGGTGGCCTCGCAATCCCTGATTTTAAGCTTTATTTCTGGTCCTTCTCACTGAGACCTCTGATGTGCTGGCTAGACCCTGTAGATGCTGTATCTTGGAGCTCCTTAGAAGGGGCGGCGGTCTCACCGCTAAGATTGCAGGATGTGGTGTACTCCACTGTCTCTATTTCGCTGAACTTTTCCCTGTCTACTCTCCCTCACCAGCCCCCACCCTTGCGATGATTTACTCTCCACTACTCTTCACCAGCCCCCACCCTTGGACTACCTTCACGCAGCTGTCATAGTTTATGATTAGCGCCCCAGAGGGCTTTATATACCTGGACCTCCCTTCCAGTCCTGGTCGGGTCGTTCTGTATCTGTGTTCACTCTGTGTTCATGGAGTTCTGTACGTTACCATTCTGTACGTCACCATCACCTGCCGCATCTCCGGCGTGAGACGACGGCCCAGCCATCACCACCTGTCGCCGTTTGCCTGGAGTGGGACACTGTCTTCGCTCTCTAATTCTCTACGGGAGGTTTTCCAGTGTTCCCACTCCAGACGTCAAGGCGGCACGCCATCGCTCCCGATTCCACGGGAGGAAGGTGTCTCTTCGTGATCCTCGTTCCTGGGGTGAGGTTCGTCGTCGCTCCCTAGTATTCCACGGGAGGACGGCGTGTTCCCATCCCGGTCCCCTGGGACCCCCTTTGTTCTGCGCTGCCCGTCTGCAGCATCCGAGGAGGAGGAGGAGGATCTCCGTGCCCGGCCCCCGCTGTCGGGTCCCCGTGCCAGGCCCCCGCTGTCGGGCCCCTGTCCCCGTGCCAGGCCTCCGCTGTCGGGCCCCTGTCCCCGTGCCAGGCCTCCGCCGTCGGGCCCCTGTCCCCGTGCCAGGCCTCCGCCGTCGGGCCCCTGTCCCCGTGCCAGGCCTCCGCCGTCGGGCCCCTGTTCCCGTGCCAGGCCTCCGCCGTCGGAACCCTGTCCTCATCCCTGTAAGCAGCTCTGGCCCTCGCCCTGTCCAAGGCCTTAACCCTGTTCTCTGTCCCTGTCTCCAGCCCGCCTCTCCGGGCCTCTGTCCCTGTCCCCCTCTCCAGTGCCCCTGGTCCTGGCCCTGACACTTAGCCCGGGTCTTTAGCCCTGGCCCTTAGCCTTAGTCCCTTAGCCTGTTCGCCTCTTAAAGGCACAGTGCCGCATTTTCCAGATTTCCTTGTCTCTAGTGTTTTTGTGTTCTCCCTTAAAGGGACTGTGCCGCTTTTTGTTCTTAATAAATATTTGCCCTGTTTTGGCTTACTCTCATACCTGTATTGTGTTGTGCGATTGGGGTCGGTTACAAACCATAACAATTTCATGATGCATTGAATTGTTGCCTGAATAATCGTAATAGAAATCAATCGTTGTGACTCACTAACAACTTGTGAGGTTGCATCGTTACACCTCTACTGCATACTATATACTAAATATACTCTGCAGACACAACACACATACTGTGTAGACTACACAACTACACACACTGTACATGACTGCATACTATATACTACATATACTGTGCAGACACAACACACAGAATACACACCTGCATATACTGTGCAGACACAACACCAAAGGTCAGTGAATACCACGATCACAACACCAGAGGGAGCTCCACAAATCATGTTAACACTTTAAGTGCCGAAAACGTGTTTAGGCGTCTTTCCTAGCCATGCTAAAGTTGCCGAGGACGCCCTAACTCGTCTTTAATATCAATATTTCAAAAATCTGTGATCGGAATCATATTTCCCCTCTGCAGCCTTCACACACAGTTCTGAGCTCCTCTCAATCCTCTAGCGGTTCAAGAGCGCCATCTGGTGGCCGATCGGCAGAAGCGCCAAACAGGAAGTCATGTGGATGAAGTGGTGATCACCCATATTACTTCCGGGCACTCTCTATAGGTCCCGGGACTCGAGCTCGACACAATACATAGTGATCCGTTGCCAATAACTCGATAAACAACATGATTTGGACGTATATACTATTATACAACCTGGAAATGGACCGGGTATTTCGACATCCCATAATGGAAAACTGTCTACCCCACGCTGATCTCCCAACGGCCCGCGGAGACTGGGGAGAGTTTTAGCGTGTAGTATTACCGTGTTCGACACTAACTGCTATGATGAACATTTGACCCACATTAGATGAATGGTATAACGTTGCCCACGGAATTATAAACGATCCCCCGCCCATCCGGTCATCATCAGATGATACGTAGAAACTTCTAGAAGCACGTCCATTTGAAATTTTTCATCTGGCACCGATCACTACCAAACTGTATTTGATCATCAATATAATGCATTTGGGGCTATAAATCACGTTCTGGAGAAAGCTGCAGAAAGAGATGAAAACATACTTATACTTTAGATCATATTTTAGTATGAATATGTGAATGAAAAAGTTTAACGTTCATACACCATGAACAATACATATAGGACCTTGAATGGGCCCTAATAATGGCAATCTAGCAATAGAATTTAAAAAGTTATAGCCCTGCAAAGAAGGGCAACTTCTCCATAGACAAATAGAGCTGGCAAGGGATGGTATATCATGAATTTAGCCTTAGGCAATCAAAGTGTTAAACCCAGATTCGGCTCAAACAAGGGACTAAACACGTTTCGCAATTATGCCACATCAATGTGGAACGCCCTACCCAAAGCTGTAAAGGAATGTGAATCACTACCCACTTTCAAAACCTCTCTCAAAGAACACCTACAGGAGACTGCAATTCGAAACTGGCCCCTGTAAATGTCCTAACACAACCCCCTCCAATGTACAGTAAATTACCAAGTATGGTCTTGTCAATATTCCAATGTACAGTTTTGCTTGTACAGTTGTACAGTGTCCCCCACCCCCCCCCTCCTACCCAACCTCCCCCCCACCCACCCAACCACCTCCAATGTACAGTCCCCCCCACCCCCCCCACCTACCCAACCTCCTCCAATGTACAGTTTCTACGTCAAATGTATATACTCTCTTTTCTGGACTCTTTTCGTATCACAAACAGTACTGTATTTGCAAATCTGGTATGTCATAAATGTATAGATGTAGCAGTACTGTCTATCTGTATGTCATGTATGTCATATATGTTATGATGAATTGAAAATGGGGGACCGTGATGTAAACAAGACGAAAGTCTTTCTCTGGTCTGCATCCCCTTAACAATTGTATGTATTGAGCTGTACTGTACTGTACCCATTCTGCAATCTGTTAATAAAGTTTTCAATCAATCAAACAAACACATACAGTAGACGACATACACACACACACACACACCAGTAAAGCTGCTGAAACAGCATACAGATGGGTATCTGAATGAGGGGTGAAGTTCACATCATGTTACTTATCTAAAAGAGTCCGTCCCGTCCCCCCATCTCCAGTTACAATAACTGGAGACACCACAGTCGCTTCTTATCTGTCACACAAATTGAGAGAGAGAGGGAGGGAGATAGAGCGAGATCAATAGATAGATAGATATATAGGTAGATAGATAGACAGATACAGACGGAAAGATACCACCAGTATGAATTAAGAATGAATTAATACTTTATTTAAATGTCATGGCAGACAGATCCTTCCTGAAGTCACATCAGGTCGGACAGAGTTCACTTCCCTTTGGATGGGAATCATGACACACGTTGGAATTAAAAAGCTTTTAACGGTGTGCGTGTGCCGCGTGCGTGTGTGTGCCGCGTGCGTGTCTGTGCATGGTGTTGATGCCTTTGAGAGTGTGTGTGTGTGTGTGTGTGAGAGAGAGTGAGAGAGAGAGAGAGAGAGAGAGAGAGAGAGATAGGTAGTTTATCTGTGATGTCACTCTGGTCTGATGTAAATGTCAGGGGTGAAAGGTCGCCTCATTAACATATCTATTGGCAAGAGCAGTAATTAATGCTTCAGGAGTCTGTGCATAGTTGGGAGAGAGAGAGAAAGATTAATTAGCTGTTTTAGTACTTGTTCCAATAGTCTTGTCTGCTCTCTCTTGGCCTCAGTTTCATTCTGTTCCGTGGCCAGAAGAGAGGAAGGATGTCTCATGTTCTCCTGTATGGCCTGCTATAATTAGAGAAGCAAAGCACATCATTGACCCACAATGTCACTCAGGGTTAGCCACTGTGCCCCTAGTGGTGGCTCACTGGCATGGCAGGTAGGATGTCGGGTAGACTTGTGGACTTTAGGAGGTCGGGGGCCAGGGACTACAGCCCCCTCAGCATTGACAGGGCACCGGTCGAGAGAGTGAACAGTTTTAAGTACCTCGGAGTCCACATATCTGAGGACTTGACATGGATCACACACGTTAACAGTGTAGTGAAGAAGGCACAGCAACGCCTCTACTTCCTTAAGCGCCTAAGGAAGTTCAAAGTGAGTCAGAAGATCCTCAAGAACTTCTACTTGTGCACAATAGAGAGCATCCTGACTGGTAACATCACCTCCTGGTTTGGGAATAGCACCGCACAACATTTACATTTACATTTAGACATTTAGCTGACGCTTTTATCCAAAACGATAACTTGTAAGTCGCTTTGGATACATTTATTTATTCATTTACTTTACACACAAAA
Organism: Notolepis coatsorum; assembly: GCF_963971535.1. Taxonomy (NCBI): domain Eukaryota; kingdom Metazoa; phylum Chordata; class Actinopteri; order Aulopiformes; family Paralepididae; genus Notolepis; species Notolepis coatsorum. The sequence goes on from NC_140165.1 coordinate 227,838,105, forward strand.
TATATATCAGAATGTGATATATATCAGAATATCCCAGTACTATGTTGTGTTTACAATAATTTTAAAGTGGGGCGGCTAAGTGGCGCAGTGGGCAAGGCGCTCGCCACTAACGCAGGAGATGCTGGGTTCGAGCCCAGCTCTCTGTGTTGCTTCCGGCTTGGCTGGTCATTCATACTAATACAATTGGCAGTATTAGGGGGTGGGAAAGCCGGTGGGTGGGGATCGGACGTTGTGGACAGCGACTCCTACAGGTCGGTTGGAGCGCCTGTACAGCAGAATCAGGAAGTATCAGGGGGAGCGTGAGCCTCCCATGCGTTACTCCTCGCCACTGAGAGATCGCGCTGTACAGGTGAAAAGATGAGACGGCTGCCTCCTCGTGTACCGGAGGGGACACGTGATGCAAGGTTTCGTCCACATTGCAGCCGACCAGTGGGACGCATGGTCTAGCAACGTTCGAGACAGGGGAGGGAAGAATTGGATAATACGAAATTGGGATGGGAGAAAAAATTGAAAAAATGGGGAGAAAAAAGTTGATTAAAAAACCAATCATTTTAAAGTCCCGAAAGTCACGCACGAACACACAGACACAACACAGTCAACAAGTCGTGGTGAGGAGGGGTCACGTCATACATTATCAGTGCTGTGCTAAATTAATCAATGCTATGCACGTTAGTCACACTATGTTAAGATAGCAGGAGCTGTCTGCCAACAAAGATGTTATTTCAACAAATGCATTCACAAAATGGATTACCATCCAAACGTTATTGAAGACTCCTGTGACCAGTAAGTAGATACTGCTACTTTTACTAACCATTTTTGACCGCAGCAATATGCGCATATGTTCTATGTTATATACATCACATATACACACATAAACGCAAATGCACGTACATATTTACATTTACTTCACCAGTCAAGAACAGAAGTGATCACAGTGGTGAGCAGCCTCACCAGTCACACCAGATTAAGATAATTCCCTCTCTCTCTCTCTCTCTCTCTCTCTCTCTCTCTCTCTCTCTCTCTCTCTCTCTCTCACACTCACTCACTCACTCACTCACTCACTCACTCACTCACTCACTCACATGTTGTGACATTAATGACCAGTGATGCCACTAACGCGTTACTAAGTAACGCGTTATTGTAATCTGATTACTTTCCCCCGAAAATAGTAATCTAACGCGTTAATCTTTACAAGCCAGTAATCTGATTGCAGTTACTTGTTCAAGTGGCTGTGCGTTACTATTTCGTTACTATCTCATCATAATGCAGGCGGAATGCAGTATTTTCTTTCGTTTTCGACAGTCAAATATACGTTTGGAAAGCTTTTCCTTGTATTGGGGAGTGACGTCACAGCACGCAAACTCGCGTGTTGAGCCATGCTGGTGGGCGCGGCTGTTATTGTTATTATCAGGCTGACCTAAACTGCAAGCTAGCAGGGAGACGCTCGCCAGTGGCGGACTGGGACACAAATTCAGCCCGGGACATTCAGACGCACCAGCCCACACACCGGCCCACGCACCGGCCCCGAAACCGGCCCACACAACGGCCGTTATGAAACACTTGTCCAGTATTAAACAACCCAAGGCTGTGGCTAAGGAGTCAACATCAGGGAGACCAAATCTACACCCCGCCCCTAGATGTGCACTCGTGCACAGTGCACACACACACACACACACACATACATATACTGTTACTTTGGCTTTTTACTTTTTAGTAACATCTTAGTGCCTCATTAGCCTAGGGATTAAGGATACATGAAGTATTAACTACACCATAATAATATTGAGGTTTTGATCCATAGAAAGGTCTGTGCTACACAATTTCAGTTAGATTGGATTTATTGTCCTTTAATTTGGCACTCATGACATTAGTTGCTTGCCGTTTAATCAACATCGAAAGACCCCCCACTTCCTCCCAGACACCCATTCCAAGAGTCTCAGTCTCTCTCAGTCTCTCTCAGTCTCTCAGTCTCTCTCAGTCTCTCTCTCTCTCTCTCTCTCTCTCTCTCTCTCTCTCTCTCTCTCTCTCTCTCTCTCTCTCTCTCTCTCTCTCTCTCTCTCAATAGTGACTCAGTATTAGCAGAGTTGATAGGAAAAGGGAAGTTTTGTCTGGGCTCTGCTGAGAAGTCATGGGTCAAATAGAAGGTGTGGGGGTGACTAGAGAAGATGGGGAAGTTGGTGAGTGGTGACTACTCCCATTTTCAGAATTTGAGGGTTCATTGGAATCTGATTATTCAGAATTCAATGAGGCAGAGAATGCTCTGATTCAGACTGACATCACATCTATATTCTGTATGCTGTTCCAACTCTTTGTTGAGGCTTTATTGAATAAAATGTTTGAATACAATGTTTTTATCGCTGCACCATTTCATCCAATAGAGAAAAACATGTTATCTTCACTAGAATTGAAAATAAAGTTGAAATCTGTGCTAGTAGTGATGGACCCAGTAGTGGGGGCAGTAAGGAAGAAGATACAAATATACTAGGGATGTTCGATATTGGCTTTTTTACCGATATCCGATATAGTCCAACACTTAAATTTCCGATACCGATATCAACCGATACCAATATATGCAGGGTTTCCCCCCCAAAAAACGAATAATTTCAGGTAATTAACATTACATATCTCTTGTTGTGGAATTAACACAACATTATGCATACTTTTGACAATAAATAAAATCAGAATGTGTTCTTACTTGCTTGCCTGGGTAAATAAAGGTTAAATAAATATAAAAAATAAAAATATTAAATTTTTCTTTTTTTGAAAACAGATACCGATAATTTCCGATATCACATTTTAATGCCAATATCGGTAGGCCGATAATATCGGACATCACTAAAATATACACATTATAATACACAATTTGAAAAGTAATGTCATGATCTAGGTGTCTTTCATAAACGTTTTCATTCTACTGGATGAAGCTCAACTTCATCATGGCTTCTCTCTCTCTCTCTCTCTCTCTCTCTCTCTCTCTCTCTCTCTCTCTCTCTCTCTCTCTCTCTCTCTCTCTCTCTCTCTCTCTCTCTCTGCATTCACACTCACACACGCTACTGGTGGTCATGAGCAGCATCAGCAAACACAGCTGCCCTGTGGCAGACTGACGGAATCATGTCTGCTATTCAGCGCCAACCACCATCAACAACCTTCATAAATACATTCAACATTAATGGAATAGGCTAACTACCAACTTAGCTGTAGCAGTTAGCTGTTATATGCAATCACATTTGTTTAACTACGGGGTAGTAGTTGACCGAGTTGTTAGCTTAAGCTAGTTAGCTGTGGTTATTTACAAACATGTAGATGAGACTAATCATATCGAGAACATGGCTAACAGTTGGGAATTCTAAGGTACATCTTATTTAAGCATGTAAAATGGCAACTAATCAATTCAATCAATTAGATTACCAATATTATATCAACATGAAAATTTGGAAGGGAACATAATAGTATTTTATTTTAGTATTTACTATTATAATATTAGTAGCCGATTAATTTGCAGCCCGTCCTAGGTTCTGATTGGCTCTCTAGGTTAGCACTTTAGCTTCTGATGCTGTGGTGGGCACTAGTCCTAACATTGCTAACTAAACTTTTAGTCGGAGAAAAAACTTCACGAGTCACGACTATTTATGTCCACGTGCTGTAAGGAATCAGGAATACGGAAGCACATTGTCTTGTAATAGAATGACTGAAATCACTGCAAGAGCTAGTATAGGCTAGCTAGCCCTCATGAACCGGCAGACACCAACAGTAGAATATGCACTAGGCTACTGCACGCACCTGTCATGTTACTGTTGGTTCCTTCCACTTGAACTTCATCATTATTAGCAGCAGCAGCTACTCTAACGACAGCCCTTCCTCTACTAAACATGTCTGTAATTTTAGAACATTGTTCTGCATCTTTTACTAGCAATTTTTGTTTTTTTATTCTAGCTTTTTCAGCTCCACTTTATTTTTTTTTCGTTCTCCATTTCTGCGCTTCTAGGCCTACTCGCGGTTGGGAGGAAACGTGAATCTCATTCACTGATGTCTCATGTCTCATTCAAGACAAAAACAAAAGCATGTCTTTCACTTAACACCAAGAAAACAGTGTCTATGATGTTCACAAAGTCACCAGTAGAGGTCACTCACTCTAATGTGTTTCTGGGAGAGGCGGAGCTGGACATTGTACATTAATTCGGGAGCATGTCTATGTTCCCCGGGTCCTATGTTCCCCGGGTCCTATGTTCCCCGGGTTCTATGTTCCCCGCTTTGATTGATTGAAATTTTTAGACCACCAGCCCTGATTCCAAACTCTAACCGTAACCAGTTCGAAAGAGGGCCTAAGCTTAACCAGTTCGAAACAAGGCGGACATTCATAATTAATAAAATAATAAAAATTAATAAAAATGTCAATCTATTAATCAATCAAGCGGGGAACATAGGACCCGGGGAACATAAGGATGATCCCATTAATTCAAGTATCTTGGGGTCACATTGGACTCTACATTGACCTTCAAAAAGTCATGTGAAGAAAGTGACAAACAGTCAAGTTTAACATCGAAAACTTCAGGCAGATCAGGCCCTGCCTGCCAGTTAATGCTGCAAGGATGGTTCTGCATTCAATGATTTTATCACACATCGAGTACTGTTTTATCAACTGGTCTCTTTCATATGTCACTACTCTTACACCAATAGAATTACTCTACAAAAAAGCCATAAAAGTATTTGATAGGAAACCAATTTCATTTCATCACTGTAATGTTTTAGAAAAACATAACATGCAACAAGGTTCTGCATGGACTTGCCCCTCCCCCATTGAATGAGTTCATCCAACAGAAAGCAGACACTGGCATTACCACCAGGGCCATCAGTAGAGGGGACTGTAAGGTGCCTTTTCGGTATACTACCTTTGCAAAAACTGTGTTCTCTGTTAAAGGTGGTAACTACTGGAATAGCCTACCAGTTGTGATTAGAGAGTGCCCTACATACTCCATGTTCAAGACCCATCTTAAACTGCATCTTAAGGCAAACCAGAACTGTGATCATTTTTAATCTGATTTAGTTTATGCAACTTGTTTATTGTTTTATTGCCGGCCCACACAATGGCCCACATACTGGCCCACACACCGGCCCACATACTGGCCCACACACCGGCCCACACACTGGCCCACATTAGTGGCCCACACACCGACTCACACACTGGCCCACACACCGGCCCACACACTGGCCCACATACTGGCCCACACACCGGCCCACACACCGGCCCACATACTGGCCCACACACTGGCCCACACACTGGCCCACACACTGGCCCACATTAGTGGCCCACACACCGACTCACACACCGGCCCACACACTGGCCCACATTAGTGGCCCACACACTGGCCCACACACTGGCCCACATACTGGCCCACACACCGGCCCACACACCGGCCCACATACTGGCCCACACACTGGCCCACACACTGGCCCACACACTGGCCCACATTAGTGGCCCACACACCGACTCACACACCGGCCCACACACTGGCCCACATTAGTGGCCCACACACTGGCCCACACACCGGCCCACATTAGTGGCCCACACACCGGCCCACATTAGTGGCCCACACACTGGCCCCCAAAAATTTTTTTTTTTTTTTTTTTTTCTTTTTTTTTTTTGGACCAGCCCACTTTGGTTCCGGCCCATCGGGATTCGTCCCGAACGTCCCGATGGCCAGTCCGCCACTGACGCTCGCGCTCGTAACGCTTCCTTGCACTGGAAGTTCACTAGTCTACTTAACGTTTGTGTAAACTAAGCCGGGTGAAAAAAACATTCACTTTGCGGAGGAAACAAAATACTGTCTACCGCATATGGAATATACAGCACAGCACGACCATCGACTTCTACAGGACTCGGAGTCGGAGCTGCACCAGCCAAACAGTATGTTCCACCTTTGAGTTAAACATCTTTTGCTTGCACTATTCATGAACATGGAACACCATACTGCAGTATGTAGGTTGTCAGTAGCACACTGACAACACTGCAGTATATATATTCCCTCCCCGCCGTATGTATATTTCCCTCCCACCCACCCACCCCCTCCTAATGTACAGTCCCCTCCCCATCATATGTATATACTCTGTCAGGATCTAGGGGTAACAGTACTGTATATTTGAATACCGCTTGTTGTGAAGGGCCAGATTAAACCGAATATATATATTTATTTATATATATTTAATTGTATTTGTATATTCTCTAATATTCCCTGATATCCCTTGTATATTCCTTGTACAATATGCATTGAATATCCATTCTAGCCTACTGAACATCCCATAATAGTCTCCATTCTACTATTGGTCGAGACCTTGGTGCCAGGCTGCCATACCCCTCAGACCCAGTTCAAACGTACCGCTCCACATGTACGAACAAGTCCTAGTTCCGCGTAGGAATCTGGCTACCGCACCACTAATGGGACTATTTGTTCATAGTGCGTATATATACTGCGCTACTAAAGTAGGACTTCCTTTTCAGTCCAGTTTCTTACCCTCCAATAGAGTCACAGACGTAAAGCCTCCCCGCGACGCCACGTGTGGGAGTAAGGCCAAGTTCGCCTACCATCGGTATTGAGACATCGTGTATATTAATATTTGAATAGTCATATTTGGCACTATATCGTCGAGTTGGACGTAGTCTATTAAGCTAATAATAGTCTGTTAATATATAGTGCTTCGTGCGGTGAGAATACTACCGTAGTCAGTACCCCATCGTTTCGGGCAGAGAACTGGCTGCTTACCCAGGGTGGTTGACCCCATGTGAAGCTGCACCCGAGGAGCCCCAGAGCCGACGAGCGAGTGGACCTGTATACCGGATTATCCTACCGACGATAGCCCGCCTTCCCAGGCACGGATTATGCTTTGTATACTTTGATTATTCCATGGATAAAGACCCCCGACACTGCCGTGTGTTGGAACCCCCCCCCCTGGAGAGGACGCAAGGTGAGGAGACGCTCTGCAAGACGAGGTCGCTTCACGTCTCTCCCCCGTGGACCGGAGATAGCCGGCCCACAAAGAGTCCACCTGCTTTCATCTGTGGTCCAAGGATCGCCGGCGCATTGAACGGCACTACAGTGGGTTCACCTGGGATACCCTTGGCCGGACGAGGCAGCCGGATTCTACCCCCCCCCCCCTCCTACTCCTGTTGGCTTACAAGCGACCGGATTAACCCCCCCTTAGTGTATCCAGCCTATAATCATTAAAGTATCATTGCTGTTATTCCTTAACTATTCCAGGTCGTATATTTACCACCTGCGCCATCAGAGATTGGACATTCTCTATTGATATACCGACGAATACTCTTTGCCATAAAAGTGCATACTATTTCAATTCATAAATGTAATTAAGTGATTAAGTGCTTGCTCTACACACCATTGCTGTGTAGTAATAAACGCATACTTCGACTTCGTACATTTGTGTTGGATCCGTTTCATCTACGTGAGAGTGTTTATCATAATATATTTATGCCGAGTACTGGGTGGCCGAATATAAAGTACAAAGGTAGTGGTAGTAAGTATCATATCTAGTAATACAGTCAGGGAATTGTACCCCTCAGTTACACCGCTTATGTCACAAATGTATCAGTACTAAATACCTATATGTCCCTATGCCATAAATGTCATGTATGTTGTGTATTACATCTAACATTGTCAACATTTCAGATGTATTATTGAGCGACCCACATCATAATATCCTGTCTAAAGGTTTATCTTTTGTACCAGCCCGCAAGGTGGATGCATTTACTACTAAGGTAGAACTATTTAAGTTTTTTAGAAATATTAAGTTGAAAGCATTTTATGCCAGAGGGTTTGATAAGAGAACTCAATACGCTAATGAAAATGTGTTGATAAGTGATGATGATGCTGATGCTAGGCCTGAGATAGAGCCAGACACCTTTAAAAGAAAAGTATTTAAACCCCGTAGTCTGTTTACTCCCCATCTCAATCCTCCCTCAGTTGAAACTTTCTGCAGATTAGTACAAAATGATGTCCTTAAGTTATGTGAGACCAGTCACAAAGCCCATCTTTATCCAAATTTACTTGAATCGGAGTCTGCAGCACTGAAGGAGCTCATGAAGAAGGAAGATTTAATTTTTAGAAAAGCTGACAAGGGGTCTGGTATCGTGCTCCAAAACAAGAGCTCGTATATATCTGAGATAAACAGACAATTGAATGAGATTGAGGTATATACCCTTCTAAATTCAGACCCTGTGTTCAGATTTTCTACGGAAATCAAAACGGTCCTTAAAAGCCTGAGATTGTCTGAGGCAATTACAGAAAATGAATTCAAGTTTATGTTCGTAGAGTACCCGGTTACTCCTATTATTTACACTTTACCTAAAATCCATAAGGATATGATTAACCCTCCTGGTAGACCTATTGTTTCCGGTATTGGCTCTGCCACAGAAAAAATCTCTCAGTTCATTGATGCGCATATTAAGGATTTGGCCTCTTCTCAGCGTGGTTACTTGAAGGATACTACTACTTTTTTGAACAGGCTCTCGTCCTGCAACATTAGTCCTACAGACTTACTAGTTACCATAGATGTAGTCAGCCTTTACCCCAGCATTCCACATGCAGATGCGCTGGACGCGCTGAGTTTTTATTTAAACTCGAGGGAAGTATTACTCCCCCCTACAGAAGCGCTGGTTAGTTTAACGGATCTAGTTCTAACTAGAAATTATTTTAGATTCCAAGATAAATACTATTTACAAAACAGAGGCCTCAGCATGGGCTCTCCAGCCGCTGTGAACCTAGCCAATCTTTATATGTCCAAATATGAAGTGGATCATATCTTTAATAATAACCCGTTTGAGAAATGTGTCAAATCGTATATGCGCTATATTGACGATCTGTTTTTTATTTGGTCTGGTTCATCATCCGAACTTTTTGCCTTCCTTGAGTACCTGAACTCCTGTAGAAGAACGATAAAGTTTACATTAAAGTTTGATATGTATAATTTACCCTTCCTCGATGTTTTGATCAAGAAAGCCCCAGATGGCATCTCATTACACACAGAGGTTTTTAAAAAGGAGACGGATCGTAACTCGTTCTTACATTATTCTAGTTATCACACCCCAGCCTTGAAGAACAGTCTTCCTTATAGCCAAATACTTCGCTATAAGAGAATATGTGATACTGACGATACATTTATTGCACAAGCAAAGGTACTCCGTGGCAGTTTCCACGAGAGAGGATATAGTGCTGATTTGACACTAAAAGCCTTTAATAAAACCAAGCATATCGACAGGGCCACGTTGTTTATCCCCAGAAAGAAAGAAGATAAACCTGACAAAGTATCTTTCGTGTCTACTTACAGCCCTATTACGAGAGACACGCGGACTATTGTCAATAAACATTGGCATATTCTGCAGTCCGACCCTCTCATAGGGACAGCGTTTCAGCATTCGCCTAACTATTTTTACAAGAGACAAGCAAATTTATCTAATCTCCTAGTCAAAACTGATTTGCCCTTAAAGAAACCTTCTCATTTTATGTCCAACATCCCAGACGGAAATTTTCCCTGCCAATCCTGTGTTCAGTGCCAGGGTATGATTAAAGATAAATTTTTCGCACATCCAAAAACGGGGAAAAATATCCGAGTCAAAGGACGGATAACGTGTAATTCGTCCAATCTGGTGTATTTGCTAAAATGTCCTTGTAATTTTTCCTATGTGGGCAAAACAACGAGAGCCTTTAAATCAAGAATAAGTGAACACAAATGTGCTGTGAGGAATTTAGATGTCAAGTCATCGGTAGCTCGGCATTTCTCTAAGTGTAAGCATACCGTCAACGACCTCAAATATATGGGACTAGAGCTAGTACTCAGGCCAGCGCGAGGTGGAGACAGACACAAGCTGCTGCTGCAACGTGAATGTTATTATATCCACCTGTTTAATTGTATCGAACCTAAAGGTATGAATGAAGAGAACGTCTTAACCTGTTTCCTTTAACCTCCTTACTCCCACATTGTTATTTCTGGTCTGATTAAAGATGTTGTTTGTTGCCAAACTAGATGCCCTATGGATAATTTGAAATTAATTAATTCAATTCAAGTAAAGTGGCTCAATTAGCCCTATAAATGAAAGGGCATGCTATATGTTATCAAGTTTCTGGTAATTTTGTTTCGTTTTGTATTGTATTGTTTATAAATATTTATTGATGATAGATATAGATATATCTATACATATGTATAAATTATGATTGTACTCTATTTTGAGTCATTCATTTAGTCATATTGCATAGGCACACCTGCGTTGTGATGTCATTTCCTGCCGTGTCATTTACCTGCCAGGTGTATATAATCATCACCTTGAATTCATTTCCAGTGCTAGCCATACCACTGAAGAAGGACATTAGTCCGAAACATGTCTGCTTTGATTCAGGCTGCCAATTAAAAAAACATTGAACCTGTGAGTGCTGGTCCGGCTACCCTGCTTTGTTATACTGTTGTGTATGTCATAAATGTCTATATGAATTGAAAATGGGGGACCCTGATGGAAACAAGACAAACGTCTTTCTCAGGTCTGCATCCCCTTAACAATTGTATGTATTGAGCCGTACTGTATTGTACCCATTCTGCAATCTGTTAAATAAAGTTTTCATTCATTCATTCACACAATAATAAATAATAATAACGTAGAACCATATCTGAATGGGGCAGGCCTCAAAGGTAGGCTACATATCAGCCTACATGTGGTGTTATTGACCATTTATCTTTTGTGAAATCTATAGATCTATAGATAGCAAGATAGGCCTACCTGCCCTATTAGTACATTTTACTCAAACTGAGTACATTTTACAATTTTTTTTTTGTCATTCTTATGTTGTGGCAGCAGCAGGGGGGACGACTTCGTAACCTAGTTACTTTCAAAGTAACTAAGTTACTCTGATAATCAAGTAATCAGTAAAGTAACTAAGATTACTTTTTAAAGGAGTAATCAGTAATCAGTAATCAGATTACTTTTACAAGTAATCTGTGGCATCACTGTTAATGACACATTAATAGCAATTTATCAGTTTATCCAGTCCCCAAAATGGGACCTGCTACAGCCAGATAAATCATCAGCTAGTATTTTTGTCAACTGAGGGGCGAATTCACAAAGAATGGATTGCACGGTGCTAATAGCACCCTTAACTGAGCGCGATTAGTCACACGGTATCTGCTCCATCTTTGCAACCGATTCACTATAGATATTACGTGGATGATATACTATCGCAAACACGCCCATATGTGTGCAATTTGCAACTGATTTGCCCCAGCGCAGTTTCCTCACGGAGCAGTTTGCACCTGGCAGCGCTGTTGGCAGATATCAGGAAGTGGAAAAATAAACCTGAAATGAGGTAACAGTATTTTTCACCATTTGTATTTCATTTACTTTCTATTGTATTTAGTTTATTTCATAATGTATAGAGCTTGCTTAATTTGTATTTTCATGACACATTGCATCCTTTGTTTTTGTCACTATCTTTCCTCATTGCATTTGTTTGTCATGTCATCCCCAAATAAATTATTTTGAGCAGACCTGTCCACGGTGCTGAATCTTTAGACCGAAGTTAGGCACTGTGCCAGTGAAAATATTATCTCATTGCGCCTTTCAGGACATTTACATTTAGTCATTTAGCTGACGCTTTTATCCAAAGCGACTTACAAGTTCTGTACGACAAGTCATCAGGAAGGGTACAACTCTATCAGCTGAGTAACAATGTTCATCAAAGTGTTGCGTGTTACAGTGTAGGTTAGTTTATTAGGACAAGTGCATGACAGTAAGGTAGTTAGGGTTAGGTATTTTTTTTATAAATTTTTTTAGATAATGGTTGAAGAAGTGCGTCTTTAGTCGACGGCGAAAGATTGGACGGGTTTCGGCTGTCCTAACTGGGGTGGGTAGTTCATTCCACCATTGTGGGGCAAGGACTGAGAATAGGCGACTTCTCTTTGATGCCCCTGCCGGAGCTTGGATAGGAGTAGGTCTGAGGCGGCCAGAAGATGCAGAGCGTAGGGGTCTTGAAGGTGTGTAGTTAGAGACCATTGACCGGAGGTAGGCGGGAGCGGTTCCCTTTGCCGCACGGTATGCCAGGTCGCTGGCCTTGAAGCGGATTCGTGCAGCAATGGAGACCCAAGGCGCTTAACAGCTAAGGGAGGGGGACAGCAGGGAACAACGTAAGAGTCATTTACAAATTTGGTGAAAAGGTGGGTTTTGAGTTTGGATTTGAAGGAGTGCAGGGATGTAGCACTACGGATGTAGTTGTATTTAATGTTTAGTTAAGAGAATAGAACCTGCATTATCATATACTCCAGAATAAACTTTTCATTGACCGTGTTTTCAGCGTCTACTCCTCATCGACCTGACAAAATGTTATAAATTAAAAGTTTATTCTGGAGCATATATTGTGATTATTACCTAACCCAGCACCCAAATTAGTGATGTGCCTTGGGGGGAATATAGCATTGCCCCACTGCTATGATCCAGACATCTAAGCTGGCTTTTTTTTTTTTTTTTTTTTTTTGCAGGAAAGAAATTGACATTTACAATTGTCAATATAGTACATTTTCCATCATTTTTCTTTTTTTCCCTCTCATATCCCCTTCCCCTCCCTCCTTCCCACCCCCCCCCCCCCCCCACACCGAGGTTGTTGAAAAACGCATCCGCAAAATATTCTATCTAAGCTGGCTTTTTTAGGTTGCCAAATATGTGCTCGATCAAATGTGCGTGTTCTGATGTGAGACAGATTGTACCCCGCCTCTCCAACGTTGGCTGGATTATGCATGGCAAGTGGACCAAGGGAATTTGGCAACCACATTCGTTATTATATTACTGGCGTTGCACACTACCTGTGTTGATTGAATACGCTTGCTTACTATTTCTAAAAACATGTTCATTTTCCCTTGGTGGTACAATTGGAACATGAGTGCAGTCAATAATAATAATACAATTTATTTATAAAGCACATTTCATACAAGGATTGCAGTTCAAAGTGCTTTATATAATGAAGACATAATAAAACAAGCAGCAAGATAAATGCATACTGTAACACAAATAAAAATTGCAGCATGATGCTAAATCTAAATCTTGTTACAAAAACCATCAATCAATAGTGCCGACAACATTGGGAAAGCCGACAACGTTAAATAACCATATTTAAATAATAAATAAGATTGGATGGGATCTCTGGGTGGCTGGCTCAATAGCATCATTGATTTAATCGAGTAGATCAAGAATTGCTTGAGCTGGCAACCTGTGTCTCCGGCTGATTTCAATATCAAAAAGTGATATTCTCATTAGACATATTCTTTTACGAGCACGGCTGGCATTATGATGCCTTCGCCTGGCATTACGATGCCTTCGCCTAGCAACAATTACTGCTGCCATGCTCACCTGAGATGCTGGCAATGACACCCCTTTATAAATGCGCTTAGTTACAAATCCCTGAAGATGTAAATAGCGTTGCTTTAACTGCGCCTGGCAATTAGCACCGATCTTTGTGAATTGGAGTGTATCTGCAATGAGGCTCATTTGCATAGAAAGGGACACAATCATGTTCCGCCCATATTATCTCATTTAAATACCCGCAAATACCACAGATGCACCGAGACGCAATGCTAAGGGCAAAGCAGTTACCACCGCATTTCACCCGTTGCGCTTCCTTTGTGAATAGCAAACTGTGTTTATGTACAACGAATCAGAATGGCAGAAACACCCAGAGGTAAAATACATTCACTATTTTCCCCTGCTCCTCTACCTCTATAAACATAAGAAACGAGACACATCGCTGATTTAATAACGCAGCTGCTTGGCTCAAGACTTCCTAAAAGGGGTGTTGAAGCAGGCAGACGCTGATTAAATGAGAGATAGTGATTGTTTGATCTTCCTGGGAAAGTCAACAAAATGGGTGATTTTACAACCCAGGGCCCTAGGCCCATCTGGTCCAAACAGATTGAATACAAAGAAACTGCCTTGGGAGACGCCAGACTGTCTCTTCTGAAACAAAGGACCAGTTGATCAAAGAAAGACCATTTGAATCCACGTCGTGACCTAAATCAGTTCAAAACGTCACGGTAGTGAGTTAGCCAATGAGAGCTGAGAATAAGTGTTCTCCAATAGGAACGCTCGAGGCGAGTTTTGGAAACGCCCGCTTGCCGTAAAATTAGAGGCGGAGCCTAAATTGGATATAACCAAAACTCCTCGCCAGGAGAGACACAAAACAGACCCACAGACCAGACCAGGAAGCCACTACCAAAACACACCCTTTTTCTCCACTAGATATTGAGGACCCTGCAGCAGAGAGACCGACGCAGCAAAAACATCCCTGAAGAACGAACAACGAGCAGCTACAAGCTTTTTAGATATTGAACTTTTAGACTGAATTCTACTGTCCTTCGGCATAGCGACTGCTTCCGGTAGAATTCATTGCACCATTCTTTCAAATATTTGATTTGTAATCTGATTGAAATCCTTTTTTCATTAAAAACGGATCCTTTTTCAAACTGCTCCGACTTCGCTTCATTTCAACGGCCGCGCCGTGTGCTCTCTCAGGGTAAGCAGAAACCAGATTAAACATTGGTTATCTGCATTTGGAAAGAGTAGTTCTTCTAAGAAGCTTTGTAAGATTTAAATCACAACGCAGAGCACGACGATTAAAGCTAGGAAGTTACTACATTTGTACGCTGTGAACAGGTCCGCATCATGCGCCCCAGACCCCACATGGCCATGCAGGCGAGCCGTCTCTAGTATCCTTTCCATGCCGTCTTTTCCCATCATGGTTGTCAATATTTTCTTGACATCCCCCATTGCCATTTCTGTGCCAACCATCAACTCCTCCAGTTTGGCAATCCAAGGGTTGGCCCCATTCTGGAGGGGCGGCAATTTCTCAGTCACCTGTGTCATGTCCGACACCTTCAGGGGGTGATATTCCAGGTCCTGTCCTCTTATTATTATAGGAGCCATGCGGATAGGGGCTTGCTTGTTTTTCGTCTGTGATCTGGTCTGCGTTCTCTCCTTTACAGCCTCTTGTACTTTCTGGAGGGCCTCTTGCTTCTCTCCTTTTTTGTCTTTCAGGGCCATTTGCTTTCCCTCAATGCCAGCCCGCACCCTCATGAACGCGTGATATTCCTCCCCCTCCGCTTCCATGGCCGCATGGTCGGGTTTTCGTCCAGCTAGGACCACTTCATCTTTGTCCAAAGCCATGAGCCCCTGTTCTATCTCCGTCAGATCGTCTCTTATCCGTGTCAGCTGCCCCCCAAGTATGATGTCGATAGCCTCCGGCTCCTCACCTACTGCATCTACAGTCACCAACTGTGGTATTGTGAGACCAATCTTGTGACTGCCAGGTGCTACCCCCTTGTGGGGCTGGGGTTGGGGGGAGGTAAAATGCTGGGGGGGAATGAGCTCTCGATATTTAGTACGGGGCGTAGGAGCTGGGGGGCTTTGGGGGTACTCCAGCTGGTGGACAGGCTCTCTCTGGTGGTCTCTCTGGTGGTCATACTCTCTCTGAGGCTGACCGTGGGCCTCCTTCACCCTTTCCCACTCTTTCTCTTTTAACATTGCCTCATAGCCTTCCTTATTCTTTCTTTCAGCTGCTTGTATCACTCTTGTTCGCTCTGTCAGCTCTTCTATCCTTTCCCTTGGTCGTGGGGTGGTTGCATACTCTCTGACTGACCCAGTCTGGGCTGACCTGTCTGGTCGCCGTGAGGCGGCCACACCCTCTCTGTCTGACCAATTCCAGTCTGACCTATCTGGTTGCCTAGCTGTCAGCTGAATAGATGTCTTTGCTTGTCCCTTCTCTTGGTTCCCCAGATCATCTGTCAACTGGTAAGGGCTTATCATCTCTAATAAAGGTAGGATGGGGTATATTGTCTCCCCATTCCTACTGACATATGGCGGGGGTGCTAAAGCTCCCTCAATTCTTTCCTGTTGGGCCATAAGATAGGAGGCTGGGGTGGGTGAGGCTAACTGCACTGCACTTTGGGCGGTGACAGGTGTTGTCTCAGGGGCCAGGGGAGTTATGGTGACCTGGACTACCCCCTCTACAGGTTTGTCTGCATCATTGCCATTTGCAATGGCCTTCTTTTCACTTTCTCTTCTCTCAGCTTCCCGTGCATAAGCTTTTAAAAAGCTATTTTCTTGCAACCTTTTCTTTGCTCTTTCCTCATCGTTCCCCTGATATGTGTATGCCTTAATTAGTGTTCCTATAAGAGCTATTAACTCCAAATCAAAAGAACCATCGACTGGCCAAAGCTTCCATCTTTCATTCCATCTTCTTGATATATAAATTGCTTTGTTCAAATAATATTCGTTACCTTTTGTCGTGTCGTGTTCATTGGCAATCATTTGTACTGGACTTTCTTCCATCCACCCAATTAAGGTCGACTTACCTGCGTTGGTTGTGTCTTTTATCTTTTTATATGCGCTTAGATTGTCTCGTTTTCGCCCCATTTTTTCTCTTGTCTTTTTTATCTTGTAACAATGGCAACAGGCAGAACAATAGCTTGTGTAATCCCTATCTAAGTGTAGGTGTCTATGCTTTTGTGACTATCTCCTACTCGGACAGCCAATAGTGGCACTGTGGGCCCTTCCTATTCTCTTCTGTCCCTTGTTCAGTTGAAATTCCTATTCTTACCTGATTTGTGGTGTTCCGCGTGTCCAATCGAACTGCTGGAGATCAGAGCACACAATGACAACAGTTCTTGTTAATTTTTCAACCGGACTTGTACTTTACTCTGTCTTTATAATCAAATTCCTGAGAGGTTCCTTTCATTCACTGTACGAGTATCTTTTTACTTTCCTCATACACTCTTAAACATGAGACAATTGTAATTGATACATGTGTGTGATACCACCCGTTTCTACTCCCTGTTTTTCTTCTCGTTCGATCTCTGTCAACACACTGGGTTCCTATTTTTCGAATTTCCGCTCTCCTTTACTTCCGCTTGATTCTGCTCCAATTCTGATACCCCTCGGAAAACAAAAACATCGTGATTAATATAGTTGCATTCATTTTTTCACATTCTTTTTCATTATTCAGTACCACACCCCCCAGGGGACACCTGTCACCCAGACACGTGTCCCCCAGAGGTAATCTAAAGAATGCCACAGACGCCGCGCCACGCACGCCATGAGGCGTCAACCCTGTTTACTGAAGAGACCTTAACAGCCCCTCCACAGTGGTCTAAACCCACCTCACCACAGGTACACAGCAGTCAGCATCCCGGCAACCTCTCCCGTCCTTCAGGCCAGTATCCCCAGAGTCCAGTGCCCTGCCGGACGGCCATGCATAGCCGACCAGACCCAACACCGAACCCCGGGTACACCGCCCCACATCATACAGTCACTCCAAACGTACCTACTATGGGGGAAAAAAAACACAATTGTACACACAACCCTATCCCGTCAACTGCAACGCACGGTCGTCCAGGAACGTCCCCCGCCTCACACCCACACGCACGCCCCGGCCCTCCCACTCCCCAACCCTGAATGTCCACCACCCAGATCAGAGAATAGTTGCCAGCGCGGACGCCGGGCACCACGGCTTTATTGGAACGCCCACACCTACCCTGCCACCCTCCGCGCCATCCCTTATCACCATCATTGCATACGCAGGTGCAACCGAGCGGTGTGGGTCCCCAGACGCAGAACCAGCCGCGCCGAGAGTCTTGAACACGTACGTCACACACACCCTGATAACATTCACACAAACTACTATAACCGCAAACATCACCACAGCACACAGCAAATACTTAGCAATTGTCCATCCTATATAACCCAACCAACTTTGACCCCAGCCCTCCCACGAGTCCTCCCGCGTGGGCTGCATCTCCCTAGTAATATTCTTCAAATGCTCTATAACCTCCTGTATGCCGCCTATGTCATTTTCGGGGATAAATGTGCAGCATTCCTGACCAATCAATGCACTCCTGAACTCGCCAACAGGAAGTCCAAACCCGTCCTTGACTGTAGCTCCATCAGTCTTAAGGACCGTAACTCTTGAGCCTCCAGGGCCATACCTCTCGCGGTCGTAGCCGTCATATCCTCAAACACGCGAGCTAGATGGTCCAGTTCACCCATGTTTGCATACGTCCCCCACCAGGGAAACGCCACCCTGAAAAAATGGTCCGCATCCATCATCCTCCTCCTCCTTGACTTGGGAATCGTCGGCAAAACATCTGACACCCTCATAGCTGGCACCAAATACCCCAACGCACACCTACCCCTCCACTTAATAGGCAACGCCGCGTATGCATACTCACCACAAATCCAAAACGCCCCCCTAGGGGCCGGCGCCTCCGAATCCTTACCCCATACTCCACTCTCACCCAGGCAGCCGTCCAAATATCCCACGTCCTTACCACCAGACTTCCCCTCCACGCACATCTCAAACCCAGCCGCCCTAAACGCCACTGGAATGGGGCTAGTGTCCTTCAGACCCCCAAAACCTATCGCCTTATTCGACCCCAACCCCCGGCCCAAATACCTCAACATCTTATCATGACCCACCCCGTCGCATGGGCCGGAGAGAGGCACGTCCCTCAACACGTTGGCATGACACTTCGTTAAGGGGTGCGCAATCAAAGGAAGACCTGCGTCGGCCGCCAGCGGGGCCAAGCCACACACATAACAATCCGACCTATTCGCTGCCTTAGCCACAGTCCTCGCCATCCCCAAAAACAGATTACCGCGACGGTCTGGCTGCGACCTCCTACCCACTATCACCACCTCTGGCTGTTCAGGTCGCAGATATGGATCATACATTATAGTACCGATCAACACACACAACCAAATCATTGCCACGGCACACCCCCGAAGCACCCGCCTACTACTGTCACTCAAACCAGGAACCATGTTTGTCTGTTCCTTCCTCTTCTTCTTCCCTCTGTCACCGGCGCGTATCCTAATATGTCCTGCAATCCCCACAAACAACAACACAACTTTATAACCACACATACCACAGTCCACTGACATGAGGACCCCAACCTAAACACAATACCAGGACAAGAAAAAAGGCCGCAACGAAACCGCCAACCGGCCAAGAGAGGACCAGGCCAGAGGGAAAACATGTATCCCCATGCCGGTCCTCAGAAGGAAGAGGGGGTAGAGAGAGAAGGGCTCAGCGAGTGGGGCAAAGGATGGAACGGGGGCAGAAGGGAACTGGGAGAGAGGGGGGAAATAGGGAGAGAGAGAGAAAAACATGCAGAATGGGGCGGGGGGGGGGGGGGGGGGTTGAAGGAAAATCAGGTAAAAAGGGGGGGGGGGGGTCTCAAAGGAAAATCAGGAGAGGGGGGGGTTTAAAGGAAAATCAGGAGAGGGGGGGGGGGGGGGGGTCTTTGGAACAGACCTGTCCCAACCCATAAAACACATCACACTATATGCCATACTCTGCACTGCCCAAACGCCTCCTATTTGAGAAGGAGGAAGAGAGAGAGAACAGCAAGAAAGCTAGAAAAAAAAAAAAAAAAGGGGGAGAGAGAGGAAGAGGAGGGGAGATGGAGAGGAAGAGGAGGGGAGAGAGAGAGAAAGAGGAGGGAAGAGAGAGAGGAAGAGGAGGGGGGTGAGAGAGGAAGAGGAGGGGAGAGAGAGAGAGGAAGGGGAGGGGAGAGAGAGAGAGGAAGGGGAGTCAAGTCAAGTCAAGTCAAGAGTTTTAATTGTCACGGCATACAGGTATACAATGAAATGCGGGTGGTCTTGCCCGCAACGATGTGCAATACAGTGGTACATATAATAGAATCAAAAGAAGAAACAACATTGTGCAGTAACAGATAGCAGGTAACATGGAGTGATATCTCGGTATCTGTACATAGTTATTTACAGCGCATGTGTGACATGCTAGTTAGCTTTGGTAGTGCAATACACTGTTCCTGTTATTCTAATTTAAAGTGTCCTTTCCTTTGGCCATAAGTGTGCGTGTGTGCGACATGAGTGTGTGCCTGCTCATGTTAAAGTGTTAAGTGGCTGCTTGTGTGTGAGCGTGCACAGTGTGCGTGTCGTGTGTGTGTTCATGTGTGCTTGTGTGTGGACAGTTCAATGTTCTGAGCACTCAATGTACATTGTTCATGGCTCTGATGGCCTGGGGGAAGAAGCTGAGCCTAAGCCGCTCTGTCCTAGTAGCTGGGATTTGCAGGCGTCTGCCTGACCTCAGCAGCTGAAACAGGCTGTTATTGGGGTGGTGAGGGTCTTTCATTATCCTGCAGGCTCTGGATTTGCACCTCTTGTTGTATAGAACCTGCAGGGGGGGTAGTGCGATACCCGTGGTACGCTCGGCTGAGCGCACCACTTTCTGTAGGGCCTTCTTGTCCTGTGCCGTGCTGTTTCCATACCAGGCAGTGATGTTTCCGGTCAGGATGCTCTCTACAGCTCCTGAGTAGAAGGACTGGAGTATCTTCCCCGATACTCTGAACTTCCTTAACTGTCTCAGGTGGTAGAGACGCTGTTTCGCCTTCTTTACTACTGTGCCTATGTGTGTTGACCATGTCAGGTCCTCTGAGATGTGGACCCCCAGGTACTTGAAGCTGCTCACCCTGTCCACGGTAGCCCCGTTTATCATCAGTGGTGTGTGTGTCTCCTGCTGTCCTCTCCTATAATCCACGATCAGTTCCTTGGTTTTGCCAATGTTCAGGAGCAGGCTGTTGTCCTGGCACCAGCGTTCCAGTACCTCCACCTCCTCCCGGTAGGCCTTCTCGTCGTTGTCCGAGATCAGCCCCACCACCACTGTGTCATCTGCGAACTTCACTATGGAGTTGGAGCTGAACTTGGCCACACAGTCGTGTGTGTAGAGTGAGTACAGCAGAGGGGAGAGAGAGAGGAAGGGGAGGGGAGAGAGAGAGAGGAAGGGGAGGGGAGAGAGAGAGAGGAAGGGGAGGGGAGAGAGAGAGAAAGAGGGGGGAAGAGAGAGAGGAAGAGGAGGGGGGTGAGAGAGGAAGAGGAGGGGAGAGAGAGGAAGGGGAGGGGAGAGAGAGAGAGGAAGGGGAGGGGAGAGAGAGAGAGGAAGGGGAGGGGAGAGAGAGAGAGGAAGGGGAGGGGAGAGAGAGAGAGGAAGGGGAGGGGAGAGAGAGAGAGGAAGGGGAGGGGAGAGAGAGAGAGAAAGGGGAGGGGAGAGAGAGAGAGGAAGGGGAGGGGAGAGAGAGAGAGGAAGGGGAGGGGAGAGAAAGAGAGGAAGGGGAGGGGGGTGAGAGAGGAAGAGGAGGGGAGAGAGAGAGAGGAAGGGGAGGGGAGAGAGAGAGAGGAAGGGGAGGGGAGAGAGAGAGAGGAAGGGGAGGGGAGAGAGAGAGAGGAAGGGGAGGGGAGAGAGAGAGAGGAAGGGGCGGGGAGAGAGAGAGAGAAAGGGGAGGGGAGAGAGAGAGAGGAAGGGGAGGGGAGAGAGAGAGAGGAAGGGGAGGGGAGAGAGAGAGGAAGGGGAGGGGAGAGAAAGAGAGGAAGGGGAGGGGAGAGAGAGAGAGAGGAAGGGGAGAGAGAGAGAGGAAGGGGAGGGGAGAGAGAGAGAGGAAGGGGAGGGGAGAGAGAGGAGGGGTAGGGGAGGGGAGAGAGAGGAAGGGGAGGGGAGAGAGAGAGAGGAAGGGGAGGGGAGAGAGAGGAAGGGGAGGGGAGAGAGAGAGAGGAAGGGGAGGGGAGAGAGAGAGAGGAAGGGGAGGGGAGAGAAAGAGAGGAAGGGGAGGGGAAAGAGAGAGAGAGGAAGGGGAGGGGAGAGAGAGAGAGGAAGGGGAGGGGAGAGAAAGAGAGGAAGGGGAGGGGAGAGAGAGAGAGGAAGGGGAGGGGAGAGAAAGAGAGGAAGGGGAGGGGAAAGAGAGAGAGGAAGGGGAGGGGAGAGAGAGAGAGGAAGGGGAGGGGAGAGAAAGAGAGGAAGGGGAGGGGAAAGAGAGAGAGGAAGGGGAGGGGAGAGAGAGAGAGGAAGGGGAGGGGAGAGAAAGAGAGGAAGGGGAGGGGAGAGAGAGAGAGGAAGGGGAGGGGAAAGTGAGAGAGGAAGGGGAGGGGAGTGAGAGAGAGGAAGGGGAGGGGAGAGAGAGAGAGGAAGGGGAGGGGAGAGGGAGAGAGGAAGGGGGGGGGGAGAGAGAGAGAGGAAGGGGAGGGGAGAGAGAGAGAGGAAGGGGAGGAGAGAGAGAGAGAGGAAGGGGAGGGGAGAGAAAGAGAGGGAGGGGAGAGAGAGAGAGAGGAAGGGGAGGGGAAAGTGAGAGAGGAAGGGGAGGGGAGTGAGAGAGAGGAAAGGGAGGGGAGAGAGAAAGAGAGGGAGAGGACTTATGGTTGTGTTGAACATGTGTGATATATATGGATTAAATCTGTAAATTGGCACTTAAAATATGACTGAGAACGGTTTTTAGTGTTGAACCTGGTGCACGCAATATCCACTGCGCCACTCAACTATGCGTGGAGGAGAAGCGCGTTCTCGTCAGAACTTGTGCGTATCGTAGCGCGCGGCTGGGTTAAAGCTACATGCTACAATAGCTCGTCGTGGCTCGCTTTATTGCAGTATAACTGTATTATCTTTAATAAGGAATAGGCTAATGTTTACAAAGTATTGGCTGGATGTTTAGACATATTTAAGGATGCACGATGAATGAGTGGGCCGCTTTAGAGAGGTTAGGAATGAATGAGAGAAACGGATGTATTTGTAAACAAATGGAAAGTCCCGTGACAAAGCCTCGCGTTGTGCTATTCTGGTGACCAACGAGATCTCAGAATTGCGGACGTGACGTAATTTCGGTGACGGGGTCTAGCAGGAAACCGGCCTGCGAGACGAACTACAATTCGGTGCAGGGGATTCTGGGTGTTGGGGTTAAAAGTTGAGTGGGCACGTGGGCTGGCGTTGTGGAGGCGTGGCGGCGTGATGACGCGCGTATTGTTAGAAGGTTGGGGGCGCCTCCTGCAGGATGTTGGGGGGTACTGTGGTGCAATAGGCGTGATGTGCAAAAAAGGGCAGCAGGGGGCGATATTGTCTTAGGAATTGTTATAGCCTATTTGTTTCCACAGTCCCTCTGGTGTAAATGTGTGGGGTGCTTTAAAATTTCTAGCCCTGGTGCGCTCCCTCAAGGAACCCCTCCTCTCTCTCCCCTCCCCTTCCTCCCCGGTTGGTCCCGTGGGTAAGGCGATCCCCACAAATGCAGGAGATGCTGGGTTCGAGCCCAGCTCTCTGCACCAAACAGAGGTCGAGAGGGTGGCAACCACGACCGAAAGGTGGAGGCAGAGGCCGGAATCCGAATGGATTCCCGGTGCGGAAGGTGGTGTGTTGGACGTGTGGGGAGACTGGTCATATCTCACGGGAGTGTGGACAGGCTTGTCAACCCAGAGAGGGAGACCAGGAAAGAACTTGGCAAGGCCAAGGTCAACCCCGAGTCCAAGACCAGAATGAGAACAATGGCCCGGTAAATCCAGCAAGAGGGCCAGATGAACCACTATGAAGAGGCCCAGAGAGTCCAATGGGGAGGTGTCAGCTGTCAGTGTCGTCTTTAAGGGAGGAGCCTATTGTGTGCGTAACGGTGAATGACAAATCTGTCAAGATGATGGCAGACACCGGCGCGGCCTACACGGTAGTACAACCCCAAGACGCGACGCACCTAACCTTGTCCGGTCGATATGTACGGACAATTGGATTTGAGGGAGTAAACCAGCTGACGGCTGTTACCGAACCTGTGACTCTGAGATATCAAGGCAGGGAAGCGACTCTCCCTGTGCTGGTCTCGGAAAGCACACCTATTAACTTACTCGGCCGAGATGGGCTGGGGTTACTGGGGATGGACATTAAATGTACTGCGGAGGGTTGCGTGATAGCCGAACGAGAAGACCAGTACTATCAGATGGTACAACGAATTGACAGTCAACCACCAGAGATCTATTGTCTAGGGGGATTGGACCAAGAGCTACTTGGCCCCGCCTTACAATGGGAGAAATTTATCACTGCCAATATGCCTGAAGCAAGGGATCCAAAGACCCCCTATCACTGCACTCTGCAGTATCATAGAGATGCAAACTCGTCACAGACTAAGGAGTGGCTGAGGGTGCAACCTGACAAAGTACAGCTGAATGCTACCAATATCATATTGGGGCCACAGGGAGCAGCGTTACGTATTGCACGGAGCGACTATCTGCGTAAAGAGCACGGCATTATGGATAGTGTTCCCCATGTGACTTTGAAGGTAATCAGCTCATGTGATCAACAACACATAGGCGAAATGATGAAAAAAGCTGAAGGGATAGAATTTGAACAGATGAAAGAAAACAAACGGATCTGGATGAGCCCTGATAAAAGGTTTATTAAGATCATGGTTCAAGGCACAGGGATGGGTCGTCCCCAAACTGTGCAATTATCCCAAGAGACACTGGGAGAACTCCCTAATGCATCAAGCCTCCAAGAGGACATGATGGAGGCGGTGCCTGAGACGCTGTGGGCAAAAAACAGCACTGACATTGGACTAATCAAGTCCGCTCAACCTGTGAAGGTGGAGCTTAGACCTGGGGCCACCCTGCCTTTGGAAGAAACAGTATCCATTGAAGGAGA
This sequence comes from Notolepis coatsorum, assembly GCF_963971535.1. NCBI lineage: Eukaryota > Metazoa > Chordata > Actinopteri > Aulopiformes > Paralepididae > Notolepis > Notolepis coatsorum. Next base: position 227,862,599 of record NC_140165.1, read on the forward strand.
AAGCAGTGGCTGGAATCGAGCCACAAATTAAAGGACTTTTAGCTGCAGGAGTCTTACGGAAAACAACTGATCCCCGGAGCAACACGCCGTTGCTACCCGTGGAGAAGCCTGATACCTCTTACCGGCTGGTGCATGATCTAAGAGCTATCAACGAGGTGTTACTTGACTATCCATCCGAGGTCCCCGACCCCCATGTGCTATTGACATTTATCCCGTCGAAAGCTGAATACTATACAGTTATAGATTTGTGTAGTGCATATTTTAGTGTGCCCTTGAGCGAGGAGTGCCAGCATTTTTTTGGTTTTACTTATAAGGATGAATATTATGAGTATACTAGGATCCCGCAGGGACTAAAACATTCACCACACATATTCAACAAAATCCTAAGGGAGGATTTAGAGGGGTTGGATAAAGTCGTGACCTCTAGGGTCATTCAGTACATGGATGATCTGATACTGTGCGCGGACGATCAGGAAACATGTCATCGCGATTCCGTGAAACTGTTGCAACTGTTGGCGGAAAACGGCCACAAAGTGTCGTTGAAAAAGTTGCAGTATTGTAAACCTAAAGTGATCTATTTAGGACAAACAATTTCACAGGGCCATCGGGCTATTTCAGAAGAACATTTGGTGGCCATAAGGACGGCACCCAAGCCTGTGACGGTACGACAGCTAATGGGATTTCTGGGTATAATGGGGTACAGCTCTCCTTGGGTCGAGAACTATATGGAAATAGTGAAACCATTGAGAGAGATGCTGAAAGAAACGGGCGTTGATAAACTGAGCAGTAAAGTGGTATGGACCGAAGATGGCTCACGGGCATTCGAAACAATCAAGTCCCGACTGTTAGAGGCGCCGGCCTTGGCGTTGCCTAACTATACCAAGAAATTCATACTATACGTCTCTTCTTCACCAGATCAGAAGCAGGCGTGTGCGGTGTTGGCCCAGAACACAGGGGTGGGGGCGCGACCGCAGCCGATGGCGTACTACTCAATTGCCTACTCGGAAGTAGAGATGGGGATGGCTCCATGCTACCGAGAAATGGCTGGAGTGTATACGATGTACGAAAAAGCCGCAAGTATTATGATGGGATATCCAGTGGATATCATGGTGAGGCATGACTTAAAGAGTCTGTTGGAGTCCGGTAAATATGCACTAACGATGCCTCGCATTAAACACTACTACAGACTTTTGGAACAGGAAGATGTGACGCTGGTCAGGTGTTCCATAACAAACCCGGCAGCTGACATCCCTACGCCTGAGGATGGAGAACCCCACGACTGTTTAGTCGAAGTCGAGAGGTACTCTAAACTCAGAGCAGACTTGCAGGCATTTCCATTTAGCAGCCCAGATCTGGAGTTATGGACTGACGGCTCTTGCTATCGTGTTGGCGAGGGACTAAAAGCAGGTTACTCCGTGGTAAGGTCGCAGGGCGAAGGATTTGTGATAGAAAAAGCCGAAGCATTATCACAACCTTGTTCGGCCCAATTAGCAGAGTTGGTCGCACTGACGGAAGCATGTAACATGGCAGAGGGCAGAACAGTGAATATTCATACAGATAGCAGTTATGCTCACGGTACCGCATTTTTACATGGAACAGTGTGGAAAGGGCGAGGTTTTAAGAAAGCTGACGGAAGCGCCATAAAACATTGTAGTCAGATTAAACGATTGTTAGAAGCAATTATGAAACCAAAGCGGATTGCGATAATCAAGTGTGCTGCCCACCAGTCTGACGAGTCAAAGATATCTCGAGGAAACAGAAGAGCAGACGAAGCTGCCAAGGAAGTGACAGGTGCTGACAGAGCAGGCAAGGTATTGGTTATCACACACGGAGTTGAGTTGGAGGACAAGATAACCTACAAGGATGTTTTGACTTTCCAGGAGGAGGCTAGTCAGGTAGAACGGAACCTCTGGATAACCAGGGGAGCTTGTCAGGATGATTCAGGTTTGTGGCGCAGCGTCAGTGGATTTGTGGTGGCTCCTGCTGGCCTGGTCGGACTGCTGATCCACACGGCTCACGACTTTTGCCATGCGCACAAAGGAGAGGTAAGGAGAAAAATCAGAGAATATGGCTTTTGGGCGCCAGATTTGATCAGTCAAATTGATCATGTGATACAGAGATGTGTAATATGTTTGAAAAACAATATACGTAAGGGGATTAGTGTGTCACCAGGACATATCCCCACGCCCAATGGCCCAATGCGAGACCTTGTAATTGATTACATTGACATGATTAAGCCCATTAATCAGAAGAGGTATATTCTTGTCGTTGTCTGTCGTTTTTCAAGGTGGGTGGAGGCGTGCGCCACCCGGCACAAGGATGCAGCATCTGTGGCTAAGTTCCTATGCCAGGAGGTATGTCCCCGTTTTGGTTTAATGGACAGAATCTCGTCGGACAATGGAAAAGAGTTTGTCGACAAAACTGTACGTTTAATACTCCAACATTTAGGCATAAAACAGCGATTGGGGGCCGTTTATCATCCGCAGAGCCAGGGGATGGTGGAACGCATGAACGGGACGCTAAAAAACAAGCTGGTAAAGATCTGTCAACACACAGGATTGAATTGGCTGAACGCTCTCCCTCTAGCACTGATGGCATGCCGGTCAAGCGAGGTTCGCGGACTGCGTCTGACACCGCACGAAATGATGTTAGGTCGCTGCATGGTAGTACCAGGTTTGCGCGCGACAGGCAAAGGTCCGAGTTTGGACATCCTGGACAACGACATGCGTGAGTACGTAAAATACATGTCAAAGATACACAAAAGTATTCTGGATCATGTCTCCAGTAGACAGGAGCATGAAACCGGGGAGGAGGTGAATAGGCAGACTACACCTCAAATCATACCAGGCGACTACGTTTATGTAAAAGTATTTAGACGCAAGTGGTTTGGCGCGAGACGAGAAGGGCCATACAAAGTCGTTCGAGCCACCGAGAGGGCTTTACAAATTCAAGGATGGCCTATGTGGTTTCACGTTACTCATTGTGTAAAAGCAATCAATACGGTCCAAGAATGGGAACCTGAACCACAAGACCTTGACGGTAAAACCGGGGCGTCGCAACCGTTACACGAAGGCGAAGTGAAGGCGGCGGAAGATGAAATTGGGGTGGCGCTAACCCCAAACGATGGGGAAGACCCGGATGATTATGGCGAGCCAGACCGAGGGGGCCACGATTGGCCACCAGTAGAAGATGAAGGTTTTTTACAGGAACCAGACAGAGGAGAAGATTATGAATTGGAACATAATAATTTCTCCTCTGTGGACTTGGAGAAGGTACCAGAAGAACCGGAGGAACCAGTGCTTAGCACAAGCCCGGAACAAGATACTCGACCAAAACGAGTCATCCAGAAGCCTAAACGGTATACATAGGCGAAAGAAGGGATAGTGTAACTGATAGGCCTTGGAGAGGGCGTGTACATATACATTTTTGATTTTTCATTAGCTGAGCTCTCTCCTTTTTTAGAAATGTTTAGATAGTAAATGCAATGTAAGGTCTTTTCTTTCAGAGTGAATTGCACAAAACAGACATATTTGGTTAAGAAAAAACACATAAGTATAGTCTAAACCTGGTAATTGGTACGATCATCTTTTTGTATAAAGGGACGGACCTAGACTGAAGTGAAATTGATATAACTGATACATTGTGTATAACCGGCAAATGAGTGGAAATTGTTAAACGGTGTGAGTGAATAGAGAACTGTGTAAACAAAAATGGATTCATAGTCGGCCAGTGGAGGAGGGAGCTAATGTGGGTGTTGAAAGCAATTGATACTAACAAATATGGAAAATGAGTCAGAAGGATTCTGGAAAGGTTTGGCTCTGAGGTAATTAGGCTAAACAGTACGGTTAAGGTAATTGTAAACAGTTTGTTTGAGAAAATACTAACAAGTATATTGGGGATCATTAATCCCCAAACCGGGGAACTGTGGTAGATTTCCGTCAAATAGCAAACTGTGTATGTGTACAACGAATCAGAATGGCAGAAACACCCAGAGGTAAAATACATTCACTATTTTCCCCTGCTCCTCTACCTCTATAAACATAAGAAACGAGACACATCGCTGATTTAATAACGCAGCTGCTTGGCTCAAGACTTCCTAAAAGGGGTGTTGAAGCAGGCAGACGCTGATTAAATGAGAGATAGTGATCGTTTGATCTTCCTGGGAAAGTCAACAAAATGGGTGATTTTACAACCCAGGGCCCTAGGCCCATCTGGTCCAAACAGATTGAATACAAAGAAACTGCCTTGGGAGATGCCAGACTGTCTCTTCTGAAACAAAGGACCAGGTGATCAAAGAAAGACCATTTGAATCCACGTCGTGACCTAAATCAGTTCAAAACGTCACGGTAGTGAGTTAGCCAAGAGAGCTGAGAATAAGTGTTCTCCAATAGGAACGCTCGAGGCGAGTTTTGGAAACGCCCGCTTGCCGTAAAATTAGAGGCGGAGCCTAAATTGGATATAACCAAAACTCCTCGCCAGGAGAGACACAGAACAGACCCACAGACCAGACCAGGAAGCCACTACCAAAACACACCCTTTTTCTCCACTAGATATTGAGGACCCTGCAGCAGAGAGACCGACGCAGCAAAAACATCCTTGAAGAACGAACAACGAGCAGCTACAAGCTTTTTAGATATTGAACGTATAGACTGAATTCTACTGTCCTTCGGCATAGCGACTGCTTCCGGTAGAATTCATTGCACCATTCTTTCAAATATTTGATTTGTAATCTGATTGAAATCCTTTTTTCATTAAAAACGGATCCTTTTTCAAACTGCTCCGACTTCGCTTCATTTCAACGGCCGCGCCGTGTGCTCTCTCAGGGTAAGCAGAAACCAGATTAAACATTGGTTATCTGCATTTGGAAAGAGTAGTTCTTCTAAGAAGCTTTGTAAGATTTAAATCACAACGCAGAGCACGACGATTAAAGCTAGGAAGTTACTACAAGAGCTATTTGCACAGGCATAACGTCAGAAAAAGCCGCACAATCCCTTTGTGAATTCGCCCCTGAGAGTTCGATTCTACCCAAATTCAATGAAAGATTAGGGCTGATTGTTGATTTATTTTGATATTCTGTCACCCAAGTCAACACCCCTCGCCTCAGTCTGTCAGTTCTGGATAATGATTATTATTACAGGCGCTGGTGATATGTAGGCTACATGCCACTTGTTTAATCCAGATAAGAGATAAATACAACATTCACTGTACAATATCTGCACTTGTTAGCCTATTACTTCAGTTTTGCAATGTTTTCTCTATCTATGTGTCTGCAATCTCTGATTACACATCAACAAAGCATAGTTTTCTTACTTCATCAGTGATATGCCTTGATATCATCCCCAAATGATAACAAACATTGGCTTATCATTATTGTTATAATATTTGTTGCTAGGGCGGCTGAATTGTGGCTGAATTGAGATATCAGGCTGATAAGGTCCAAACTCTTTCACTCTGAGTTTTTCTTGCAGTGTTCATCTCTCAAAAGGTATTGTTTTCAGGGATTTAACTGAATTTTCGAGGTTGGGTTAACTCCGTTCTGTCTGACGAGGGAGTGACGATCACACCAGTGACTCTGCTTGCATGGAGCGCTAGAAAAACGCACCCTCAGACATCATATTTGAAGACGCTGATTGGCTCAATTTAGTGGCTTGGCCCATTTATATTGGCTGTGTTGCGTACTGACGGCCACTCAGTGAGGCGTTAATGTCTAGCGCCCAAGAGAGAGTGACGTGACGCACAAACAGAGGGGGGGTGAATAGGATGCACAAACAGCGATTTATATTTGATATATATTAACGTTATTGTGCATTTTAAACACAAACATACTTAAAATTAGTAATTATTATTTATTTTAAACATGTTTATAATATTTTTAGGGGTCAAAATCTAAAATCCAAGACCACTATTTCTTCCTTCTTCTTCTCTCTCCACCAGGGGGGGGCGGCGCCCTAGCGCCCTCTATGGACCAGCCGCTACTGAGGCCTACATATATATATTTTTTTAACACTTTATTTGTTAGCGTTTATCGCTTTTCTGGTCAAGCATCACCGACAGAAACAGGTTGAAATGGGATGTAGAGCAGGGGAAGACATTCTGAGAAATGACGGCGGGTCTGGGAATCGAACTCGTGTCCCCCAGATCCGTGACGAGCACGGTTTTCCCCGACGCAGAAATAGCGCAGAGATATGCGGTGAGCTACGGGAGCTCCCAGAGGCCTACATATTTTTGATTAGAGATGTCATTGCTGCCTGTCAAGTTTAATCATTTGACAGAATCATGACATTTGAGACAAAGGCAGGTTTTACCTAAGTGTGTTACTGTTTGTTGAATTTGTTTGTGAGTTTGAACACAATGTTAGCTAGTGGTAGTTTATTTAACCCCATATTTGTATAGGGTTTTGTGGTGACCTGTTTTATTTTATGTAGAGGTTGAATAAGACAATGTGTTACCAAAGTCTGTCTCTGCCTTTTAGCGAGATAAACCTTAATCCCTAATCTGTAAGTGTAAGACAACACTGTAACACAACACTGTAAGACACCACTGTAAGACAACACTGTAACACAACACTGTAAGACAACACTGTAACACAACACTGTAACACAACACTGTAAGACAACACTGTAACACACCACTGTAAGACACCACTGTAACACAACACTGTAAGACACCACTGTAAGACAACACTGTAACACAACACAACACTGTAACACAACACTGTAAGACACCACTGTAAGACAACACTGTAACACAACACTGTAAGACACCACTGTAAGACAACACTGTAACACAACACTGTAAGACAACACTGTAACACAACACTGTGCAGGTGCTGAACTGCTGATCCGAATGTATAGGTAAAAACCATATTATGCGTTTTCAATAATAAAAAAATGGGCAAAAAAAATTCTGCTTGCGTGCTTACGCGCGCTCGCATTCACTTGGGGGCCGACAAATACATTCTTTCATGGGGCCCAGAATCTGGCGCTACACCCCTGAGTGTGGTAGTGAAAGTGTTAACTTTTCTGTAGTGTGATATTGAAAGCATTAACCCTTCTGTAGTGAAAGTGTTAACCCTTCTGTAGTGTGGTAGTGAAAGTGTTAACCCTTCTGTAGTGTGGTAGTGAAAGCGTTAACCTTTCTGTAGTGTGGTAGTGAAAGTGTTAATCCTTCTGTAGTGTGGTAGTGAAAGCGTTAACCATTCTGTAGTTTGGTAGTGAAAGGGTTAAGACTGCTTTAGTTCAGGATGCTGGGTTGTGTAGTTCAGTGGTTCCCAAAGTCGGGGTCGCGACCCAAAGGTGGGCCGCGAGCAGCCACGGGTGGGCCGCGAGATGATTAAAAAAAAAAAAAAATTATTTATTTTTTATTTTTTTATTTTTTTATTTTAATTTTTTTTGTCAGGCCACTGAACTTAGAAGCAGGCCAGGACAGTGTTTCTAGTTGTATTCTAAAATTCTATTCTATTGTATTCTAAAATGTGACTATATGGTTTTATATTAACTTAATAAATAAACAAAAACGAAAAATCTACTTATTTCAACGAACATTTCAAACTAAATAACAGATTATGCACATAAAACGCTGAAAACAACCGAAGCAACAATAGTATTTTAATGAGGCTATTATTATTATCATTATTATTTTGCAACAAGTTAGCCCTCTCATAAATAGCACATATAAATGAATAACTAACTTGAACTAACTTAATAGGATTGAAGTGATATTTGGCTTAAAAAATCGGTCGCCTGGCAAAAAAAATAAAAATAAAAGCCTGACGATGTGCATTGGGCCGCGGCTCTCTGACGCCTTATTTTCTGGGCCCCGGCCTGAAAAGTTTGGGAACCCCTGCTATAGACGGCCTCACTCTAAAACACCTAGTCTGTATTGTATGCACTTAACTCAACTCAGGTGGGTTAGTCTGTATGCACTTAACTCAGGTGGGTTAGTCTGTATGCACTTAACTCAGGTGGGTTAGTCTGCATTGCACTTAACTCAGGTGGGTTAGTCTGTATGCACTTAACTCAGGTGGGTTAGTACTAGTCTGTATGCACTTAACTCAGGTGGGTTAGTCTGCATTGCACTTAACTCAAGTGGGTTAGTCTGTATGCACTTAACTCAGGTGGGTTAGTAGTACTAGTCTGTATGCACTTAACTCGGGTGGGTTAGTCTGTATGCACTTAACTCAGGTGGGTTAGTACTAGTCTGTATGCACTTAACTCGGGTGGGGTTAGTCTCTATGCACTTAACTCAGGTGGGTTAGTACTAGTCTGTATGCACTTAACTCAGGTGGGTTAGTCTGTATGCACTTAACTCAGGTGGGTTAGTTAGTACTAGTTTGTATGCACTTAACTCAGGTGGGTTAGTACTAGTCTGTATGCACTTAAACTCAGGTGGGTTAGTCTGTATGCACTTAACTCAGGTGGGTTAGTCTGTATGCACTTAACTCAGGTGGGTTAGTCTGTATGCACTTAGTTCTCCTCTACCTGCAAGGAGGAGACGCAGCTGTTTCATCTCGCCTCACGTCGCCGTTGACATGTTGAAGCAAGCATTTGGACAAACCTTCCCCAACGGGTGCATTTGAATAGAGTTTGTAAACAAGGACAGGTGATCGTTATAATCGGTCGCCTGGCAAAAAAAATAAAAATAAAAGCCTGACGATGTGCATTGGGCCGCGGCTCTCTGACGCCTTATTTTCTGGGCCCCGGCCTGAAAAGTTTGGGAACCCCTGGTGTAGTTCACTGATAAAACAAGCAGGAACACATCCAGCCTCACGGTGCACCTATACTGTACATATAGACGCTTCCATTCAGTGTCATCACTTGAATGTAGGACACAATAGATGAACTGACCAAATGTCCCCAAAAATGTCCCTACAAAACGTTCATGAAAAAGTGGTTGTCCACAATTTGCGACTTATAGCCCATGGCGGCAGGCTGCAGCAACAACAACAACAACAACAACAGACTTACATTATGCAACATCGCTCACCTGATAAGATGCTTGGCTGCAGAAATTATGGGAAGCAACAAGCAGACAAACATGATGAGGTTTTCACAGAACTATAGTAGGGGCGACAGTGGCTCGGGAGGTAGAGCAGTCGTCTGGTAATCCGAAGGTTATTCGAAAATGAATTCCCATCCCTAGTATGTAGAGTAAACAGTAATATATGGGTAGACTAATAACTATTAATAGGTTAAACCAGGTAGGTAGTAGTTATGATCAGTGATGGGAATAACTGTGTTATAAATAATGGCGTTACTTTTTCAGTAACAAGTAATCTAACGGATTACTCTTCCAATCTTAATAACGCTATTATCGCTACTTCCAAAATATGCGCCACGTTACTAGGGATGTCCCGATAAAAAATGTTGGCTCCCGATCTGATCCCGATCATGTGATTTTGAGTATCTACCGATACCGATCTTTCCCGATCCGATCAAATATTTTTTTTAATAAAAACAATAAATATATATATATTTTTTCTCCCATCCCAATTTCTCACATTACATTCACCCTGCATGTTGACGTTATCCAGGTGAAAAGTTAACTTCATTCAAGCGAGGCATTGCAACCGGAGTAATCTAAAAACTCCGCCTCCAACCTGCTGCTTCATGAGAGCAATGGCGCCATCGTCTGTAAAAATCAGGTGACTGCAAGTTCTGCAACTAGTGGATGTCCCTCATCCTTGACATAAATCATTTGATGTATAATTAAATCAAAGGAAATGTGTTTGTTTTGGCAAAATTCTTCTGCTCTGTGTGACAATAAATAAATGAATGATGATATGCAATTTAAAACCAAAACTAAGGCCTCAGTATGAGTTTAAGACGTGAACATGGTCATGTTTGTTGAATAATAAAAAAAAAAATCCCAATATATATTTTTTTCAATCGCGATCTTCTGAAACTTACCCGATCACGTGATCGGATCGGGACATCCCTACGCGTTACTATAATTGAAGCTGTTTTTTTCATCAGACCAACTAGATCTCTGAGCCGAGAGGCAAATACTTTTTTTTAACTGTTCTTCCTTGGTTAGTGGGCAGTGCACGAGACAAGCGCATAAATGCTGACGATTGGCTGAGGTTGAGTACAATTGCATGGTAAGCCAATCAGAGGTAGAGTTGAGCGGGTGTTCGAAAGCATGCATAGTCGGACACACAACGAACACAAGCAAGTCAGTCAACGAGAGACAGGTATGGCCAGAGCCTTATGGCGAGCCCAAATAATCCAAAACGTGTATCGATGCGATCGTCTACTTATATATGGATGAAAATAAAATATTTGGATCTTTGACAATTACAATGTGAAAGGCTGCCTTCCCACACATGCAATCGCGATGATGTGATGTGATGTGATTACATGCGATCAAGGTGTGAATCAAACATTCACGGTTAACAGTGCGACACCATGAAGATCTTGTGTGTGTGTGTGTCTGTGTGTGTGTGAAATCACGCAGGCACACACACACAAGTCCTGTAAATCAAATGCAACGTGTTCTAAACAAATAAAAACACGTCGTAAAAAAAAACACATGTAATATAAGTTATTCAAATCAGGAGAACAAGGGATAGACTATCGTAATGGATTTGCAGTGATGGGGCGGGTGGGGGGAACTGTACATTGGAGGGCGTTGGGTTTGGACATTTACAGGGGCCAGTTTTGAATTGCAGTCTCCCGTAGGTGCTCTTTGAGAGTGGTTTTGAAGGTGGGTAGTGATTTGCATTCCTTTACAGCTGTGGGTAGGAAGCTATAGGCATATTGACTCCACTGAGGAACAGGCTCTCTGACCAGAAGTTTGAGAAGCTTTTGGTTTTGAGATACAACCACTGGTTCAATGACAAGAATGGGTGGATGGATAGCTAGATAGGGCATCTTATATTTTTGTTACATTGCTTAACACTTTGATTGCCAGCACTCAAAGTGCACTATTTATCGTTGAATGCCACCACCCACTTCAATGATAGCCCTCTAAACGCATAATCTATGTCTTAAATTATGGCTGTGTCTAATCTGCCCGTCGCTTATCAATGACTTGTTTGCAGTCAACATTGTCGAAACGGATTGTTTTTTAATCGGTTCATTTCCGTTTTATAGCATTTTGAAAAGCCCTCGTTTTCTTGAAAGTTTCAGGAAAATATATAGATTCTGTGATAAACGGCATTTACTGGAATATTCTGGAATACACAAAAAACGTTGTAATTTTTCGGCCTATTTATGAATTGTTTTCAAATAAACGCTAGATCGATAGTATATGTGTACTTATGCACGCTAGAGAAGCGGGCTGAAAAATATATTCTCTCATTTCCTGATCAGCACACACACACACACACACACACACACACACACACACACACACACACACACACACACACACACACACACACACACACACACACACGCATGGGGCAAACGCTGATATATAGGTGAAAACAGATCCGATTACCCCAAGACTGGTAAAATAAATAGCTTACCTCAGATCAGATGTTCTCCAAAAAGATTATTCCAATTCCTGATCGCCATTCGAAATATCGATCGCGTTTATTGATTCAGTGCTGGGTACTGTAAATATGTATTCCACGTTGTTTTGCGACTCGGCAATCACTTCGGTCTCTTCAGATGGCTTGACGGAAAAGTAAAATGAGGAAACTGGACCCCCCCCCCCCCCCCCATCAGTCTAATCCAATGGGGTGCAGTAGCACAGGGAGAGATGATAGGGGGCGGTATTTTCCCAATGGAGCTCAGAGAGAGTCTGCAGCACTAGCGTGAGGCTCGATTGATGAAATATTAATTCAAATCGCTAATAAAAAGAAATACGACAAACAAACGCTATATAGCGTTGCTGGCATTCAACTGGCGGCATGAACTAACGACAAAAAGCATCCGTGGCACTCAAAGTGTTAAAGAGCATAATTTAATTTAGATGTATTGGCTGGCTGCAGCCTCTTGAAGTGAGATTGTCAATGGCCAGAGAAAGAGATTTATTTGTATGGAGATGTTTTTTTTTTTTATGTTTATATTTGGATTCCTTAGTTTTGCTATCCATTACACTTTTCAGTTACATTGAAAGCACCTCATATTGTTACACTGTTCTACTTTTTCGAGGAAGAAAATACTTGAAGTACAGTATATCTACCAATTGTCTGAAGTTTTTGTTTGTTTTATTTGCACTACAAAGAGTGTATATATTTGTTATTTATTTTTGGTATAGTGCTTAACAAGCATAATTGAATTTTGCCCAGTTGTGGCCTGTTGAGGGGCAATAAATATCAAAAGTTCCAAAACATCTATTGTGTTATTTGCATCGATCCACTATATAAACATAGTAATTATAATATCTACATACATGGCATTTGATTGGAGGCTAGTCTCACTTTGTCCCACAGCAACATTCAAATCGTTTAGATTTGTGGACATTATTTATGTTAATAATGTATTGTATTACAGTTTTTCTCGATTGCTAAAGCACAATTTCTAGATCTCTGAGCACAATGACCAGTTGCCTAAACACATTTAATAAATCAGGCCCCCAGTTGGCTTAACTATAAACACATTTCACCTCAATCTCCAATTTCACAAAACTCTGAACACATTGGCATTTGCCAAAACACACGTTGCAGAACTCTAAACACATTCACACTTACTCTAAACACTTTCGCACTTGCTAAAACATATTATAACTTGCTAAAACACACGTTGCAAGGGGGGCTCCAGTAGCTCACCGCATATCTCGGCGCTATTTCTGCGTCGGGGAAAACCGTGCTGCGTCACGGATCTGGTGGACTACGAGTTCGATTCCCGGACCCGCCGTCATTTGCCAGAATGTCTTCCCCTGCTCTATATCCCGTTTCACCCTGTATCTGTCGGTCATGCTTGACCAGAAAAGCGATAAACGCTAAAAAATAAAGTAAAAAAAAAAAAAAACACGTTGCACAACAATATGAACACATTCTCATTTGCTCACACGATGCAAAATGGTAGACTCAGTCATCAAAAGTTGAACACAATGAAAGCATGGGTGTCATTGCTTAAAAACACGGTGACTCAAAATTGAAGACACCTGCAAATAAATAATGTGACACCATCCATATTGGCCAGTTTAGAATGCACAGTTTGCTGAAGGTGCCAAACAGCAACACAATGGACAGAGGCAGAGTTTGTGTCAGAGGTGGAATACACAGAGGAGGAGGAGGAGCAGGCCAAGGAGGGAGAGGAAGGGGGCGAGGAGGGAGAGGAGGAGTGCAAGGAGGAAGAGCAAGACAACCACGTACGATCATCACAGATGAAATGCAAGCTAATGTCATTGACCATGTCATTGTCCATGGAATGTCAATGACAGAAGCTGGAGTCCAACCCAACCTCAGCAGGTTCTCAGTGTCCACCATAATTCGGGCATTCAGAGAACACAACAGGTATGTACTGGAGTTACTTTGTCTAAATGTTTGTAGCCTACAATCTAAATTGGTTTCACCACAGTACCTTTTGTGGGGAGACTGAACATTTCCATTGATGTTTGTATTGTAGACTGTAAGTCTTTTTTTGTGAAGAGTGAAAGCATATTTGTTTCTATAGGGTTGAAAGATTGCCACATCGTGGTGGAAGGACTTCCCTATTCACAATCACAGCACAGCAAGAGATCCTCCTTGTGGACATGGTCCGGGAAAACAACATCATCAGACTCAGAGTCAGCGTGGCCACCATAGACAGATTCCTCCGTCGCCAGAAGCTACGCATGAAGCAAGCTTATAGAGTTCCCTTTGAGCGTAACTCGGACAGAGTCAAAGAGCTACGTTTCCAGTATGTGCAAGTAAGTATACATACGGGTACACAATGTTGATTGTTCACAGTACAGTGGGTGTACAAGCCCACTGTACTTCCACCCGTGCGGTCCATCGGCGGACCGCAAATGACATAATGGTCATAAATCAATATTTCCAGACTGTTCTATAAAACTAGCTATTTTTATTTCAAACGTATTCAAGTATAAACATCATGAACATGTGACAACAGCCTTTAGAATGTATATTATCAGGGTGGCTAGGTGGTGCAGTGGGCAAGGCGCTCACCACCAATGCAGGAGACGCTGGGTTTGAGCCCAGCTCTCCGCATTGCTATCAGCTTGGCTGGTCGTTCATACTAATACAATTGGCAGTATTAGGGAGAGGGAAGCTGATGGGTGGGGATCGGACGTTGTGGACAGCGACTCCTACAGGTCGGTTGGTGCGCCTGCGCAGCAGAATCAGGAAGCGACGGGGGCGGCGTGCCCTCCAAACGCAGACCCCCGACGCTGAGAGATCGCGCTGTGCAGGTGAAAAGATGCGACTGCTGCTTCCTCGAGTACCGGAGGGGACACGTGATGTAAGGCTTAGTCCACATTGCAGCCGGCTTGTGGGAGGCATGGCCTAACAGCGTTCGAGACAGGGGAGGGTAGAATTGGACGATACGAAATTGGGATGGGAGAAAAATAGAAAATGGGAGAAAAAGTAGATAATAAAAAAAAAATGTATATTATCATCAATACGTTAGTTTAGAAATAGGTTAAACTGTTATATAGATAGATTTTCCTCTTTGGAATGTCTGTATATTCCGCGAGAGGCGACCATTTTGTAAAACCGGGGGAATGGGAATTGTAGTTTCTTTTGCGGTCATTTTGTAGCGGACTTCCACAGGTCTGGTTCTGCTTTGAAATTTTTCAAAACTACACTTACTGGAAGATTCTATTGGGTTCGAGGTTCATAGTACTGTATGAATTATTTCAATAACTGCTATTATTCGGGATAATTCTACCACAAACGGTAAGGTTTATGACAAATATTGAAATGTAGTTAGTTTCTCTTCCCTATTGTTAGCATGTAGCAACAATCAGATCTGAAATTAGTTTCAAAACGGTTGCACCCTAATCAAAATAAAAAAGCTACTGTATTTACAGTAGATTTCATTATCTGTTCTTATGCACGCCTGGTGATACTAAATCCAAATTGAACTCTGGCATTTGAAAGATAATATATGTATATATATATATATATATATATATATATATATATATATATATATATATATATATATATATATATATATATATATATATATATATATATATGTGCAAATTGGCTATAATAAGGTAATTTATAAGCCTGCTATTCTATATTCTATAATAATATTTCAAATTACATTGGTCCGGATGGGAGAATTTAGTACTGTAGCTACAGAACCTTGTTTAATCATCTTCCCTTTATTAATTTCCTTAGATTTTTTGTACACATGATCTAAAAAAAATCTAAATTCATATTCTCCTCTGTTTCATAGCAATTTAAGCAAGCCTAGTAATAGACACAATATTTCTGACACTGGGAATACATTCACTGAGGTCCATAGATGTCCCTAGATACCAAGAATATGCAAATAACCCTTGTAGAAGTGGAGCAATATTCCATTTACTTTTCCATTTATTTTAGGCAGATTTTCAGAAAATAGGCTCCGGGTGGAAGAGGTTAAGAACAGGTCCGCACGACACATGTGTAATGAGCGGTAAATTAATGGATGTAGACAATTAAATGTCCCTGATTGAAACACAGAGACATCGACGATAAGGACAAGAGAATGATGATGAGAAAAATGAGGCAGAACCTAATTAATATGATGGACGATAGAAAGGATCATTATGACAAATAAGAACTCATGAGGAATGGGCCGAGGACAGGGGGGCAAGACAAGGGGACTAAAGCATAGGTTGGTTGGATGGATGAGTGGATGGATGTGTGGACACACACACACACACACACACACACACACACACACACACACACACACACACACACACACACACACACACACACACACACACACACACACACACACACACACACAAGAATAAACTTACAAAGACTGTGAACCTTGAAGAAAACCACTGCCCCATTAAAAGTGATATTTCTCACATACAGTTGTTAAGAGTTACTTATTGTATAATTATGAATTTATATTGCCTCGATTAATCAAATCATACACACGATTTGATTAATACTGAGCTGTAATCAACACATTAATCATAAGTCACATCATAGGCTAGCACAAGGCTCCTGAAACAGCTCTAATACAATCCACATTAAATCAGCATTTAGTAGTCTTTCTAAGGTGCAATGTAAACTCTATTATCCCAGATAGGGAAACTCCAAGGTGGCCAAGGTGAAGGAAGCACACACATCAATCAGCCCGAATACAAATATAACACACAACATGCAATCCTCCCTTCTGTCCCCCAACACACACACACACAGACACACACACACACGCGCGTGCACACGCACACACACACGCACACACACACACACACACACACACACACACACACACACACACACACACACACACACACACACACACACACACACACACACAGAGAGCACGTCCAAGCATCCTTGGTCTAGCACAGTATGATCTATCTCTCTCTCTCTCTCTCTCTCTCTCTCTCTCTCTCTCTCTCTCTCTCTCTCTCTCACTCTCTCTCTCTCTCTCTCTCTCTCTCTCATACACACACACACACACACACACACCAATAAAAAAACGATTAAGAAGCACTGCAATAGGCAGTGGGTTACATGATCCCTGAGAAACCATTTCTGCATCAGCATTGAAATCAACAAGCAGAATCCATCTATTACTGTACACCATAAGAGGACTTCCATTGTACATTATAGTCAAATACGAGTCCCTCTGAGACTGTGAGGCATTGCAAACATGAACATTTCTGGGACATACACGTTGATGGATTATTGGTAGAGAGAGGAGGAGGAGAGGTATAGAGAGGAGGAGGAGTTGTAGAGAGATACTGTATATGAGGATGAGGAGAGGTAGATAGGGAGGAGGAGGATAAGAGGTATAGAGAGGAGGGGGAGATGTAGTGAGAGAAGGAGGAGGGGTAGAGAGATGAGGAGGAGAAGAAGTAGAGAGGAGGAGAGGTAGAGAGTATGAAAGGTAGATAAAGGAGGAGGAGGAGAAGATGTACATTAGAGAGAGGAGGAGAGAGAGAGGAGAAAATGTAAAGAGAGAGGAGGACGAGAAGAGGCAGATAGAGGAGGATGAAAGGTATAGAGATGAGGATAGGTAGAGAGAGGAGGAGGAGAGGTAGAGATATAGGAGGAGGAGAAGAGGAAGAGATAGAGAGGGGAGGAGAGGTAGAGAGAGAGGATGAAAGGTAGAGAGAGGAGGAGGATAAATAGAGAGAAGAGGTAGAGAGAGGAGGAGGAAAGGTATATAGAGGAGAGGTAGAAATATGAGGAGGAGGGGAGGATGAGAGGTAGAGAGAGGAGAAGGGGTAGATAGAGAGAGGAGGGCGAGAAGAGGTAGAGAGAGGAGGAGGAAAGGTAGATAGAGGAGAAATAGAGAGGAGGATAGGCAGAGTGAGGAGGAGGGGGAGGAGGAGAGATAGAGAGGAGGATGAGGAGGAGAGGCAGAGAGGAGGAGGAGCAGAGGTAGAGAGAGGAGGACGGGTAGTGAGAGGAGGTTGAGGAGAGAGGAGAATGATAGGTAGAGAGAGGAGGAAGAGAGGTAGAGAGAGGAAGAGAGGTAGAGAGAGGAGATGTAGAGAGGAGGAGGATGATAGGTAGAAAGAGGAGGAGAGGTAGATAAAGGAGGAGGGGGTAGAGAGAGGAGGAGGAGAGATAGTGAGAGGAGGAGGATGAGAGGTAGAGAGAGAAGGAGGTTGGGGAGGAGGGATAGAGAGAGGAAGAGGAGAGGTAGAGAGAGGGGAGGAGGAGATGGAGGTAGAGAGGTAGATTTTCATGGTTTCTGGATAAACACATTGCTTTTGAGTTTTTCAAATGTATATATATTTTTACGACAGCCATCTCTACGGCAGATAACTCCATAATCTATGGATCGATTATGGTAAAAGAGGAAAATACTTTTTTACATTTTGGGTGAACTGCCCCTTTACGCTTAAGTGACCCACACTATTGCTTTTTAGGTTCCATGTGATGCACAGTCAATCCACAGAGTTCCAAGAGACATTTAGGTTGTTGCCCATTTTAAAAGGGACTTTGGGCAGTTAGAGGTCAGTTCCAATCTCTCTGAATCTGTTCTGCTCAGAGGCATTTCACTGAAGATAGATCCAGCTGTTTTTTCCCACACTGCCGTGCGTCAGGTGAGAAGGCTCTGGCAGCTCTGTCTACTACTTTTTACATTTCTAATTGATTCACAGAGAAGAGAGGAAGAACGTCAAAGCGGTCTGTACAACTTGTATTGTTACATCCAGAGAGAGGGAGATTTCCACAGAGATAACATGGCCAGTTCTAGTCGTCTGATCTCATGTTCCTGTCCCTAGATTCCCTCTGTCTGCCTGGCTGTCTTGCTTTAAAAGCAGCCATCCCCCTATTTTGCTCATCTCCTCCACTAATCCTTTCAAGTAAGCTCACTATGTGATGATCAGCACAGTGTGACACAAATGTGTGTTTGTGTGTGTGTGTGTGTGTGTGTGTGTGTGTGTGTGTGTGTGTGTGTGTGTGTGTGTGTGTGTGTGTGTGTGTGTGCATCCGTTTCTATGTGTATGTGCACATGAATGCTTGTGTACGTGTCTATGTGCATGCCTGTGTCTCTGGTTTCTGTTTGTTTGTGTACGTGTGTCTTTGCGTCTCTGTCTTTTCGATGAGTGTGTGTGTGTGTGTGTGTGTGTGCGATCTCATTGCAGCGTGCACATGACTTCGTATTATTGCATTATGCACAAAAAGCCTGGGAGCGCTCACAGCCACAAAGCGATCAGTCAGAATAAGAGTGGACCCGGTGAACACTTTCCCTCGACAACTCTCCGTCTTGATTTAACCCGGTGCTCGTTTCTCAGTAATATTCACACGAGAAAAGCAGCCTTACATCCTTGTTTGGTTAGGGAGCGTATCCGATTTGTTTTCCTCTTAACGTGGGGGGGCTCAGCGTTGTTTAGTTAGGGAGCGTATCCGATTTGTTTGCCTCTTAACGCGGGAGGCTCAGTGGTGCTTTGGTTAGGAAGCGTAACAGATTTGTTTGCCTGGGCCCCGGCGGCCTGTCCGGTATGTTCTGGTGCGAACGGCGCAACACGGAGGTTCAAATCAGGCTTCCTCCGTCTCGCACCTCCCCCTCTCCCCCACGCCGCTAACAAGCTCCTGCATGGTGAGGTGAGGTGAATTACTGAAGGGACAAAACAACAGAACCAGTTATTTGTGGAGTTATTTCTGGGCTGGTGTCTCGGGACCAGGTCTGGGGATTGGATGGTGGCACGGTATACCTGTATGTGTGAGATAATGGAAGTTGGAGAGGATGTTTTGACACAGGAGGGTACAATTAATGGATCCGGGCCGTGTGGATAGCGACCGACTCTGGAGGCTGAGAGGAGGACTCTGCCCCCGGGACAGTTAAAGCCTCCCATCTTCCATTTCATCTTCTCCTCGTCCCACGTCGCCTCCTTCCTCTCCCCTTCCCTTCCTTGTTTCTTCCTCTTCCTCGCTCCACTCGTTCCCTTCCCTTCCCTTCTGGATACTCTTCATTGATATGATAATCTTAGGGAGCTTGCGTATAAATATTCCACTCAGTCTCTAATGGGGCATGCGCACGCACACACACGCACGCACGCACACACACACACACACACACACACACACACACACACACACACACACACACACACACACACACACACACACACACACACACACACACACCAGTGGGAGAGCTGTGTTAGAAATTCAGCCTAGTTTCAGATGAGTAGATAATGCATTACTTCAATATTGCCACAGGGCTGGGCCAAACACAAACTTATATATGCAGATAGAATGACTCACACACATAAGACCCAACGGCGATAAAACAGGAAGAACATATACTGCAGGATTGTGTGTCTTATGTACTTCTTCTAATCCCCCATCGTCCCATAAGAAAATGTACTATAGTCAAACCTATAGTATTCCTGTATTTACCACAGAAATACTTCAGTGATTTATAGCATTCCTGTGGGTTTTTCATAGACACTATAGATTTACCACATACATACTTTAGTGATGTATGGTATTCCTGTGTTTTTCCCCCCACACAAACTATAGATTTACCACAGAAATACCCTTTTTTTTATTATCTTTCTTCCCCTCTTTTTCCCGATTTTTCTCCCATCCCACCCTTCCTGGTTGTTGCGTACTTTCCCCTACTGTTGGTCCGGGAGACCGGAGACTGTCACATGCTTTCCTCCGACGCATGTGCAGCCTGCCGGCAGGCCAACCTGGCCGCGCAGGTTCTCACCGGGGAGAGTGTAGCGTGTGGGAGGCCACACTATCTCTCCTTAGTTCCAACCCTTGCTGAGCAGGCGCCCCGACCGAACTGTAGGGGTCGCTGTCCACAACGCCCAGGACCCACCCTTCAGCTTTCCCACCCTCTGATACAGCCAATTGTATCAGTGTGAGAGGCCAGCCAAGCTGATAGCAACGCCGGGAGCTGGATTCGAACAGGCGAATCCAGTGTCTCCCGGTGTTGGTGACGAACGTAATCTCCGAAAGTTTCAAGTGTAAAAACGATATAATTAGGGATGCTCGATATTGGCTTTTTTACCGATACCGATATACCGATATTGTCCAACTCTTAATTTCCGATACCGATATCAACCGATATCAACCAACTGTAAGATTCTGATCAAACTGGCCAGTATCACGTCTTCGTCTGTTTGGCTCTCCATCCAATTCCTCTGCGTTGTGTACTTTTAATGGTCCTGACGTCTCCGATACTAGTAGATAAGATCCTTATCTCCCCCCCGTTAGTGCAATCCGTAAACCATAATACTTCCCCACCTCCGTAAGAATTCGACACTTCGACAACGTGAAATACCTTACAAGGAAAAGCATGGTTTTATTTCTCTAAACAGAAACCTCAGCTCAGATGTTAACAGATTGTATTGTCCTTGAAGAGTATATTTCTAATGATCTTTCGGTGTGTTCATATTATCGTCCTTTTGCTGTTCAGTCCAATAGTGTTCAGGCCTGTTCGTTAGCCTAAAACCATCCTCGTGGTAGCCGAAGCTACTGGTGATGTGCCATTCTCCCCCCCCCCCCCCCCCCCCTCTCTCTCGTCGAGAGGAGAGAGTCTCTTCTGGTTTCTTCCCTCTTAGTCTCAGTCAGATTTTAGTCCTACTCGCCCCCCCCCCCCCCCCCCCCAATTTTTTTTAATAATTTCAGGTAATTAACATTACATATCTCTTGTTGTGGAATTAACACAACATTATGCATACTTTTGACAATAAATAAAATCAGAATTTGTTCTTACTTGCTTGCCTGGGTAAATAAAGGTTATAGAAATGTAAAAAGAAAAAGAAATTGTTATTTTTTTTGAAAATCGATACCGATATTTTCCGATATCACATTTTAATGCCAGTAGGCCGATAATATCGGACATCCCTAGATATAATACTATTACCAAAACTATACACTGCACAGCAATACATTTGCTTTGGATATTTACAGTACATCCAACAGATAATTCAATTGTATAATACCCACGCCAACTTATTAACACTATGGCGACCAAAGTCCCGCAGCGATTTAGGCCTCAGAGGACAGAGGATTGTTTACAAACCGATGTACTTTCTAAGAGCTATATATATCATTTATAGTATTGCTATCTGTCCATTCTCATTGTCACTTGAGTGCATAAACCGTGCCTTCATAATGGCTTAAAGAAAATAAAAATCCATCGGTTGGTTGTCATTTTATAGCGTCGTGAATATAAGGTTTATCGTGCTTTTCGTCTAGTCTTTTTTTCAGGAAGCTGAAAAAACGGCTAAACGTTGGCGCCGTTATATCAAACGCCATTTCTGCTGTATATATACGAATGAAATAAAACAAACTGCGTAGCATCCGGACTATTACAGAGCATCTATGGATGAAATGGGGGCGGCGGGGAACGCGGATTAGTATTATTGATTAGCAATAGAGTGTGCGTTCAGGTATATACACACAATACGATGAATTGAAAATGGGGGACCCTGATGTAAACAAGACGAAAGTCTTTCTCTGGTCTGCATCCCCTTAACAATTGTATGTATTGAGCTGTACTGTACTGTACCCATTCTGCAATCTGTTAATAAAGTTTTCAATCAATCAATCAAGCCAATGTCAGCAGTTTATCACGTTAGTTATAACCTATGTCCAATCCAGCTGTAATTTGGGGTAATATTATCCTACCAGGCCATGTGATCGCCGGCAGCATTTCTTCATTAGTCATCGGATTCTGGTAGATCGATATGTACATTGGCTAATCATAAATCCCATTATTCCAGGCTGAAAAATACGTTCGGTAAGGTGATCAAAGATGGAGGGTGTTCGTTTGGAACCAAGGCTCATGATCCGCCCACAGACTGTAAAAGAAATTTTCTTTAAAATCCCCTCAATGATACTGCAGTGGAGCGATGGCGCCCCTAAGCAGATCTGGCCGGTATTGCATGTTTCGAAAATCAAATATGTGGAAAGATCCTGCAAGTGGATCGGGGACGTTAATACCGTTATAAATATGGAATAAAACAATAACAACTTGCCACGAGTACGTGGCTCTGGACCACAACGCATGGAATCAAAACACGTATATACTCGTGGACGGACGCCATAGTGTTAATGGTCTGGCATCTCACTTGGAGGGGGTGCTCCCGGGAATAATATCGGAGGAGCAAACAGGTTTTATTAAGGATAGACACATCTTCTTTAACACTCGAACACTCTTTGATTTGATATACTCTAAAAGCCAGACTGATTCACCTGAAATTGTAATCTCCCTCGATGCTGAAAAAGCATTCGACCGAGTTGAATGGGAGTATCTTTTTGCAGTACTGGAAAAATTTGGTTTCGGTGATTGCATGGATTTAATTTGAGCTCATTCTCGGGGTACAAATTAAATCTTCAAAAGAGTGAATGTTACCCCATTAACCCTTTAATTGCCAAGGACGACTTTAGACGTCATTGCTCGCCATGCTTAATCTGCCAATGACGTCGTACAGCGTCTTTGAGATCAATATTTCAAAAATCTGCCATGGCAATCATATTTCACCCACGGAGACTTGAGACTTGCTGTTGATCTCCTCTCAACTCTCCAACGCTTCAAGACCGCCATCTGGTGGCCGATCGGCGAATCGCCAAAACCGGAAGTGACACGCCGGAAGTGGTGCTCACCCATATTTCGTCCGGCCACTCGCTATCGCTAGCGGGACTCCAGCTTGATACACTGGATAGCGATCCGTTGCCAATAACTCGATAAACAACATGATTTGGACGTATATAGTATTATACAACCTGGAACTGGACCAACTAGATCGACATCCCATAATAGCGAACTTTCTGCTCCACTCTGATCGCCCAACGCTACGAGGAAGCTGCGGTGAGTTTCAGCGTGTTTGATTATTATTATACATACACACTGCTCCGATCAACATATCACCCATACTAAATAAATGATTTAACGTCGGCCACGGACTTATAAACCCCCCCCCCCCCCCCCCCCCCTCCGGTCACCAGCAGATGATGAGGCATGACGTGTAGGACCTTGTACAATTGACATTTTTTATCTGACGTCAATCGGTATCAAACTACATTTGATGATCTAATATATGTATTTAGGGCTATAACGCACGTTCTGCAGAATGCTGCAGAAAACGATAAAAACATATTTATACTTTAGACCGTATTTTAGTATGAATATGTGAATGAAAAAGTAGAACGTTGCTACATCCTAAACGATAGATACTTGATGTTGAATGGGCCATAGTAATGTCAATTTAGCAATACAATTTAAAAAGTTATAGCCCTGCAAAGAAGGGGAACATCTCCATAGACAAATAGAGCTGGCAGAGGATGGTATAAGGATGGATATAAGCGTGGCAGAGAAAGGGTTGGCCTGAATTTGAAACACTCGGACTTGCCCTTTAAATTTAGCATGTCTGGCTTTAAATACCTTGGAATCAATGTCACCCCTTCATTATCTGGCTTGTTCTCTGCTAATTTTGCCGCCCTAGTCTCCAATACCAAGTCTGACCTCCAGAGATGGAGTACAGTAGTCTCCCACTCTTGTTGATTGGCAGAGTGAACAGCATAAAAATTAGCATTCTACCCAAATGTCTCCATTTGTTTCAAATTATCCCTCTATTCCTGTCCCAAAACTACTTTAAGACACTTGACCAAATGATAGGCTCTTTTTTATGGGGCAACAAAACACCCAGAATCTCCAAAGCTCTCCTTCAGAGATGCAAGCTAAGTGGGGGCATCGCACTGCCCATTTTCCGCCTTTACTACTGGTCTGTCTGCACTCATTCACAAGGTCAACTACTGGCTTGAGTCTCCTAGCACTCCCTGGTGTAGGTTAGAGTCTCGCTACTACTCTTCATCTTCCCTGCTTGCCCTTATCTATTCTTCTCTGCCTTTTAAACCTAGCCAGTTTACAGATAGCCCAGTGGTTCTTAACACTTTAAGGATCTGGCAGCAATTTAGATGCCATTTTAAGTTCTGTTCTGCATCCACCATGGCCCCAATATATGTAAAAACCATCTGCCCCCCCCCCCCCCCCCATTCTACAGACTCAACTTTTTCTCAGTGGTACAATAAAGGTATTAAGACATTTAAGGACCTATATGTGGATGGGGTGTTCTGCAGCCTTTCTCACTTGTCATCCTCCTTTGGACTCCCCCCATCCCATCTTTTTAGATATTTTCAGCTGAGACACTGTACAGCTACCATTTTTCCCTCCTTCCCTTTACTCCCCCCCCCCCCCCCCCCCCCCCCCCCAATAGCCATGGACTTCAAATACACACCAAAGAGCATCTATCTCAAGGATCTATGACACCCTTATGTCATTCAACGAAAGCTAAAACCAAATGGGAACGGGAGCTGGGGATGGAGTTTAATAATGACTGGTGGGATGAGGCCATAGAGAGAATACACACCACTACGTCCTGTGCTCGTCTCAGCCTCATACAACTCAAAGTAGAGTTAATTTCTCCAAATCCAGGCTTTCCGAGATATACCCGGAGGTGGAGGATACAGTAAATGCAGCAGGTGTCATAATACCCCCTGCGATCTTAGTCACATGTTCTTTACGTGTCCAGAACTCCACACCTACTGCAGTGGTATTTTCAACACTTTGTCCATAGTACTCAATTTAGATCTGTTGCCATGTCCACTGATAGCAATCTTTGGAACCCCTATTGAGACACTAACTCTCCACTCTAAACAAAAAACAATTATCGCATTTATATCTCTTTTAGCGAGACGCATTATATTGTTAGACTGGAAATCCGCCAACAGTCCTTCCATAGCACAATGGCTCAACAGTGTCATGTTCTTTCTCAAACTTGAGAAAATAATATACACTATCAGGGGTTCAAGTCCAACATTTTACTACATATGGCAGCCCTTTATAAGCCATGTTAACATGTCTGATCCCGATGTTCACCTGCTCTCTCAAATATAGTCTTGTTTTCTGGGTCTCTTCTTCCCATGTGAACTGCACTGCTATGTCTGTCAGGCCTCTCCTTTTTGGGTGAGCTGACCTGGTGTCCAAGGGGTCTCTCCTTCCTGTGTGAATTGACCTGCTGGATCTACCGGAGCTCTTCTGTACCTGTCGAGCGGACACTAATTAGATGCTAGATCCCACCCCAGCCACTCCTAGTAGTTAAGGACTTAGGCCATGGTTACACCATTGAATACAGAAAGGTTTTTGTTGCTGAATGATTATGTTTGCTGTCCTAGTTAAAAAGAAACGCCGTTTTGGCAGGAAAACGCGTTGTCCTACTGGCAACACTGAAAAGGTGTTTTCGCTTTGGAAAATCGCCAAAACTCGCCGACAACGTGTCATGTAATCTGCGTGTTTTGCCCAATGCCCATGCGCAGTAGAGACCAAGGCCAAATCCTCCGCCTCCCAGACCCATGTCATGTCAACAAACCAGCAGCCACACAAGAGTCTCCTCTTTCAACATAACAAGCATTAACAAAATGGCCCAGTCATCTATTCACTTTTGTTTAATACATGAGGCATTGTCTCTAATGTTATCTAGCTACTGATAGCTCCTTATATCATCAGTTTTGTGCTGGCTGGCTAACGTGAGCTAACGTTAGCTACCTACCGTAGCTACCTAGCTACCAGACCCTGTTAGCTCAGAGCTCCTCTTTCAACATAACAAGCATTAAACAAAATGGCCCAGTCATATATTCACCTTTGTTTAATACATGAGGCGTTGTCTCTAATGTTATCTAGCTACTGATAGCTCCTTATATCATCAGTTTTGTGCTGGCTGGCTAACGTGAGCTAACGTTAGCTACCTACTAACGTTGAGACTAAAACTCCGCTCTTGGTGGTCAATTGTGTTGATGTTAGTTTTGTTTCATCAACAAATGAGGCAGAACACACAGTGAATGTATCCGTTTTGTTTATTGCACTTTTATTGCACTTTCTTTGCTGAAAAATAAATGCTACGTTGGCTAAATGGCTCACGCGAGGCATTTAAAGATGGTGGACTTGTTGATTTTTTGCAGGAAGTGTATTGGCACATTCAACTTTTCTGATTGGTTGAAAATTGCCTTCATGTTCGCCACCTACTGCACCTACTGCTTTGGCATTGTACTACATGTATACACATCACTGTGCTCAGAAAAAAAGATGGCGCCGCTACGTCCGGCTGCCTGTCTGTGCGCTCCGTCGAGACTGTGCATACTTTTGTTAATATTTATAGTTTTAAGAGTTTTGTCTGTACCAACAGTAGGTGCATTTAATGTGTATGACCGTCAGTCACTAATAGACATTGGATTACGGGAAACTTACCGACTGGATTACTCTCTGGATCAGCTCTCTGAACCGCAACAATGGCCCGTTGAGATCTTGAGGACATCAGGACCGGATCTCGCCCCCAGGGACAAAGGACCCAGACGGCGAGGAAAGAGAGCTGGAGTCCGTAACAGGCTGAGAACCAGGCGGCACAGGACACCACTACCCAGTATATTGCTAGCCAATGTACAATCAATAGACAATAAACTAGACGACATCCGAGCAAGGATTCAATTCCAGAGAGACGTTAGGGACTGTAACGTTCTCTGCTTCATCGAGACGTGGCTGGCGCCAGAAGTCCCAGACCACGCCATCCAACCGGCCGATCATTTCTTCATTCACCGCAAGGATAGAACAGCAGAATCCGGTAAACAACGTGGAGGAGGTATTGCCTTCATGTTGAACAAAAATTGGAGTGACCCAACTAACGTGAAGGAACTATCCAACCACTGCTCCCCAGAACTGGAATATATAACCATCAAGTGTCGTCCTTTCTTCCTCCCGAGGGAGTTAACGGCGATCGTCCTGGTCGGAGTGTATATTCCACCGCAAGCTGAAGCCAGCAACAAGGTTGCGCTCTCCAGACTACACAACGAGGTAAATAGAATCCAAGAGGCGAATGTTAACGCCGCCATTTTAGTTCTGGGAGATTTCAATAGCGCCAATCTGAGAAAGGTATTGCCCGACTTCTATCAGCATGTGACTTGCAACACCAGAGGCGGTAACATCCTAGATCACTGTTACACGCAATTTAAAGGTGGCTACAAGGCTCATTCTGATAGTGGCTTCGGTAAGTCAGATCACGCATCAATTTTTCTTACACCGAAGTACAGACAGAGAATTAAAAGTACTCCTGTAGTCTCGCGAGAGGTGCAGAAATGGGATGTGACGTCAGAGGATACGATCCGGTCAGTGTTTCACAACACAGACTGGAATGTGTTCCGCGACACAGATAACATTAATGCCTACACGGAGACAGTGCTGGACTATGTTTGTACTAGGGTGAAAGAAACAATCCCCACTACCAAAATGAAAGTTTACCCAAATCAAAAACCCTGGGTAGACAAATCCGTCCGTGAAGCTCTGAGAGAGCGCACCAAAGCATACAACGACGGCCTAGAGGCAGGCAACATGAATGACCACAAGGTGGCGCGATACAACGTAAGGAGGACTGTGTCAGAGGCCAAACGACGCTACAGGGATAAAATTGAACTCCAGTTTGAACAAGCTGACTCTAGAGCTATGTGGCAGGGGCTCAAAACGATGACAGACTACAAAGGCGCCTCCCTCAAACTGAACAGTGACATCTCCTTAGCAAATGACCTCAATACCTTCTATGCGAGGTTTGATGCTGGTAATAACAACACCAGCTCACAAGCCTCGGCAATGGGGGGGGGGGGGGGTCGGCTGCTGATGGAGGCGCAGTGTTCAGGGTAACAGAGCATGAGGTGAGGCGGACCTTTAAAAAAGTGAATATCAGGAAGGCAGCAGGTCCAGACGGCATCCCCGGCCGCGTCCTAAAAGTCTGTGCCGACCAACTGGCCCCAGTATTCACTGACATATTTAACCTGTCCTTAGAACAGGCTGTCATCCCCACCTGCCTGAAGAAGTCCACTATTATCCCTGTACCCAAAAAATCCAAGCCTGCTTGCCTCAACGACTACCGCCCTGTAGCTCTCACCTCCATAGCCATGAAGTGCTTCGAGAAGCTAGTAAAGGGCTACATCTGCTCCTCCCTCCCCATCAACATGGACCCCCTGCAATTTGCATACCGCCCCAACAGGTCCACGGAGGACGCCATATCCCATGTGCTGCACACAGCAGCATCACACCTGGACAAGAGGCAGGGGAACTATGTGAGAATGCTATTCATCGACTACAGCTCGGCATTCAATACCATAGTCCCCTCCATACTCATAGCCAAGCTCAGGGACCTGGGCTTGGGCTATGACCTCTGCCAGTGGGTCTTGGACTTCCTGACTGGCAGACCCCAGGTGGTGAGAGCAGGCAACTGCACCTCCTCATCCATCACCCTCAACATAAGGGCCCCCCAGGGCTGTGTTCTGAGTCCCCTCCTCTACTCCCTGTACACACACGACTGTGTGGCTCAGCGGAGTAGCAATACAATCGTCAAATTTGCTGACGACACAGTGGTGGTGGGCCTGATCTCTGCCAACGACGAGAGGGCCTACCTGGAAGAGGTCAAGGTCCTGGCGGGATGGTGCCAGGAAAACAGCCTCTCCCTGAACGTCAGCAAAACAAAGGAGATGATTGTGGACTTCAGGAGGTCGGGGGTCAAGGACTACAGCCCCCTCAGCATCGACGGGGCACCGGTTGAGAGAGTCAACAGCTTTAAGTACCTCGGAGCCTACATATCCGAGGACTTGACATGGACCACACACATTAACAGTGTTGTGAAGAAGGCACGACAACGCCTCTACTTCCTCAGGCGCCTAAGGAAGTTCCAAGTCAGCCAGAAGATCCTTAAGAACTTCTACTCATGTACAATAGAGAGCATCTTGACCGGCAACATCACCTCCTGGTTTGGGAATAGCACTGCACAAGACCAAAGCAGACTACAAAGAGTGACACGTTCAGCCGAACGCACAATTGGAGGGGGGCTCCCCACCCTCCAGAACATTTACTACAAGCGTTGCAAGGGCAAGGCTAAGAGAATCATTAAAGACTCCAGTCACCCGAACAACTGCCTCTTTGAACTGCTGCCGTCAGGCAAGCGATACAGGAGTCTCAAGGCGAGCACAGAAAGACTCAGAAGAAGCTTCTATCCCCAGGCCATCAGGCTGCTAAACGAACAATGAATGAACACTACACAACAACAACCACCAAACGCACATAGCACACACATCCACACGCACACACTCACTTTAAACAAACACACTGTAGCACCCACTCCACACACTTATAGCACACACCCACTTTAAACAAACACACTGTAGCACCCACTCCCCACACTTTATATTTATGGATGAAGGATTGCACTACAACTCGTACACCTTACTGTAAATTGTACCTAAAATTGTACCTCATCCCATTTCTGCTTTGCACTAGATAGTACTGTACATTAGTACACTGCATAGTATTGTGTATTGTATATTATATGGTAACTCAGAACATTGTACATATGTCTATACCGAACACTGTGACCTCATTTTCTTCTTCTAAATTCATGCTATATTATGTTATTATGTTATTTGATACTATCTTGTCTAGCACAGTCTCTGGAGCGTAACAGTAAGAAGCATTTTGTATGAAAGTATTCTGTACTTCTGTATGACAACTATTAAAGAACTTGAACTTGAGGAGGCAAAACCAATGTCTAACTTGCCTGCCATTACGTTGCGTTCTGAAAAGCGAAACTGACCCTGACAACAAAACGAAAACTGGCCATTAGTGTAACTGCAGCCTTAGATGAAGCTTGTGTGTGTGAATGTGTGTGCATGTGTTTATAGGGGGGGGGGGGGTGTCGGGGGGGACTTAGGGGGGTGGGTTACTGGGAGGGCTCTGTTTGTTTATTGTATTTAAAAAAAAAATTATTTCTCTTTCTCCGATTTTCTGTTTTTCTCCTTGTCCAATTTAGTCGCTGTGCCAATTCCCCCCCTCCCCTACCTGGCTGCTGTATGCATGTTCTCCTACGAGTCGGTACAAGGGCGTCCCGAAGCCGACCGCACGCTTCCTCCGATGCGTGTGGCGACTGCCAGTGACGTCTTTTCACTTGGCAGCGAGGACTCTCATTGGTGAAGTGTAACGCGTGGGAGGGCACGCTATCTCCACCAAGTCCTGCCCCCTAATACTGCCAATTGTATTAGTATGAACGACCGGCCAAGCTGGTAGCAACGCCGAGAGCTGGGCTCAAACCCAGCATCTCCTGCGTTGGTGACGAGCGCAATCTCCGCTACACCACCTGACCGCCCCCTGTTTATTGTATTTTCATTTATCATTTATTTAATTACTGTATCTGTATTACGTACCCAAGATGTGAGTTACATTTATTCAAAGTCATGTTTGTTTATTGAATACAAAATAAATAAATAAATTGTTTTGTATTTTTGTAATCCGTCAATAAATATCTTTAAAACATTTATAAATGGTAAATAGTGCATTTATATAGCGCTTTTATCCAAATCGCTTTACAATATTTGTTCCTCACATCCTGTTTACCCGGGAGGAGCAGGAATCTAACCGGGATCCTTCCGATTACCAGACGACCGCTCTACCTCCTGACCCACTGTCGCCCCACATATAAACATCTATCTGTAAGTTGGTCCTCCAATACTCCAATACTTACCTCTCTCTTCCGATCGTTCCTCTCTCCCACTACGCCTCTGTGCATCTCGTTGGTCCACATCCGCTCGTCCGCCAAACCTCGTCTTCCCCCTGCGAGGCGCTGATATGCTTTTCGCTAGGTACCGAGAGACGTCCCCTGTGTCTCCTTTCCGACAGAGTAGCTGGTTGTCAGAGCATATGTCTTCACAGTAATTCTCCCACTGCACCAGCCTCGCTAAAAGCCCAGGCCAGGAAGTTGTGCATGTTTTATCACCGTGTCAAACCCAGTTCCCCTGTGTGGTGGTGTACTGTGCCTGCCATGCCCCAGCACATTATGGAGAGGCCATGTCCTGTCCTGGTTCTGCAGGCACTGTAGAAGCCCCACTTCTTACACGTCGGCTGCACTGATATTTGGTTGTTGTTCTAGGTATTGTTTGGAAAATAAGCAAATTTCAGTCTGAGCTACGCCTCACTGCACCTCGTATACGGCTGCACCTCCTGTTTCAGATCACATTGGCCGCCGTCCGTATCAAGAAGCGATGATTCTCCCGACTGGAGAATCGAGTTCCAGTCTTCAAAGCGCTGCAGTACACTCTCACAGTAGACACAGTGACACTTGTGTTGAATGACGTGGAGTACCTCTTCACTGGTTATAATTGCTTCTGGAGAGGGTGTTGTTTAAAGCCTTGATGAAAGAAGACGAGAGGGTTGCACAGGGTCGGACGGCAGCGGTGCGCACGTTCTAGTGGGTCTCTGTGAGCTCAGTTTTCTTTGAGGATGTCCCTTGTTCTGGAGTCTGGACCCAGCGGTGAACAATTTTGTTCATTATATTAAAGGGAAAATCCACCATGAAACACACTTCACGTTGCATGTCATTGTATCATGGACCATTAAAGGTGGGGTAGGGATTTTGTAGAAATAAGCGAGAGTGAGTGTTCCTGTCCAGCAGGAATAGAGCCAGCTTATCATCACTTTTCAAACCAGGTGCTGTGCACTATGCACACACCACACATGTCTCACGCAGACTTCCAGAGGCAACGGCGGCTCTGAGCTAGATTTAAAAAAAATAATAAGAAAATGAATCAAAAGATATTTCCCGGCCTCTGACCACCAGGTGGTTTTGCACAGTGTGTACTTTTCAACAAAGAACACAAGGTCAGGGTTCGTTTTCCAATGCAACCCCCAGTACACCACTTGGCAGGCCAAAATAATCTGATTGGTTGTAAAGATTTAGGCCACACTGAGATTTTGGAATGTCTGATAACAGGGGGCCTAGGAGAGTCACAGAGACCCAGAGCATTGTATGTGTCAAGACTTGAATTTATGATGTCATCAAGTGACACTTTTTGTCATTGGCCCTTTGACAAGGAATTGTGATTACATCCAATTGAGTTTTAGTTAAAGGTGACATGTACTTTAAATGTCATTTTTCAGTCTCTAGCATTGTATTATAGTAATAGGAGTTCGTATCAATGTGTCTAAATACCATATTGGCGGATTGCTCTGATTCAGCTCAGCCCCTTTCCTCCTCCAGTAAATCAGGCCATTTTGATTTATAATAATAATAATAATAATACTTCGTTTTATATAGCGCCTTTCAGAGGACCCAAGGTCGCTTTACATAAGGGGGGGGGGGGGGGGGAGATAACAAGTCAACAAACATAGTGGACAGACACAACACATACATATAAAGTGAGAAAGTTAGGGGTTGAAGGCCAGGTTGAAGAGGTGGGTTTTGAGCAGTTTTTTAAATGAGTCCAGAGTTGGGGTGGTGCGGAGTTCTGCGGGGAGGGAGTTCCAGAGGGTGGGAGCTGCCACACTGAAAGCTCTGTCCCCGAACGTCCGCAGTCTGGTTCGGGGGATGGAGAGCTTACCAGTGTCCGTGGATCGCAGGGACCGTGACTGAGTGTAGGGGTGGAGGAGGTCAGTGAGGTACTGAGGTGCCAGGGCGTGAAGGGATTTGTAGGTGAGCAGGAGGGTTTTGTAGGTGATGCGGGATTTGATGGGGAGCCAGTGGAGCTGGATGAGGATGGGGGTGATGAACGCCTGAGTCACGTCATTCGGACGCTGGGTAGCACACAGTGATGCGATTGGCTCTGTGGTTGGAGCTAATGCCCGCCCCCATTCTACCTAGACTAGACAGCGAGTGGAAGCCACTTCCTCATGCTGCGAGGCGGAGTGGGGCCCGACGCCTCTGCGTGCGCTCTGGAGGGAGAGAGGGAGAGAGAGATGGAGAGAGAGGGAGCACTTGGGGGGGGGGGGGGGGGGACCTGCTGCGCGGCACACGGGAGAGGGGAGGAAGGGAGGCCCACAAGCTGCCACGTGGCGGGTCCCCCCCCCTCCCTCTCTCTCTGTCTCTCTCTCTCCCTCTGGAGTGTGTGCAGAGGTGTCGGGTTTCGCTCTGGAAGAAGCTCTTTCTCTCTCTCCCACCCCCCCCCCCTCTCTCTCTCTCTCTCTCTCTCTCTCTCTCTCTCTCTCTCTCTCCCTCCGGAGTGTGTGCAGAGGTGTCGGGTTTCGCTCTGGAAGAAGCTCTCTCTCTCTCCCACCCCCCCCTCTCTCTCTCTCTCTCTCTCTCTCTCTCTCTCTCTCTCTCTCTTTCTCCCACCCCCCCCTATCTCTCTCTCTCTCTCTCTCTATCTCTCTCAGTCTACCAGTCGCAGACTGTGTGGGCTGACTGTCACTCAAAGTGCTTATGGGCGGAGCCAGGCCATAACAGCCTGAAATCTTGAAGCTGGAAAATGATAGTTTTGAGTACTTGATTAGAAATATAAAACAATGCATTTTTTTGAAAAAACCTTACAGATGTCTTCAATAGACTAACAGGAATTGTGTAAAGTTGTCCAAATAGTGCTAGTAAAGTCACCATGGGTACTGTGAACCTGTCCTCAAGGCGTATTTACACTGAAAGGATAACCCCTCCCCCTACTCAACAACTTCCCCTAATCAACACCTCTTCCTACTCAACATCTCCCTCTACTCAACACCTCCCCCTAATCAACACCTCCCTCTACTCAACACATCCTCCTACTCACCCCCCTACGCAACACTTCCTCTACTCAACACCTCCTCATACTTAACACCCCCTACTCAACATCTCCCTCTACTCAACACCTTCCCGTAATCAACACCTCCCTCTACTCAACACATCCTCCTACTCACCCCCCTACTCAACACTTCCTCTACTCAACACCTCCTCATACTCAACACCCCCTACTCAACATCTCCCTCTGCTCAACACCTCCTCCTACTCACCCCCCTACTCAACACCTCCCTCTACTCAACACCTCCCTCTACTCAACACATCCTCCTACTCACCCCCCTACGCAACACGTCCTGTTACTCAACACACCAGCCTACTCAACATCTCCCTCTACTCAACACCTCCCTCTACTCAACACCTCCTCCTACTCAACACCTCCTCCTACTCAACACCTCCCTCTACTCAACATCTCCCTCTACTCAACACCTCCCTCTACTCAACACCTCCTCCTACTCAACACCTCCTCCTACTCAACACCTCCATCTACTCAACACCTCCCTCTACTCAACACCTCCTCCTACTCAACACCTCCTCCTACTCAACACCTCCTCCTACTCAAAACCTCCCTTTACTCAACACTTCCTCTACTCAACACCTCCCTCTACTCAACACCTCCTCCTACTCAACACCTCCTCCTACTCAACATATCCCTCTACTCAACACCTCCCTCTACTCAACACCTCCCTCTACTCAACACCTCCCTCTACTCAACACCTCCCTCTACTCAACACCTCTCTCTACTCAACACCTCCCTCTACTCAACACCTCCCTCTACTCAACACTTCCTCCTACTCAACACTTCCTCCTACTCAACATATCCCTCTACTCAACACTTCCTCTACTCAACACCTCCTCCTACTCAACACCTCCCTCTACGCAACACCTCCCTCTACTCAACACCTCCTCCTACTCAACACCTCCTCCTACTCAACACCTCCTCCTACTCAACACATCCCTCTACTCAACACCTCCCTCTACTCAACACATCCTCCTACTCAACACCTCCCTCTACTCAACACCTCCCTCTACTCAACACTTCCTCTACTCAACACCTCCTCTACTCAACATCTCCCTACTCAACACCTCCCTCTACTCAACACCTCCCTCTACTCAACACCTCCCTCTACTCAACACCTCCTCCTACTCAACACCTCCCTCTACTCAACACCTCCTCCTACTCAACACATCCCTCTACTCAACACCTCCCTCTACTCAACACCTCCCTCTACTCAACACCTCCTCCTACTCAACACCTCCCTCTACTCAACACCTCCTCCTACTCAACACCTCCCTCTACTCAACACCTCCTCCTACTCAACACCTCCCTCTACTCAACACCTCCCCCTAATCAACACCTCCCTCTACTCAACACATCCTCCTACTCACCCCCCTACGCAACACTTCCTCTACTCAACACCTCCTCATACTTAACACCCCCTACTCAACATCTCCCTCTACTCAACACCTTCCCGTAATCAACACCTCCCTCTACTCAACACATCCTCCTACTCACCCCCCTACTCAACACTTCCTCTACTCAACACCTCCTCATACTCAACACCCCCTACTCAACATCTCCCTCTGCTCAACACCTCCTCCTACTCACCCCCCTACTCAACACCTCCCTCTACTCAACACCTCCCTCTACTCAACACATCCTCCTACTCACCCCCCTACGCAACACGTCCTGTTACTCAACACACCAGCCTACTCAACATCTCCCTCTACTCAACACCTCCCTCTACTCAACACCTCCTCCTACTCAACACCTCCTCCTACTCAACACCTCCCTCTACTCAACATCTCCCTCTACTCAACACCTCCCTCTACTCAACACCTCCTCCTACTCAACACCTCCTCCTACTCAACACCTCCATCTACTCAACACCTCCCTCTACTCAACACCTCCTCCTACTCAACACCTCCTCCTACTCAACACCTCCTCCTACTCAAAACCTCCCTTTACTCAACACTTCCTCTACTCAACACCTCCCTCTACTCAACACCTCCTCCTACTCAACACCTCCTCCTACTCAACATATCCCTCTACTCAACACCTCCCTCTACTCAACACCTCCCTCTACTCAACACCTCCCTCTACTCAACACCTCCCTCTACTCAACACCTCTCTCTACTCAACACCTCCCTCTACTCAACACCTCCCTCTACTCAACACTTCCTCCTACTCAACACTTCCTCCTACTCAACATATCCCTCTACTCAACACTTCCTCTACTCAACACCTCCTCCTACTCAACACCTCCCTCTACGCAACACCTCCCTCTACTCAACACCTCCTCCTACTCAACACCTCCTCCTACTCAACACCTCCTCCTACTCAACACATCCCTCTACTCAACACCTCCCTCTACTCAACACCTCCTCCTACTCAACACCTCCCTCTACTCAACACCTCCCTCTACTCAACACTTCCTCTACTCAACACCTCCTCTACTCAACATCTCCCTACTCAACACCTCCCTCTACTCAACACCTCCCTCTACTCAACACCTCCCTCTACTCAACACCTCCTCCTACTCAACACCTCCCTCTACTCAACACCTCCTCCTACTCAACACATCCCTCTACTCAACACCTCCCTCTACTCAACACCTCCCTCTACTCAACACCTCCTCCTACTCAACACCTCCCTCTACTCAACACCTCCTCCTACTCAACACCTCCCTCTACTCAACACCTCCCTCTACTCAACACCTCCTCCTACTCAACACCTCCTCCTACTCAACACCTCCCTCTACTCAACACCTCCCTCTACTCAACACTTCCTCTACTCAACACCTCCCTCTACTCAACACCTCCCTCTACTCAACACCTCCTCCTACTCAACACCTCCCTCTACTCAACACTTCCTCTACTCAACACCTCCCTCTACTCAACACATCCCTCTACTCAACACCTCCTCCTACTCAACACCTCCCTCTACTCAACACCTCCTCCTACTCAACACCTCCCTCTACTCAACACCTCCTCCTACTCAACACCTCCCTCTACTCAACATCTCCCTACTCAACACCTCCCTCTACTCAACACTTCCTCCTACTCAACACCTCCCTCTACTCAACATTTCCCTACTCAACACCTCCCTCTACTCAACACATCCCTCTACTCAACACCTCCCTCTACTCAACACCTCCCTTTACTCAACACCTCCCTCTACTCAACACATCCTCCTACTCAACACCTCCTCCTACTCAACACCTCCCTCTACTCAACACCTCCCTCTACTCAACACCTCCTCCTACTCAACACCTCCCTCTACTCAACACTTCCTCTACTCAACACCTCCCTCTACTCAACACCTCCTCCTACTCAACACCTCCCTCTACTCAACACCTCCTCCTACTCAACACCTCCCTCTACTCAACATCTCGCTACTCAACACCTCCCTCTACTCAACACTTCCTCCTACTCAACACATCCCTCTACTCAACACATCCCTCTACTCAACACTTCCTCTACTCAACACCTCCCTCTACTCAACACTTCCTCTACTCAACACCTCCCTCTACTCAACACTTCCTCTACTCAACACCTCCCTCTACTCAACACCTCCCTCTACTCAACACTTCCTCTACTCAACACTTCCTCTACTCAACACCTCCCTCTACTCAACACCTCCCTCTACTCAACACGTCCTCTACTCAACACCTCCTCCTACTCAACACTTCCCTCTACGCAACACCTCCCTCTACTCAACACTTCCTCCTACTCAACACATCCCTCTACTCAACACTTCCTCCTACTCAACACCTCCCTCTACTCAACACTTCCTCCTACTCAACACATCCCTCTACTCAACACTTCCTCCTACTCAACACATCCCTCTACTCAACACTTCCTCCTACTCAACCCCCCCTACTCAACACCTCCCTCTACTCAACACCTCCCCCTGCAATGCACCCAGATGTGAACAAGCGTTTACTCTTATAATGAAAAGTACTTTAAAACACAAACCATACTTTAAACCCTCCCTGCTCTGTACCTCCCCTAGCCCCTTTTAAATTGTACTTATTCATTCTGAAATTAATGTTTATTTTTGAGTTGAATATTTAATTATGTTTTTATTTATTCATTTAATTTAAGTTTAACCCTCCCCAGTGCCTCTAAAGGCTCTACCAAATGTATGAAAACCAATAACAAACACTTAAACTGTATTGTCACTGGTCTTTTTTTTTTTTATTATCTCTCAGCCGCCTTCTGGATTTTTGTGAAACATAGAAATATAATAAGCTCTGCAGGCAATTATGCTACTTTCATAATGCAGTTTGTGTGATGATTTGCTTGTTATTTGTTTCTCTTCATACCATGGTCTGGTTGTCTGATTGTCTGGCAGGTGTGTGTTAAACCAGTTGAATGCACAGGTAGTTTGTGTGAAGTTTAATAACCGTTCTAAATTAATCTGCTACCCGACCTGTTAATTAAAGGGCACAGCTGTCAAAGTTACTTGTTATCAACTACAGCAAACCAATGGCAAGTCCAAACTTTCAACAAAAAAAATGTATGCTTTTATTTTATATTGTTGGCAAATGACCATGATATGATAAACTTTTAGGTGTGCGTTAAAGGGGGTTTAAGGCACTTTGCGGAGGTGCCCATGTTGTGCCTTAAAACAGTTTACACACCTACTCGTTGATTATCCATTACTTTAACTTAGTATGATGTAGCCTACAACTGATCAAACTCTGTAGCACCTTACATCTTCATTAATAATTTAACATAATGTTCATAATGAGTCCAGCAGGCCACACAAAGGGTGTTTTCTTCCTTCTTGAGATGCACTTAACAGCCGGCAGCCGGGTGTGCGCTCCCGCTCTACTGTAAGTGCTGTTTTGCGAGACGCGTGTACAAATTCAAGAATCATGCTGGCTAGCTCTTTACCTTTAAGATTGATTGTTATTGGGAAATGGGGAGAGTTGGGTAAGATCATCCGATATTTACATTTATGACCTCTCAACAAGGAAAGAAATATGTGTAAACTTATTTTCTTTAAGTACATCTACCCATATTTCAGGATGTTTACTACAAAGTTAAATTACAAGAAGGCATCTGCACGGGCGGCTAAGTGGTGCAGTGGGCAAGGCGCTCGCCACTAATGCAGGAGATGCTGGGTTCGAGCCCAGCTCTCGGCATTGCTACCAGCTTGGCTGGTCGTTCATACTAACGCAATTGGCAGTGTTAGGGGTGGGAAGCTGGTGGGTGGGGATCGGACGTTGTGGACAGCGACTCCTACAGGTCGGTTGGTGCGCCTGCGCAGCAGAATCAGGAAGTGACGGGGGCGGCGTGATGCAAGGCTTCGTCCACATTGCAGCCGACCAGTGGGAGGCATGGTCTAACAACGTTAGAGACAGGGGAGGGTAGAATTGGACGATACGAAATTGGGTTGGGAGAAAAATTGAAAATTGGAGAAAAAGTAGATAAACAAAAAAGAAGGCATCTTCAGAAAAGGGATATGAAAATAATGTCTTCTTAACAAAAGTGGTCCTCTGGCGTAACCTGCACCACTGTAGTACCCTATGGAGATGAGTCTCCAATTAGTTATTCTCCCGATCCCCAATTTGTCAGATTCTCACAATCCCCAATTAGTCAGATTCTCATGAGGGAGCACACCCCGTTTACAAACAGGTGCACACAGGCTCACAGCGCTCTGGTGCTGGCCTCAGCTTCAGGTACTTGTTGCTACTGTGCTGCGCTCTGCTGCTGGCCTCAGCTTCAAGTACTTGTTGCTACTGTGCTGAGCTCTGGTGCTGGCCTCAGCTGCTCGATTGCTGTTCTGTTATATGCCACCAGGAGGCGCAAAGTCTTGAAATATTTAATAGCTGTTTGTAGAATCACTGGCAATCACCCATGATTTCTTCCAAATGAAGCCGTTCCACAGACGCACACCAATACAAACATATATAGCCCCTACTGGTTGATACCGTTAATCAGGCACAAACTCGGTACCCACGCCGCAGTGCAGAGAGTCATAAGCGCTACATCTGTAGCCTATACTTTTTTTTTAGCTGTGAGTTAACTGTGGAGCCGGGTCACCCTAACTTCTAATCTGCTCTGCGTTTTACTGTAATCCAGTCATCACGTTGTAATTTTTCGGCTGATTATATAATCATCCTGAAATCAATGCTAGATTATCATTAGTATGTCTCCTCGTCCATACATAAAGAGACCGTCGTAGCTCCCCCCCTCCCCCCCACCGCAGCCAACGGTAAACAGCCATACACGGCCCACACATATAGCTGTGATCGCGGTATAAATAATAAATAAAAAATAAAAAATTATAAATAATGTCAGATCAACGATCAAATTTATATATAATCTTCTTACCTTGTGTAGCAGTCTGGAAAATATGGTATAATATTCAGAACTGCTGACTGTGTTTATATCCCTTTTTGTACACAAAGACATTCTAACTAGTGTCATTGATTCACACGAGCAATGACACAAACGTCCCCTTCCGAAGAGCATTGGAATACGGATTATAAATGACAGTACTGATTCATATTCTACAATGCGTCTCCCCTTGTGACTGGCAGGCGGGACCTGCAGGGGGCAGTAGCAGGCAGAGAGTGGCGGAGAGAGCTGGGAGATGATAAAGGGAGGAGTCCAGCGGAAGTCGCTCTCTTCGGCAGTGAACTTGACAACGAGTAGTCGCAGCTAACGGGGCTCTGGATAGCCCTGTTGCTGACGTTATGCCAGGGGGCCCCGTAAGAGGACAACGGGTGATAACGAGTACTGGCTAGTGGACACGATATCCTAGCAGTACCAGCGGTATTATATGAACAATGAGTGCAGAGCCAGGCACTAGCAATCGAGTTATAGCAGTTACAGTGTGCGGTATAGGTAACGTGCGGTTAAACAATTATCCAAGTCTTTAAGTACCGAGTTATAGTAGCTACTGTAACTGCCCCCCGGCTTGGTGTTGAAATAAAGATGCGGTTATGTTTCGTACAGATGCTTTTATTTATTTTCTCTTTTTTCTCTTGCATTTCAGCTTAGCAGTACTGTAGCTTTTCTTTGGTAGTTGTGTCGTTGCACCCCGTTTGCACCGTGAAAACTGCATAGGACAGTCAAACACAAACATACAATTAGTTATATATTTCACATTTCAATATTGTTCACATGTTGTTCATTATTATACCAAAGTGTTCAAACAAACAATTGCATTCAAAGATATTTAAAAGGTGAACTCGTCTTCCATAACAAAGGCACTCAGGGAAAAACAATGATATATAATAACGTTACTTGTCCGGCAGCAGGTGCCTTTGATTAGAATCTACTTCGTGAGTGCACCACTTTATATGTTTATAAATGTTTGGCGGTTACACACATAAATATACAACAACATATCTTCAACAACAGTAATAATAATAATACATTTGAGTGTTCGACATACCTTATTCCGCTTTACCAAGGGTAGTTAATTTAACTGGAGTAAGGTCCTTCTATCATACATATTCGCTGCCTGCTCCGTCGTTATCTCTGAGTGACTTCCGCCTTGGTCACACAGGAAGCTGTGACTTTATACTAAAGGAAGACGAGCTCTGCCCCCATGTGGACACTAAATGAAAGTGCACAAGTGGCTCCGAAATATTATTTTCTTAAATAGATAAATAGAGGGCTCAGTATTCTGAGCC
The DNA here is from genome assembly GCF_963971535.1 of Notolepis coatsorum. Lineage (NCBI taxonomy): Eukaryota > Metazoa > Chordata > Actinopteri > Aulopiformes > Paralepididae > Notolepis > Notolepis coatsorum. The sequence goes on from NC_140165.1 coordinate 227,904,376, forward strand.
TATACAGAGAAATTGATCATCTAGACCAACGCAAATCAAAGCTTACTGACAGTAAAGATGATAGGCATCTTTACCCTTGGCGGTCAGTTACAGCTACAGTGTGCGGTATAGAGCGCGCGCCCCAGGACGAACGTGGGCCAACAACCAGTCTGCTCCAGCTGACTTCGACCAGACCTGCGACCGGCTGCCTGTGTTCAGCCTGCCCCGGAGGACCTCACTCAGATCTGCACCAGGCTGCCTGCGGCCGACGGGAGTTCCGCCCATCCAACAGGGGTCGCCATCACTCAGTACATGCTCTCAGCCGGCGCTGCCTCTCTGCCTAGCTCCGCCTGCTGACATCCTCGCGAGAGCATTCGACGCCATCTTGCCTCCCGGACAACAGTGGAGTGGCGAGGCGGCCATTTCGGATGAGTACAAATGAGCATTGATGCTCCCGATTCCATATACAGTACACAGTGTGGTGCAGCCCGCGGGCGAAAGTAACGTTGCTACTACCAGTTCATAGGGGTACCCCGAACAATATATGCTGGCATTAAGATAGGACTTTATAGGTATTTTGTGGGCTCACTCTTTTATTTCATTCCTTTTTTTTGAGCGTGATAAGGCGTGTATTTCATAAATAATTCCCGTTCAGTGAATCCCTTTATTCTCCTCCCTATGCTCCCCCTTCCTTCCCCATATTCTCAACCGGGGACAGTATGAGTGTAATTCCTTAGAGAAGGTAAATACTGTGTTCCGCCCAGACGTGGGCAGCGTTTAGTCTGGGTATCTGAGAGCACTTGGTGCCTGGGTGTAATACGATAATTGATTCATGCCATTGATTCATGCCATTGATTCATGCCAGTGTAATTATTGTATGGATACCCATGGTGCAGTAATCACCAGACGTAGCATTGTTGTAACTAGGCTGAGTTACAATACATTCATCCAGAACGGGAGCACTGTGTGCGTGTCTTTTATTATTCCTAACCCTAACCTTAACCCTTTGATGCGGGTAATATATTTAACCTTAACCCCTTCCTATTCTACCTTCCATTTCTATTGTAAGGTTTCTGGTGTCACTAAGGGAGGGTACTGCTTGCAGGGGGAACCAAGTTATTTCTCTACCATCCGGTCATTAGGTGTGGGAGGGCAAAAGAGACAATCGTGGAGGGTGAGGGTGTGTTGGGGAGTACTGCTGACTGTTCCAGAGAGAGGGAGGAAGACCAGAGTACCGGACCAGGTTTGTAAATTCTGGGCCTCATACATCCCCACTGCCAGCCTCCAGTTGACGCTCCGGACCCCAAAGTCGCTTGCAGCGGCGCAAGCCATGATCCTCCAGCTCCCTCCAGCGCCCCTCCCGGTGGTGTACGTCCAACGAGAGCGGAAGTGCAGCGAATTCGGGGGTGAAAAGGAGAGAGAGGAACTGCCTGTGGAAGACTGGATCCAGGCCATGAAGACCCATCTCCGTGCCAGTCGAGTGCCCGCGGAAGAACAAGCGGAGGTCGTACAGCTTCACCTCAAAGCAGATGGTACGCTTCCGGACAGAAGGAACCATCCCAGACACGGAAGGCTTGTTCGTACTCCTCGAAGAAACCTATGGGGACAAGGTCCCGGTCAGCGTTCGACTGGGGGAGTTCTTCGACCGAAGACAGGCCGCCGGCGAGACCGTACGCCAATTCGCCTATGACCTGCAAGAGAGGATCCGTCGCCTACGACGTTGGGCACCTACGCAGGTTGCTGACGCCGCTGCCCTGCTACAAGAACGGTTTGTAGTCGGCCTCAGAGACGAGGCCCTGAGGAGAGAAATGCGGAAGTACATGAGAGAGGACGGGACGCGGCCGTTCCCTCAAGTCCTGAAGGCGGCGATCGATTGGTCGGAGGATGAGCTGGTCCTCCCCTCCGACAAGAGCTCCTCCCGGGGCTTAGTACACGCCGCAGCCGCGGAGAGACGAGAGGCCCCACCGAACGTCGACACACTGCAAGAAGCTATTCAGCAGCTCAAGGCCGGACAGGAACAGCTTGGTGCACGCCAAGAGCAACTATTCCGGGCCTTCTAATAGGAACGTGATGCGCCCCGGAGAGGTGCCACTGGGCGGCGGCGCCGGGACGACGCGACCGCCGCCACACGGGAACCACCCCGCCGAGATGAAGAGGGCAGGCTGATCTGCTACGCCTGCAATCAGCCGGGCCACATCAGCAGGGAATGTCCCCGCTCAGCCCGCGGGCCAGGCATAGCCACTAACCCCGCCCCCGAAGCTCCGGGCCCGACAGGATACCGACCCGGGTCACGAAAAACAGTGGACGCCGTCACAGCCGGAGTCACTGACTCGGCTACAGAAGGCAGCGGGATGCAGGACGTGCACGGGGAGTGCCTCACCCTAGACGTCCAGATCGACGGGTTCGAGACCCGCTGCCTCTTCGATACAGGCGCCGAAGTCACTACCATGAACGAGAGTCACTTCAGAAGACACTTCCCGCGGTCGAGGTTGACCCCCTCCAACTGGATCACCCTCATCGCCGCCAACGGGTTGGAGATCCCAGTGGTGGGGTGTCTGTACGCCGAAGTGCAGTGCCTAGAGATGACGTTTGCGGGGAAATGTATATTCATCCTCAAGGACGACCCCGCCTGAATGGCACCAGGAGATGCCGTCCAGGGACTTCTGGGCATGAACGTGCTCGGTGGGGTAGACGGCCTGTTCCGAGGAATCAAGGGGATGCGCCTGGCGAGCCGAAGACGGGTCGACGCTAGGAGCATCGCCATCCGCCGTATCGTCACCGCCATGGCCCAAGAGGCCCGAGAGTGTGCCACCCCGGGAAGTATGGGATACGTCAAAGTGGCCGGCGGAGAGCCGGTGGTTATTCCCCCACACAGCGAAGTGATCGTCTCAGGCCGCTGCGAGACGACAGTGGGGACGCGATGCCCCGTGATGCTAGAGAACACGCCAAGTGCGAACCTGCCCCCCGGAATGCTGGTGGCAAACGTGGTGACCTACGCTCGACAGGGAAGAGTGCCGGTGCGGGTGTTGAACCCGACCAACGTTGAGATGGTGCTCAGACCCAGGTCCAGGCTGGCGGAGCTCCACTGCCCCCGTCAAGTGCGACCTAAGGAGAGGGTGACCGTGGAGGAAGTAGACGGAGGCGTCCGAGTGATGGCGATTGAGGCTCGAGACAGCCCACCCGAAGTAGAGCTGTACGGGAGAGTCCGAGGACTGGCCGTGCCTGTGCAGGCGAATCTGCAAGATCTCATGCCGGCCCAAGTGAGCCGACTAAATCAAGTGCTGGAGAAACACAAGGCGGTGTGCTCCGTGGACGACAGAGACTACGGTTACACTACCACGGTCACTCACTACGTCCCCACCGGCAACGCGTCCCCGGTCAAGCAACGGCATCGCTGAATACCACCACATGTGTTTCAGGAGGTGAAGCGGCACTTACAAGACCTGGTGGACCAGGGGGTGCTAGTAGAGAGCTGCAGCCCGTGGGCGTCACCGGCCGTGATGGTCATAAAGAAAGACAGCTCTGTGCGGTTCTGCTGTGACTACCGCCGCCTCAATAACGTGACGCACCGAGATGCCTACCCCCTACCTCGCATTGAGGAGTCCCTAGACGCCTTGGGGCAGGCCAAGATCTTCTCCTCACTCGACCTCACCGCTGGCTACTTCCAAGTGGCGGTGAAAGAAGAGGATCAAGAGAAAACAGCCGTCACGACGCCCTTCGGCCTCTATCAGTGGACCCGCATGCCCTTCGGCTTGTGTAACGCACCCGCAACCTTCCTATAAAGGCAATCATACGAACCGCAGTTGCCTTGAGGCTCCAGGTAATGCGTTGTTAGTCCGACACGCTCCGAATTGCAATCCAAAAAGAAAAGATGACGCTGGTCCAGTGTACTTTCAAAACAAACGGGATTTATTGGGAAGCGAGTCACAACAGCCCCAATAGCTGCCTACCACTATAAAACAAACAAAAAGGGTTATGTACATGAACTTAAACTGTCAATCAAATCAAATGCAAATTGAGTGCGGTCAAAAACGATATGGTACCGCTCCACCTGGGCCTGCGTGAACTCTAAATTACCTGCCATGTTATAGGAGTGGTTAGGGGGAGCGTGGGAAAAAAGGGGAGTTGACCAGGTAAGTCTCCATCTTGGAATTCATTGACAAATATTAATAAACAAATAAAAACACGAATACCATAATAAACCACATTTCTAAGGGGGCAATAAAGTTACAATTTATCATCATAGGATTTGGCTCCTACACACCGGCCTCTAATTGTTCTTGTAGACAAACGAAACAATTACAACTTTCAAAATATAAAAAAGGAGCCAAAATGTATAGTCCATTCAAAAATCAAAATCCAAGCAAAAAAATCTTCCATCTTCCAAGTTATCAGTAAGAGTGTATTAGTGAACGGGGGGGGTGTGTGTGTGTGTGTGTGTGTGTGTGTATGTGTGTGTCCTATGTAGGAGCCTCGAGCAGCAGACACAACTTTGTGATAGGTCTGCAAAGAGTGGTAGTCTGGGTTCTCACTTGAACCTGTCTAACCAGTCCTCTGGAGTCGGGCATGGTCTGTATGACCCGCCCCAGGATCCAGGAGTTGCGGGGGGCAGTATCATCAATGATGAGAACAATATCTCCGGTATCAAAGTTCCTTCTTTTCCGTATCCATTTTTGGCGTTCCTGTAACTCGGGCAGGTACTCCTTTGTCCATCTCTTCCAAAAAAGGTCGGCCATATATTGTACCTGCCGCCATCTGCATCTAGGGTAGCAGTCCTCTGGTGTGAACACTCCAGGTGGTATAGAAGGTTTGGTGTTCATCAGAAGTAGGTGGTTGGGTGTGAGAGGTTCTAGGTCGTTAGGGTCATTAGAGGCTGTGGTGATGGGCCTGTCGTTGATGATTGATTCTACCTCACATAACAAGGTCTGCAGACTCTCTTCGTCAAGTGTCTGTTGCTGTAGAATAGCGCTGAGGACCCTTCTGACTGTCCGGATTTGTCTCTCCCAAACACCACCATGGTGGGAACCGGAAGGGGGGTTAAAACCCATGTGATGCCCTTTTTAAGCAGTGTCTTTAATGTGGACCTCATCAAGGCCCTGGATGGCCTCTCTAAGTTCCCGCTCTGCTCTAACTAGGTTGGTTCCATTATCGGAGCGCATGAACTTGACTTGACCTCTCCTAGCAGTGAAACTTCGGATGGCATTTATACAAGAGTGTGTGTCCAATGAATGTGCCACTTCCAGATGCACCGCTCGTATGTTTAGACATGTAAAGATGACTCCATAGCGTTTAACGGTTTTTCTACCACACTTGGTCACAAACGGTCCAAAGTAATCGACACCAACATTGGTGAAGGGTGGTTCATCTGGGGTGACTCTCTCCGTAGGCAGATCTGCCATGTGCTGCTCACCTTTACTTCCACTCAATCTTCTGCAGGTGACACACTTAGCTATTAACTTCCGTATGGCTGCATTAGCACATGGGACCCAGTACTGTTGCCTGAGACGAGAAAGAAGATAATTCCTTCCACCGTGTCCAGTATCCTCATGTATCTGCCTGATGATGAGTTGGGTAACGTGATGGTCCTTAGGCAGAATAGCAGGGTGTTTAGCTTGTGCTGGCATGGCTGACCTGCTTAATCTTCCCCCTACTCTCAACACGTCGTCCTGAAGAACTGGACACAGTTTATGAAGATGGCTGCTACTTTTCACAGTGGAACCCTTTCTCAGTGCCATAATCTCTTCTGGAAAGGCTCTTTGCTGGCAAAACTTTATGATTTCCTTTTCTGATTGCTGGAGTTCCTTTACAGAGAGTGATCCTTGGTTCGATTTTCCCTTCTGATTTTTCAGTTCATCTTTCCTTATTTTCTCATTTTTCTCATCCACTTTGGCTGTTTTTTCCATTGCTCTTTTCTCACACTTTTGTTTTAGTGCATCTTTGATCTTGAGCATCCAGGCAATCGCTTTTTTGAGTCTGTGCCACTCGGAGTAGTGAGAGATGAGCCTGCTAACAGTTTCCAGGTCCTGCTTTACAGATGTAGTATTCACAACTGCAGCTCTCTTGACCTCTGGATCATCTGCAGCAAGGGCTTGATCTGGCATGTCTGGCCAGTTAATCTCTGGCTGCATTAAGAAGCCTGGCCCTGAGATCCATGTTCTATTTTTTAGGAACATGCTTGTTGAGATGCCTCTTGATGCACAATCGGCAGGATTCAGTGCAGTACTTATATGTCTCCATTGGGAAACCTCAGAAGCTGCTCGAATGGCTGTGACTCTATTCGCAACGAAAGTGTGAAATCTGGTAGTTTCATTCTTAATGTATTTCAACACTGCTGTGCTATCTGTCCAGAATACGGAGCTCCCAAGTGGGACTTCCAGTTCAGCTTGCATCATCTTGTCCATACGAGCGGCTACTGTAGCTGCCGTTAGTTCCATTCGTGGTATGGTGACTGACTTCAGTGGTGCGACCCGGGCCTTACCCATGATGAAGGAACAGTGGATTTGATGTTCAATGTTTTCCAACAACAGGTAGGTAACAGTGCCATAACCAGTCTCACATGCATCGGAAAAGTGATGGAGCTGAGCTGAAACCACGTTTCCAAAACCCTGGGGTTTGATGCATCTCTTGACCTTGTAGTCTGATATATGGTGTAGATCCATTAACCAGTGGTGCCATTTCTGAGCAAGGACCACTGGAATGCTTTCGTCCCACCCAAGCTTCATCCTGCTTAGCTCTTGCAGTAACTGCTTTGCCGGAAGAATGACGGGTGCCAGAACTCCCAGGGGGTCGTAGACGGAACTAACCATAGAAAGGATACCCCTTCTAGTAAGTGGTCTGTCTTGGATGGCTATCTTGAACTGCAGTGAGTCTGATTCAATGCACCACTGGATACCGAGTGCCCTTTCGACTGGCAACATGTCCTGATCCCAATCAAGGTCTTTTATTTCCTTAGCTCTCTCCTCTTCAGGAATTGAGGCTATAACAACGCGACTGTTGCTGACCCACTTGTTTAGTTTGAAGCCTCCTTTTGCACACAAGGCTGTGAGGTCTTGAGCAAGCGTCAGAGCTTGATCCTCCGTTGCCACTGACTTTAGACAGTCGTCTACGTAAAAAATCCTCAGCACTGTGTGTATGACTTCTGGTGTGAAGTCTTCTCTATGGTCCTTTGCACACTGCTTTAGAGCGTAACTGGCACAGCTTGGCGAGGATGTAGCTCCAAAGATGTGCACTACCATCCTGTACTCTTCAAGCTCTCCATCCAGATCTCCGTTTGGCCACCAAAGAAACCTCATCAGGTCTGAATCCTTGTCTGGGACTTTAACCTGGTAGAACATGGCTTCAATGTCTGCTATAAAGGCTACGGGTTCCTGCCGGAATCTGGATAAAACGCCAATGAGACTGTTTGTCAAGTCTGGGCCTTGTAAAAGCTGGTCATTCAGTGAGGTTCCTTGGTAAGAAGCACCACAGTCAAATACCACCCTTAGCTTCTTTTTCTTGGGGTGGTAAACTCCATGGTGCGGGATATACCAAGTCCTTTTGCTGCTGTCCTGTGAGCCTTTTTCCACTTTTATGGCATAGCCTTTATCCAGGATGTCGGCCATGAACTTGACGTAGTCCCTATGTAACTGAGGAGACTTGCTAAGTTTCCTTTTCAGGCCAAGGGCCCGCTGTTGTGCCACACAGCGATTATTGGGAAATTCAGCATCCTCCTTCCTAAGTGGTAGGCCTATGTTGTAGTGGCCATCCACCAGTTTGGCTGACTGGGAGACACGCTCTATGAAGACGTGGTCCTCTCTAGACATTTCAAGCTGCTCCTCCCTCTGTCGTTCGGGGAAATCATACTTGATTTGTTGCTGCAGAATCTCATCTAGCTGTACAACCGAAATTCTGTGTGCCATTACAGTCGACTGTCCACAGGGGGAGACAGAACCTTTTTTTAGGGGTCCATTGACGGTCCAACCCAACATTGTTTTAACGGCGTATGGACCATCTCTCTGGCTGTTGATAACCATCCATGGTTCCATGGCCTTTGGTACATTGGTTCCGATTAACAGGCCAATGTCAGCATCAATGTGACGGAGACGTACCTGCTGCAAATATGGCCACTGATCCACGTATTCCTGAGTGGGAATATGGTCTTTGGTCACAGGTATTTTCTTCTGCGTGTAGACAGCGGGGAGTTCCACTAGTGTGTTGTCGTCCATGCCACATACCTCCATTCCACAGACCACGGAGGTACTAACGACTTCCTCTTTATTCATGGTTTTGAGAAGGATGTCTGTACTTCTTCCTGAAACCTTGAGGTCTCGGAGAAGAGCTTCTGTACAGAAGGTGCCGGTGCTTCCTGAGTCCAGAAAGGCATAAGTTTGTATCATGCGATTACCCTTCTTCATTTTCACCCTCACTGGCACTATGGATAACATGCAGTCAGGCTCCCCGGCCCCTGTGTGGGTCTCGCCGTCTCCAGTTATAAATGCACTGGTAACAGTCTGTTCCCTATTTTTATTTTCTTTACCACCGTCGACCTGTTTATGTATGTGGAGTATGGTAGGGTGCCTCAGTGAACACACTCGACAAGTCACTTTCTGTGTGCATCCCTTGCTCATGTGTCCATATGACAGACAGCCAAAGCACACTCCTTTGCTTTTCAAGAAATCCAACTTTTCCTTTTGTGGCTTCTCGTCCAGTTCTCTGCAAAGGTCCAAGCTGTGCTCTCCCTGACAGAACAAACATGGCTTGAGGGCGGCTGGTGAGGGCCTTCCAGTAACTCTCTTAACGGGTGAGACGCTGGTAGTAAAACCACTCTTCCTCTCCCTTGGTGTACTTGGTCGATATGGAAGTGGTCCTGATGTTCTTCCTGAAGAGGTGGGTGTTTCCTTTAGGTTCCCAAACAAAGGATGTGACATGATTCTAGCTTGGTGATCAATGAAATGAACTAGATCATTAAATCTAGCTCTCCGTCCACTTTTCTCTTGTAGGTCACATGCCAAGCCTCTCCACCTCTCTTTCATTTTGTATGGCAATTTAGAGAGAATGGCTCTCATTGTGGTTGGATTATCCATCTCCTCCATGTACTCAATGCTGTCCATCGTTTTACAGCATCCAGTTAGAAAGACTGAATATGCTTGTAGGGCTTCAGCATCTTCAGCTTTGACTGCTGGCCAGTTCAGGGCTTTATCAATGTGAGCTGTTGCAATCTGGTACTCGTTGCCATAATACTTCTTTAGGAGCCTTTTGGCCTCCGTGTATCCTATTGAGGCGTCCATATGTTGGCAGCTCCGTACCACTTCTCGGGGTTGCCCCATGGTAAACTGCTCCAGGAAATACAGTCTGTCCTTGCAGTTTTCAGTTCTATCCTCAATACCATGCTCGAATGCACGTATAAAGAACCTGTATTCTAATGGATCCCCTTTAAACGTGGGTACGCTGAGAGGTGGTAAGGTTGATAGTCTTTGCTGTTTCACCAGTACTTCAGTTATACTATTCTGATGTTGCATGACGTCGACGATCCTGCCCATGTCGGGTGTTTCCCTGTATCCTTCTAGAGTGACAGCACCATTATGTCTGACGGCTCCATTTTCATGCTGTTTCGCAGATCCTCCATGGCTGACCCTTAAAGCAGACATTCCAATTTGGGGCTGTTGTGACGTTTCCTTTCGTCTTACAACAGGCTCCCCTCCTATGTTGCTTGGTCTTGGGTAAACAGGGTGATATACAGTTTGAACACTTTCTGGTAACAGGCTGCTGTGTCTGTTCAACTGTGCAAGCTGAGCAGATGGAGTAAGAGGCTGGAATTATACATACACATCTGAATTTGTGATGGGTAATGTTGTGATGACATCAGTGAGGTGGGCGTCATTGCCTCTCGAATAACCTTTTGTGAGGCTTCCTTAGACCTTTCCCTTTCATCGAAATATTCATTCATTCCATCGCCTGGTCTATTGTCCATCTCATGAATGTTCTCATATTCTGTAAAAACATTCAGTTTAGCACTGGTGGCTTGTATTTCAGTTTGCAGTTCCAACTGCTCCCTTTTGGCCTTTAGTTCAGCCTCCTCCTTACGGCTCCTCCCCTTTAGATCAGCATCCTCCTTACGGCTCCTCTCCTTTAGTTCAGCATCCTCCATGTCGCTCCTCTCCTTTAGTAATTAGAATGCCTACTACCTTTTGATGACCTCCTTGAACGCCTTGAAGAGGTGTTTGAAACGCTGTCCTTTGGGTGGATCTCTTCTTCACCTTTGTCATATTCAATATGTGGTTGTGCTGCTTCAGTCCACGTTTGAACATGGGCAGCAAATGCATGCAGTGATGCTGCTTTAGGCTCGTACCATTCTGCTTGGTCCTCTTCTGTTTCCTCTATGGATATTTTGGTTAGCAAACCCTTTACAGCTGTATTGAGTTCATGTAACTCGCCACACAACTTGGAGAAATCTGTCATTTTTGTGTGAACCAATTCCACATTTCCATGATTTCCCATAAGTTCAGTGATTTCATTCCTTTTTTTAGTAAGTGCACCCAGTTTTGCACTTCTTGATCCTTTTAATTTTTGTAAAGGATCCTCAAAAATACCACTCTCCATTTCGGCCATAATGTGGGCAGCTAACGAAAACCTCCTAATTCAGATGAGCAGCGGCGTTGTATGCATTTAAAACAGAACAGTGTTTTATGAATGAAGCAGCTAGGGCGTGGGAAACAGCGCACTTGGCAAATGCTGCGCGTGACGTCATCCACTCTCAAACGCACACACACCGACCCGCTGTCAGCCACACAGAGACAGAGTCCGTATCGCTGTCAACCACAGAGACAGAGTCCGTATTATATTTTCCTCTTCACCAGCACAAGACACCTTCAAACAATAAAGTCGGCCGCGCCGTTTATGTTCATCACATCCACTCCACTCAGACGCAACGTCTTTGATCCACAACGAACATCCACTTTTTACTTTACCTCCTTCCTTGTTGCGCTTAGAAGTTGTCCGTCGGCTTTGTCAGCGGTAGTTTTTGACAATATAAAGGCAATCATACGAACCGCAGTTGCCTTGAGGCTCCAGGTAATGCGTTGTTAGTCCGACACGCTCCGAATTGCAATCCAAAAAGAAAAGATGACGCTGGTCCAATGTACTTTCAAAACAAACGGGATTTATTGGGAAGCGAGTCACAACAGCCCCAATAGCTGCCTACCACTATAAAACAAACAAAAAGGGTTATGTACATGAACTTAAACTGTCAATCAAATCAAATGCGAATTGAGTGCGGTCAAAAACGATATGGTACCGCTCCACCTGGGCCTGCGTGAACTCTAAATTACCTGCCATGTTATAGGAGTGGTTAGGGGGAGCGTGGGAAAAAAGGGGAGTTGACCAGGTAAGTCTCCATCTTGGAATTCATTGACAAATATTAATAAACAAATAAAAACACGAATACCATAATAAACCACATTTCTAAGGGGGCAATAAAGTTACAATTTATCATCATAGGATTTGGCTCCTACACTTCCAGCGGTTGATGACCGCCGTGCTGGGAGACCTGGCCTTCGACGTCCTACTCGTCTACTTGGACGACGTCTTGGTGTTCGCCCGGGACTTCGAGAGCCATTGCCAGAAGTTAGACCTGGTGTTTGGACGACTGCGGGAACATGGGCTCAAACTCAAGCCCCGAAAGTGCTTCCTTCTGAAGACCGAGGTCAAATTCCTGGGGCACATTGTCTCTGCGGCCGGCGTACAGGTCGACACCGACAAGGTGAAGGCGTTGGAGGACTGGCCAGCGCCACGCTCTGCGAAGGAGGTGAGGCAGGTTATCGGGTTCCTGTCCTATTATCGGCGGTTCGTGCCCCGCTTCGCCCAAGTGGCCCAGCCCCTGCATGCCCTGATGGGAAAAGAAAAGAAGGGGTTCGCTAAAGGCCGGCCCGAGGCCTTCAAGTGGACTCTGCAGTGTCAGACGGCCTTCGATCATCTGCGAGAGTGCCTCTTGACGCCTCCGGTGCTGGCCTACCCCGATCTCCAACTCCCCTTCATAGTGACCACCGATGGGAGCTATTTGGGACTGGGAGCAGTACTAAGCCAGAAGCAAGAGGGCGTGGAGCGAGTCATCGCCTTTGCGAGCCGAGGTCTACGGGGGTCCGAAAGGAATGACCAGAACTATAGCGCGTTCAAGCTGGAACTCCTCGCCCTGAAGTGGGCAGTCACTGAGAAGTTCCGAGACCTCTTGATGTACGCCCAGTTCACCGTGATCACCGACCATAACCCACTGAAACACCTAGGTACGGCCAACCTGGGAGCAGTGGAGCAGCGTTGGAACGCTCAGCTCGCAGAGTACGACTTCGTGGTCCAATACAAGCCTGGTCGACTCAACCAGAACGCAGACGCCCTGTCTCGCATGCCGATGCGGACCGAACCTGAGGTAGAAGATACCGAAAAAGACTTCCTAACCATACCCGCGACCGGCACTCACACCCGTCAGGGTCTACCGGAACGGACCGCCTCCTTGTGCGCCCCCGCCTCAGTCGCCCGCGATGGCTACGTCCTGGTCCCAGCGGAAGAGGTACGGGCCCTGCTAGGCCCAGAGAGACCGACCGAGACATGGGAAGTCCCGAGCGCCAGTGCTTGTCGGATAGCAACACAGAAAGGGAACAGCGGGTATGACTGGACGGAAATGTGGCAGCTACAGGCGGACGATCCCGAGTTGGGCCCGGTGTGGCGGGCAGTGACCCGGGGAGTTCCCCCCACCAATGTACAGTTAAAGGAGGGAGACCCGAGACTCCGCAAGTTATACGGGCAGTGGGAGCGGTTCCGTCTGCACCAACAAGTACTGTTTCGACGAGTCAGTGACCCCCGGGACGGGGAGGAGGTTCTGCAGCTGGTGGTACCCACGGCCCTGCGACGGAGGATCTACGAGACCCAACACGAAGATGGAGGACACTACGCAGGGCAAGGGACAGTGGACCTGATGAGGCGAAGTTATTACTCGATCGGGATGGCAGAAGAGGTGAAGAAATGGGTGCAGCAATGCAAGCGATGCGCATTAGCCCGGGACGTGTTTCCTAAAGCTCAGGCCCTGATGACCTGCACCAACGTGACAGCCCCCATGGAGGTCCTTGCTATGGACTTTACCGTGTTGGAGAGATCAGTGGGTGGCTATGAGAATGTACTGGTGCTGACCGACATGTTCACCAGATTCACTATTGCCGTACCGACCAAAGATCAGACGGCGAAGACCACCGCCGCCGCCATCATCAAGCATTGGTTCGTGTACTATGGTTGCCCTGCCCGACTCCATGCCGACCAAGGGCGTAATTTCGAGTCGAGCGTCATCAAGGAACTCTGCCGACTGTACGGAATCTCCAAGAGCCGCACCACGCCGTACCATTCCCAGGGGAATGGGCAATGCGAGAGGTTATAATTTCATTTAGGACCTGCTCCGAGGTCATCAATCGGCACACATGCGATGCATGCATGCAATTCGTATCTGCGGTTAACCCATCCCGTCGTCCTTCCCCCCCAAGGGCAGCCGGGAGCAGACAGGCGTCAACGTGAGCCGCGCCAGGGGACCAATCCAAGTGCTCCTGTCCGTCTTCGTCAAGGACGCCACAGCGTTAGCGATCTATTGTTGTGCATGTTTTTCCATTGGGTTTATCTTATCGGGGGGGAAACCCTTGCGAGGACGGGGAGAACATGCAAACTCCACACAGAAAGGCCTGGGAGATACCCCACCTGGGTAACTGGCATCATGGAAACCAGGTCCCCAAGCGGGAATCGAACCCTGGACCTTCTTGCTGTGAGGCGACAGTGTTAACCACTACACCACCGTGCCGCTAATCGGACGATGCACGACATGCTGCAGAGTCTGCACGCAGAGAAGAAGCGAGACTGGAAAGAGCACCTACCCGAGTCACGTACAATTGCCATGTGCACTCCTCCACGGGGTACTCCCCCTTCTACCTGCTCTTCGGGAGGGACGCTAGGATGCCCCGGGATGTCCTGGGGGGCAGAGACGTCATTGAGGAGGGGGCGGCGGACCTAGACGAGTGGGTGCAGAGTCACCATGAGCGACTAAAGGCCGCCGCGGAGGCCGCTGAGGCCACGGCGAAGCAGGCATCCCATCGACGCAAGAGGATTTACGACAGGAAGAGCAGAGGTGCACTCCTGCGGGCCGGAGACCGGGTCCTGATACGCGACCACCGAATCCGGGGCCGTAATAAGATACAAGACAAGTGGGAGCCTACGTCATATGTGGTGGTTAAGCAGAGCCACGAAGGGACGCCCGTGTTCACGGTCAGGCCCGAAGCAGGGGGCCCTGAGAGGACCGTGCATCGAGACCAGCTCAAGACCTGTCCGTTTCCAGCCTCCGACCCAGAAGCAAGGGTGAGGGCCCCTCGACAGACTCCTGTGGCGCTGCGGAGCTCGTCCGAGTCAGACAGTGGAGATGCTTTCGGGTGCCGCCGAGAACCGCATCCTAGGGCGTGTAACCACCCCAGGCCCGTGCGGGACACCCCGGAAGAGGCAGCAAACGCTGGGTCCGACGCGGAGTCGACCCCGTCGGGAGGAGACGGGGAGGAAGGCGGAGACGGAGTTGCAGAGGAGGCCGCGGGCGGTCCACCGATGGCCCCGGAGGGCGAGGCCGTGGTCCATGACCCGCCGACGGACACTGAAGAATCCGACACGGAGTCGGAGGCGGGGGAGGTGGAACCCCCCAGAGTGGAGCCCGCTCGGCCCCAGAGGAGCACCAGAGGTCGGCTACCCGCTCGGTATCGTCAGGACTATGTGCTCAAGAGCATGTTCGCGGAACAGTGTGTCCAACTCCTGAAGGAGTGTGTAAAACGGTTGGCATAATGTGTAATTGTCAACCGATGTGTGAAACTGTTGGTCTCAGGACCGTTGTCATGCATGCGTGTGTTTTGTTGTTAACTTGCAGAGGACTTAGCAAGTTCAAAGTGGGGGGAAATGTAGCAGTCTGGAAAATATGGTATATTATTCAGAACTGCTGACTGTGTTTATATCCCTTTTTGTACACAAAGACATTCTAACTAGTGTCATTGATTCACACGAGCAATGACACAAACGTCCCCTTCCGAAGAGCATTGGAATACGGATTATAAATGACAGTACTGATTCATATTCTACAATGCGTCTCCCCTTGTGACTGGCAGGCGGGACCTGCAGGGGGCAGTAGCAGGCAGAGAGTGGCGGAGAGAGCTGGGAGATGATAAAGGGAGGAGTCCAGCGGAAGTCGCTCTCTTCGGCAGTGAACTTGACAACGAGTAGTCGCAGCTAACGGGGCTCTGGATAGCCCTGTTGCTGACGTTATGCCAGGGGGCCCCGTAAGAGGACAACGGGTGATAACGAGTACTGGCTAGTGGACACGATATCCTAGCAGTACCAGCGGTATTATATGAACAATGAGTGCAGAGCCAGGCACTAGCAATCGAGTTATAGCAGTTACAGTGTGCGGTATAGGTAACGTGCGGTTAAACAATTATCCAAGTCTTTAAGTACCGAGTTATAGTAGCTACAGTGTGCGGTATAGAGCTTCGACCAGACCTGCGACCGGCTGCCTGCGTTCAGCCTGCCCCGGAGGACTTCACTCAGATCTGCACCAGGCTGCCTGCGGCCGACGGGAGTTCCGCCCATCCAACAGGGGTCGCCATCACTCAGTACACTCTCAGCCGGCGCTGCCTCTCTGCCTAGCTCCGCCTGCTGACATCCTCGCGAGAGCGTTCGACGCCATCTTGCCTCCCGGACAACAGTGGAGTGGCGAGGCGGCCATTTCGGATGAGTACAAATGAGCATTGATGCTCCCGATTCCATATACAGTACACAGTGTGGTGCAGCCCGCGGGCGAAAGTAACGTTGCTACTACCAGTTCATAGGGGTACCCCGAACAATATATGCCGGCATTAAGATAGGACTTTATAGGTATTTTGTGGGCTCACTCTTTTATTTCATTCCTTTTCTTTGAGCGTGATAAGGCGTGTATTTCATAAATAATTCCCGTTCAGTGAATCCCTTTATTCTCCTCCCTATGCTCCCCCTTCCTTCCCCATATTCTCAACCGGGGACAGTATGAGTGTAATTCCTTAGAGAAGGTAAATACTGTGTTCCGCCCAGACGTGGGCAGCGTTTAGTCTGGGTACCTGAGAGCACTTGGTGCCTGGGTGTAATACGATAATTGATTCATGCCATTGATTCATGCCATTGATTCATGCCAGTGTAATTATTGTATGGATACCCATGGTGCAGTAATCACCAGACGTAGCATTGTTGTAACTAGGCTGAGTTACAATACATTCATCCAGAATGGGAGCACTGTGTGCGTGTCTTTTATTATTCCTAACCCTAACCTTAACCCTTTGATGCGGGTAATATATTTAACCTTAACCCCTTCCTATTCTACCTTCCATTTCTATTGTAAGGTTTCTGGTGTCACTAAGGGAGGGTACTGCTTCCGGGGGGAACCAAGTTATTTCTCTACCATCCGGTCATTAGGTGTGGGAGGGCAAAAGAGACAATCGTGGAGGGTGAGGGTGTGTTGGGGAGTACTGCTGACTGCTCCAGAGAGAGGGAGGAAGACCAGAGTACCGGACCAGGTTTGTAAATCCTGGGCCTCATACATCCCCACTGCCAGCCTCCAGTTGACGCTCCGGACCCCAAAGACGGAGGTGCAGCTGGCCAGAGTGCTACTGTGTCTCGCTACCTATTGACCGCACACCACAGTTCCCACGAAGCAGGGATAATCCACCCTGCTACACTTGTATCTGATGTAATGCAAAAAAGATAATCCAAATATCTGATCGCAATTTCAAATAATGCTCGTCCGCACCACACTACCGACCGTTTCACAATGACGGGCGGGCGGAGTTACTGCTCGATGCCACCGTTGTATAGAACTGGTTCGCCCGAGTATTTAAACCCCGCCCGCCCGGCTCAGATCACCTCCTAAAACACACCAACCCATTTTCAATGAGATGCAATAGTTCCGCCTGGCAGTAGAGGGCGGTGTTGACCGTCTGCCAGCTCAGACAGGCTCTGAAGAGGATACCAGAGGCTGCAGCTATGAATTATGAATAGATATAGCGAATAAATGAAATAACGATCCCACGAAACAAACTCGTTTCTGGCGCTCAACGCATGGCGGCCAATAACGAGTTAACTCGTTTATGGCGCAGAATGTGTTAATCATCTTCCATTTATTAATTTGCCTAGATTTTTCAGGTCTGGTAAATTTTAGCATGGTGTTATTCACAGTCAAAGTCAGATAAATTATTTTTATTGATATTCTCATTTGGTTCATTACAATTTTATCAAGCCTAGTAACAGACACAGTATTTCTGACACTGGGAATACATTCCCTGAGATCCATAGATGTCCCTAGAATCAGATACCAAGAACATGCAAATGGACCATATTAAAAAAAAAGTCTGTAAATGTGTATTCTACGTTCTTATGGAATGAATGAGATTAAAAAATATTGAAATAAATTTTTTTTTATTAATTAATTTTGAGTACATTTTCATAACGCGATAATTTGCTGTGTAATTAATTAATCTAATTGACGTGATAAACTGACAGCCTTAGTAATAATGTTTGGGCTAGCAGGATATAGGGAAATTGCAATTCAAATTATTTTAGCACAATATATGGACTTCAGTTGTGCTTCTTACACACATACAGTTATTTGTGTGATATTATAAATATGTGTAACGTTTGGGCCTTTTGCTCTCACTTAGGAGTAAAAGCCCTAGCGACACCCTGGAGTATTTCACCCTTTTCCTCTCTCCTAATTTGTCCTGATTGCTAATTAACGCCTGCTGTGTGTAGTTGACTCTCCTTCATAATGCTCACCTGTTGTGTTCTCTCTTTGTCAGTTCTTCACCTAACGTTACCGTGAGTATGCTGTCTACGGAGACTCGCATCGCTCCCGGCCTGGAGGATGCGTCTGCCATTATTCGATTATGTTTAATCTTGTTTTGTTTTGTTTATTATTATATCGAGTTGTGGAGACTGTACGTCTCAACCGTTCTCATTATTGTGGAGATTGTGCCTCTCAACTGTTCTTATTATTGTGTCTCAAAACATAATTTTTTTTGCTCTAAACGTTTCAAAATAAAGAAACAGTATTTTTGTTGGGAAAGAGCAACCATCGTTTCCGCATCTTTCTTCTATTCTGCATTTGGGTCCAGCACACCTACCTGAACCGTAACAGAAGAACTGACCAAATATGGACCCAGCAGAACAGCTCCGAACGGTGCTGGCGGCACAGGGGGTGCTGATTGGCAAGCAAGACCGCAACCAGCGGCAAGTGGGAGTCGAGCTTCGGCGTCTGGGAGCTCTCATCGCCGACCTCCAGAGAGCCAACCAGGCTTCAGCAATGACGGCGACAAACGGCAGCGGTGGCATCAGCGGCAGCAGCAGCAGAAGCAGCGACAACAGCAGCAGAGGCGGTGCTACCACCTGTCCGGATGGGAACTCGGGAGCCGCATCTTCCTCCTCCAGAGCGCTTCGGTGGGGGACCAGAGGGCTGCAGAGAGTTCCTTACTCAGTGTTCGCTCATCTTCAACCTGCAGCCCCTCACGTTTCCCACTGAGCAGTCCAGGGTAGCCTACATAATAACCCTGTTGACAGGCCATGCTCTTTCCTGGGCCACAGCGTAGTGGGAGAACCAGTCTCTGATGTGCAACAACGTTACCACCTTTACCCGGGAGCTACGGAAGGTCTTCGACACCTCCCGGGTAATTTCCATACACGAGACAGGTCGCCGGCTCACGGCCTGTCGACAGGGCGACCGCTCGGTGGCAGACTACGCCATCGACTTCCGTATTGTGGCCCGAGAGGCGGGTTGGGAGGAGTGCTCCGTGGCCGTCCTCTTCGCTCAGGGTCTTTCGGAGGGGATGAAGGACGAGCGTCATCGGTGTCATCGACCTCGCCATCCATGTGGACAACTGTCGCCGAGAGCGAGGACGGGAGAGGGACTCATTGCCACAGGTACTTTCCCGACTCCCACTCGGTTACGAGACACCTGCCCGATTTTCACAGGAGAACGTGGGTGACGAACCCATGCAGCTGGGTGCTATGCACCTGTCCAACGTCGAGAGGCGGCGACGTATTGAACAGAAGCGCTGCTTCCACTGTGGGCGCACCGGTCACCGCTTCAATACCTGTCCTGGTGTCTCGGGAAACGGGAGGTCTCGCTAGGCTTGGGAGGGGTATTAGCGGGAGGGCATCTATCCTCTGTCACCAACGAGTCTCGACATTTTTTTGATGTCACTATTGGGTGGGGGGGGCGGGGTTCATCTTAAGCAGGCACAGGCCTTGGTTGATTCAGGGGCAGCGGGGCATCTAATGCATGAAGGTTTAGCCCGGGAGTGGGGGGTTCCCTTAGAGGGTTTAGAGGAACCTATTCCTGTCCAGGCCCTTGACGGCCAACCTCTGGGTAATTGCCTTATTACTCAGCGCACGGCGCTGGTGTGTCTCCAGGTTGCACGGGGTCAGTGGGAATCATTGCATTTTATTTATTTATTTTTAACTTTTATTTATAGCATCTTCAGCTTTTTCTGGCCACGCAGGACCGATAGAGGGAGAGAGGGAGAACGGGAGGAGAGGTAGGGAAGACATGTGGCAAATGGTCGCCGGGACTGGGAAACGAACCCGGGATGACCGCTTCGAGACTCAGCGCGATATGTGGTGTGCTACTGGAGCGCCCAGAATCATTGTTTCACCTCATTCTCCTATTGTTTTGGGTCATCCTTGGTTGGTAACAAATAACTCTTGTATTAACTAGTCTACGGGTGAGCTTTTGCTGGAGAGAGGCACTTGGCCGGTCTCCATCGAAGGTTCATCCACTCTGTCTTCTTCTCTGTCTCCCTCCAGGGTGGCCGTAGGCGCTGCAGACTCTACATCTTCTCCCAATCCCGATTTAACAGGGTCCCCAGTATTTATTGGGACCTGGCGGAGGTGTTTAGCAAAACCTGTGCTAAAGCACTACCTCCTCATAGGCCATACGACTGCACCATTGATCTTCTACCCGGTACCTCTCCACCTCAGGGTCGTATGTTCTCTCTCTCTCGTCCTGAGACGCTATATAGCTATGAATAGCTATATTGAGGAGGCACTGGCCGCGGGCCACATACGTGCTTCCACCTCACCTGCAGGCGCTGTTTTCTTTTGTGGCTAAAAAGGATGGTGGCCAGCGTCCCTGCATAGATTATCCTGGTTTAAATGACATTTCTATCAAAAACCGTTACCCCTTGCCTCTCATGGACACCGCCTTCGAGTCACTACAGGGGGCGCAAGTTTTCTCCAAACTTGACTTACGTAATGCCAAAATTTTTATTAGGATTAGAGAGGAGGATGACTGGAAGACTGCGTTTAACACACCCAACGGGCATTACGAGTACCTAGTCATGCCTTGGCTTAGCTAACGCTCCTGCAGTCTTTCAAGCGCTGGTCAACGACGTGCTGCAGGACCTAATAGGAGTGTCGGTCTTCGTGTATCTAGATGACATTCTTATTTTCTCTTGTGATATATCGCAGCATCAACAGCACGTCCGACAGGTTCTCCAGCGTCTCCTCCAGCATCAGCTGTTTGTTAAGGCCGAGAAATGTGTGTTTCATACAGACACTGTGTCCTTTCTAGGGTTTGTATTAACCAGGGGCTATATGCGTATGGATCCGGCCAAGGTGAGTGCGGTCCTAGACTGGCCTCGTACCTCTTCGCTCAAACAGTTGCAACGTTTTTTAGGGTTTGCTAATTTCTACAGAAACTTTATTCGTAACTTTAGTGCCTTAGCTGCTCCCTTAATGGCTCTCACGAAATCATCTCTCCCAGGCTTTGACTGGTCGCCTCGGGCAGAGACAGCTTTCCGTGACCTCAAACGTCGATTTACCTCTGCCCCTGTATTGGTCCACCCCGACCCGGAGGTTCCGTTTCTGGTAGAAGTGGATGCCTCCGATGTCGCGGTGGGTGCTCTCTCAGAGATGCTTAAATGATGGGAAAGTGCACTCTTGCGCTTTTTTTCCTGCGTCGTCTGTCCTCGGCCGAACGCAATTACGATGTGGGGAATCGGGAATTATTGGCCATCAAATTAGCATTAGAGGAATGGAGACAGTGGTTGGAGGGGGCTGCACAACCGTTTATTGTGTGGACCAACCACAAGAACCTGGCTTATATCCAGGGGGCTAAACGCCTTAATGCTCACCAAGCTAGGTGGGCGGTATTCTTTACATGCTTCCGCTTCTCCATCTCTTTTCGGCCAGAGTAAAAAAAAACTTCAAACCTGACGCGCTCTCCCGCCAGTTCGATCCTACGGACTGAGAGGAGAAACCCCATCTCATTGTTCCCCAGGCCCTTATTCTTGCTCCCGTGTCATGGGGCATAGACAGGGTGGTAAGGTCGGCACTGGCACGGGAACCTGATCCTGGGGGGGGGGGGTCCTCCGGGGCGGCTGTATGTGCCCAAGGCTGCGCGTTCACGGCTGTTGCAGTGGGTGCATACCCCCTTCCTTACCGGCCACCCGTGGGGCCGCCAGGACCCTGGATTTCATCTGCAGGAGGTTCTGGTGGCCCACGCCGGAGGGGGAAATGCGTTAATTTGTGGCAGCTTGCCCAGTGTGTGCACGGAGTAAGACCTCTCGCCATTCCCCGGCGGGGCTCCTCCATCCCCTTCCCATTCCCAAATGCCCCTGGTCACACATATCCTTAGACTTTATTTCAGGTCTCCCTCCTTCTGATGGCCTTACGACCATTTTGGTGGTGGTGGACCGCTTCTCCAAAGTGGCTCACTCCATTCCTCTCCCCAAACTCCCCACGGCTCGGGAGACGGCTGACCTAATGGTGCAGCATGTCTTTCGGGTCCACAGGCTTCTTTAAGATATCGTGTCTGACCGGGGCCCTCAGTTCGCCTCCAGGTTCTGGAAAGCATTTGCTTCCAGTATCTGCGCTTCCGTCAGCCTGTCATCTGGATTTCATCCCCAGTCCAATGGGCAGACAGAGCGTGTCAACCAGGATCTGGAGGGCGTTCTGAGGTGCTACGTCTCCGGTAATCCGGCAACGTGGAGTCGGAGGCTGGCGTGGGCAGAATATGCTCATAATACCCTTCTCTGTTCTTCTACGGGCTTGTCTCCCTTCCAATGCCAATATGGCTTTTAACCTCCTCTTTTAAAACCCTTCCTCACTTCGCCCTTGTCCCCGCCGCTCCCCGCTGTTCCTCCGCCCCGCATCCTTGATGGACAGACGGTCTACACTGTGCGGAGGATCGTGGGTTGCAGGCGGAGGGGTAGGGGGTTTCAGTTTTTGGTGGATTGGGAGGGGTACGGGGTAGAAGAGCGTTCCTGGGTGCCTCAGAGGGATATCTTAGATCACAGTCTTATTGATGACTTTCGTCGACTGCATCCCGAGGCCGTCAGGTGCCGTTCGTCGGGGGGGGGGGGGATACTGTAACATTTGGGCCTTTTGCTCTCACTTAGGAGTAAAAGCCCTAGCGCCACCCTGGAGTATTTCACCCCTTTCCTCTCTTCTAATTTGTCCTGATTGCTAATTAACGACTGCTGTGTGTAGTTGACTCTCCTTCATAATGCTCATCTGTTGTGTTCTCTCTTTGTCAGTTATTCACCTAACGTTACCGTGAGTACGCTACGGAGACTCGCATCGCTCCCAGCCTGGAGGATGCGTCTGCCGTTATTCGATTATGTTTAATTTGGTTTTGTTTATTATTATATCGAGTTGTGGAGACTGTATGTCTCAACCGTTCTCATTATTGTGGAGATTGTGCCTCTCAACTGTTCTCATTATTGTGGAGACTGTGCATCTCAAAACATTCTCATTTTTGCTCTAAACCTTTCAAAATAAAGAAACAGTATTTTTGTTGAGAAAGAGCAACCATCGTTTACGCATCTTTCTTCTATTCTGCATTTGGGTCCAGCACACCTACCTGAACCGTAACAAATTATGTAATAATGAATTAAACTGCTTCGGCAAAAAGTGGTCGATATTTAGCTGGACATATTGTGGGCTATATGAAGGCTACAACATAGCCTCAACATTGAAATAGGGTCTAGTGCTTAATGGGAAGGGTTAAGTAGAGAATTGTTCATATTCACAAACTGATCTGTATACAATTATAGAAACAACAAATGTGAATACTATTTTAGGGTGGATTTCTCCCCTTAATTGTCTGCCAAAAATGTTCATATGTTCTGGACATAACTCAGCAGCATGTACGCACATGATTAAAGGCAAATTGTAGAAGGGAGATCGCAGAGGGGTAGGGATGAAATCCTCATCAAGGCTAATTTTCTCTGCGCACAGGATGCAAACTCCATGGAAATACACTGGGAGATTCATTGGCAGCGCCCCCAGAATGCATTAAAAACACTTGTCTCAGTGAGTCTGATCTAGTGCAAGCATGCCCCTCTTCACACACACACCCTTTCTGCCTCTGCTTTCAGTGTGTTTCAGGGGTAGGAATACAGTGGGAGAAGAGGTAACTAGCTGATTTATTTTGCATATAATCTCACACACCAAAAACTCTCAACAGTTACAGTCGCACACATTCACAATATCTCCCTCTGGAAGGGTATTTGGCAAGGTAACTTTGAAGGAAACAATTTGGACTTGTCGACTTCCTGGTTTGTACTCTTTTAATTCTGAAGATCATACAGTGCTTTACCAGGTCTTGCTGGCTGTAGTCAGTTCAGTAGTAGTTACGTCAGTTTCATCAACTTAATCAGATTATTAACCTGGTGGTAAACAAGAGAACAATAGGTGGAATCAGAAACAAAGCGGTGGGAAAACGGTACGGTTCAATCAACACAATAACATTAGGCAGGGGCGGATTTATGATTGTAGGAGATCCGGGGCTTAGCCCAGATAGGTGCCCGCGTGAGCAGGCACGGATTTTTTTTACTTCGACACCACAACCTTTAACTTATACCACCACCTTAAAGCGGTCAAAAGGCACTAGAGAACACTTAATTTCACACCCTTTAATTAATGCAGTAATAATAATAATAATAATAATAATAATAATAATAATATAATAATTTATAATAATAATAATAATAATAATAATAATAATAATAATAATAATAATAATAACGCAACCCCAATCACCAGCAAATTAATTTTAATTATATTCATAGGACCTATCTTACACCTAGGAAGCTATTTGCTATGGGACTGGTAACCGACTCTCGGTGCACTTTGTGCTCTCAAAGGGCCGCTGGCACTTATATGCATATGTTACGTATTGGGATTGCCCACCAGTGGCCCGCTTCTGGAGGTCAATAACGGACAAACTTTCAGATTTGTGTGGCTTAATTATCCCATTCACAGCTGTTACGCTTCTCCTGAACGATATAACGACACTACCCGCGTCCGTACAACTAAAAAGGGTTGTCCTAGCGGGCGTCACAGCAGCGAAGAAGCTAATAGCATTGAGATGGAAGGAGCCTGAGAAGCTCACAGTGATTAACTGGTCCCTAACACTGTTGGATGTGATTTATCTTGAGATATCCACGGCGTGGGTGATTGGGGTGGGGCAGGCTGGTATTGACCTGTGGTTTGCAACAGCTGAGAAGGTCAGGACCGCCGTGTGCGGCTGAGCGGGGTTGAGGTGCTTGTTCGGGGGAGTCCGGCGGTCTCGTGGGAGGGGGAGGAGGAAATGTCTTGTCTGTCTTGTCTTTTGTCTTGTCCTTCTTAACTTTAACTGGGGGAATAACTGGGGGAATTTTATTGGGGGGGAGCTATTTTGCTATTTTGCTATTTCTTCACTGTTTGGGCACTTTTGCACGGTTCCTGTGAGTCTATGGAACACTCTGTAGGATTTTGTTTTTCGAAAAGGTTCATTGTTTTGTATTTCTGGTCGGGTACTCAGGGGCAGCGTTTTTGCTACCTCAGGATCTTAAGCCGTTTTGAGGCTGGGCTCCAACCACTGTGTGGCCTGGTGACAATTGCCACATTGTTATGCAGCTGGGAATCTCTGACATCACTGATATGCACGTTTTGAGATGACTCAGATTGGTGAGGGTGAGGGTTGTGAGGGGAATTGGAAGAGTGCGCCAATATGAGAATTAGAGACATAAGTCTTATTGATATAGAGCCACACGGCCGGGAAACGGTACTGAATACTGGGAAAGGCCAATTGTAAGATAGTACCCCTTTAAATTAAAATGTTGTACTCTGTTTTTATAAATTGTTATTTCTTTTATTATTATTGCTCTGTTATCTCCCTGTGAAGTTTTGTGTATTGTTATTATGGTTATTGTGTTGTCTTGTTTTCATGTTAAGACATTTTGATAAAAAATTAGGCCAATATTGCGGTCTGGTGGGCCGTGGTGGAAAAACTAAAAGAACACATATGACTCTGGAAAGTACTGGAAGTACTGGATAAGGTATTATATTGATGGCTCACGTTGGGGTCCTGGGGCGAGAGGGGGGGGGGGGGGGGGGGGGGGGGGGGGGAGATAGAGCGAATATTCATGTATGTTGATGGTTATGGTGTTTTTGTATTTTTAATTTTGTTTTGTTTATTATTTTTCATTCAATATTGGTCCTATGTATATTTTCTGACCCCCTTCTGATCTGGGTCTGGTGATCGTGGGTTCTGGCTGGGGTGGGCCGCGGTTCGGGGTCTCTGCGGGTCGAGGCGCTAAAGAGGCGTGGTGCTTTGGCTCGCGGGGGGGCCGGGCTGTGGGTCCTCCGGGACTGTGGCTTGCGGTTGCTGGACCTGGAGGTGGAGGGGGCTCGGTAAGCACTTTTTATAGTAAAGATTTTATTTTGTTATCCTTTTTCTTCGTGACAACTTGTATTGACTGGTTGTGTATCCGATATATAATAAGTCTAATTTATTGTCTAGTCATTGTTGTGTTAGTTTGTGTTCTTGGATGTCTGTTATGTAATATTGTCATTATTGTGCTGTGTTGTTTCTTGTTTGAAAATATGAAAATAAAAAGATTTGGTCAAAAAAATTATAATAATAATAATACACTGTGTTTGTATAGCACCTTTCATACAAGAATTGCAGCTCAAAGTGCTTCACAGCAGTACAAAAAGACAAAGTCAAGGTAAGACATAGAACATTAAATCACATCGTTTTTCATATTAGGATCTAAGATCTACGGTTAACTCGCCGAACGTTGAGCGCCAGGACCCCCGAAAACCAGAGTATAGTCGGGTTTTCATCGTTGTTTCTTTTATTCGATATTTCCATTCATAAAGACATGCCGGCAGCCTGTGTTATCACTGGGGATGGGTCTGAGATCTCAAAAATCCAATACTGCCGCCTAACACCTTGCGGCCGCTATTGCACTCAATTTTGGAAATGACACCAGACCACCCTGAAACTACACTCATATTCACGACAGTATAAAACGGAAATGTATGGATGGAAAAATGATCTGTTTTTTGCATCTTGACCGGAAGAAACTCAATGACAATCGACTATATTATTAGATCCATAGCTATAATATATAATATAGCTTTAGGCATGCAAACACAGCCACGTATCCCCATGTTAAAAGGCGCTGGCCTTTCAACAGTAACAGTAAACAGCGCCATCTGGCGCTGAAAGTGTTAATATGCGTCATTGTTTACGGTTTGATTATCACTGATACAAAGTAAAATAGTGCAGTGCAATAAAATAGTTAGTAAAATAGAATAAAATAATGCAATAGTGCATTGCAATAAAATAGTTATCATCATATTTTTTCAGGAGGCCGGTAAGGAGTGCATTCCAGTAGTCGAGTCGGCTTGAGATAAAGGCATGGATCTGGTTTTCAGCATCCTTTTGATTTATAAATGGCCGTACTTTAGCTATGTTTCTAAGGTGGAAGAATTACGTTTTTGTCAACTTGTTGATTGTGATTTAAAGCTTAGGTCTGAGTCTACCATAACACCAAGACTTAACTCACTTAAATACAGTTAGCAGCTGGATAGACCACAGATGGAAATTAGCTTCTGCTAAATCTGGTGCAAACATATTTCATGTAACAATGATGAATTGTCAAAAAAAAAATATATATATATATATAATTTTTTATTTTTATTTTTTTTAAATAGATTCGGGGCTTTTCAGAAAACATTCAGGGCTTGAGCCCAAGTAGCCACCCCCTAGCCCCGCCCCTGCACACCACGGGCTGTTACTTCAAAGCTTTACACATGTAATAATGGAGACTGGAAGTCTGCTATATATACAATAATAACATACGGTTGGTTAGTTAAATTGCCAAGTATATGTAGCTGGTTCATCAGCTTTTGTTCCAAGACTCGTGCTTCACGCTGTCTTTAATCTTTGTTTCGATAGAGCTCCTTTCTGGTAGCTTCTTTATTTGAACCGCGTTCGAGTGCATTGACGTCTTTAAATCCCAGACGTCCAACCGGCCCGGAAGTAGATCAGACGCATTCGCATTGCGCGTTTCAGTAGTGCCAGTGCCAGCTATGAATGTCCACCAGATGGCACCAGGTGGTAAGTAATCCTTTGCAAACAATTACTTGTTGGAAGAACATGGATGACTTCATTTGGATAATACATTTGGTTAATTCTACAATAGTGTATATTTTCAACAATATGTTTGTTTAGCAATAGGTTAAAGTGTTATTAATGAAATATCAGTTTAGGAATTGTGTTCATAAACTAGCGAATTTCGACCGGAAATAAACGAGAACGGACATTTTGCTGTAGTCAATATGATGAAGGAAAGACAGGGCGTTCAATGAGCGTCAGAATTTCGAAAAACCTACCCAGCCCAAGCCAGCTACTGAACAGCAAACTACTTGTGGGCGAATATTTTTTATTTCTCTTATTTCTCGGGACTATCTACCACAAAACTGAACGTTATTGGCATAGATCTACCTTCTGTGAACATTTAGCAAGAATCCGCATTGTAAATCTATTCAAAAAAGGCTTCACTGTGAATGTGTGCCAATCCATGCTTCATCTAGTACGAGGCTATGGCACGGGACATTGAAAGCTGCTTTAAGGCTTTTAGACACATCAACAAGCTCAAGAGCCATAGTAAATGGCAGAGAATGTTCAGCCAGTACACGGAGAATCAGCCCCTGTAAGTGAGAACAACTGCCTAATATGGTATTTCATACGCCTAAATCGACTAAATCAAAACAACATAGCCTTAAGACAAAATAGAATGCAGGCTAGCCAAGTTGAAAATGTATGTATCAGCATACCATAGGCCTGACTTACAACTGAATGTAAAGATTAAATCAGCTGATAGCTGCAACGGTAGCCCAGCTGTATGGCCGACTAGCAGGGTTGCACACTGGACCGGGTAACGTCATTCCATCCTCCTAATTCGTCAATGTGAAGTCTCTAAACGGAGACATACAGTACATCCACTTGGTACAGCAGGGCCCGGCTGGGGATAAACGAGGCATAATGTGTCTGATGCTTCGTTTTTAAATTGCCTAACGTAGCGTTAATCGTGCGTTTGTGTTGCAAAATGAATACAATAACAAATATGGCGGCGTAAATAATTAAGGTAGACGGACAGACACAACGGATCAATGTAGCCACTCCCTACAGGTATGTCATCATATACTTGTCTGTTAGGAATCAAGGTAAGAATGTTGAGTTCTTTAGTAGCATGGAAGAAGGAGACGGTGATGGTGGTTGCTCTTCTCGAATGTGTGTTCTTTTATTATCAGAAACACTTTGAGGGATAATATATAAGTCCCAAAAAGGGTAATTAACAAGGCAAAGAATAGTAACTGAGGAAGATAACAAAGCAAGGAATAGTAACTGAGATAGGAACGGTGAGATATCCGACTTCTCAACCGAAAGAATCACAAAAGCATTAACACTTTGAGTGCCAGCGCTGTAGTCAATGGGAGGACGAGCACATTTGCGAACGCATAAACTATATCTTAAATTATGGCTATGTGTCTAATACGCCCGTCGCTTATCAATGACTTGTTTGCAGTCAACATTGTCGAAACTGATTGATTTTTAATCGGTCCATTTCCGATTTATACCATTTTGAAAAACGCTCGTTTTTTTAAACTTCCAAAAAAAAGAGATTCTGCCGGAATCGCGCTTTACTGGAATACAAAAAACACATTGTCATTTTTCGGCCTATTTATGAATCGTTTTCAAATAAACGCTAGATTATCGATAGTATATGTGTACTTATGTACGCTAGAGAAGCGGGCTGAAAAATGTATTATCTTATTTTCTGATCAGCACACACACTCACAGCCACACACACACATATGGGACACGCTGAGATATAGGTGAAAAAAAACTCTGATTATCCCAAGACTGGTCAAATAGATTCCTTACCTCAGATCAGATGTTCTCCAAAAAGATTATTCCAATTCCTGATCGCCATTCCAAATATCGATAGTTTATTGATCCAACACTGGGTACTGGAAACACATATTCCATGCTGTTCTGCGGCTCGGCAATGAATGGGATTGTCTCCGGTTACATGCCTGACAAGTAAAATGTGGATTCCGGACTCTTTTTTTCCCATCCATCTCATTCAGTCCAATCCAATGGGTGCAATACCATCTGGAGAGACGATAGGGGGCGGTATTTTCGCTGTTCGAGCTCAGATAGATCCCCACTAGTAACATGAGGCTAGATTGATGAAAAATGAATGGAAATCGATAATAAAAAAATACCGGTTAAATAACGAGATTTCTCGTTCTTGGCACTCAACGCATGGCGCATGAACTAACGAGATTTCTCATGGCTGGCGAGATATCCGACTTCTGCCCGTGGACGGCTGTTCCCAGTAACACTGCAGAAGAGCCGACACAAAGAGAGAGACAAGGGATTACTGTAAAGGCCCCAAAACACCCCGCAGACCCAATCAGTAAACAGTGACACAAACACACGCAGGTGACAACAATCAGAGATAAGTGCAGAGACAGGGTGAAGTACTCCAGGATGGCACTAGGGCTTCCATTCCTAAAAGAGGATAGAAAGCCCAAAACGTTACACTTGTCCATTATATCCCGCTATACGGAATCCTCGAAGAGGGGATAGGGAGAGAGCACTGAACCAACTAGAGAGTAGCTTAAACTAGAAAGGCAAAACACCAACACAAATTATTCCCATATTTACAAAAAGGACACCATATCTATAGTATCATTAATCCCTGGATATGACATGGCTTTGAGTATATCCAGCGACTCTCTAGTTGGTTCAGTGCTCTCTCCCTATCCCCTCTTCGAGGATTCCGTATAAATATGGGAATAATTTGTGTTGGTGTTTTGCCTTTTTAGTTTAAAATTGTTGAAGATTTATGTTTGTTTTGGTCTCTAGATGTGGGAGGACCTCTAGAGGCTAGGGCTGGGCGATATATAGAGTATACTCGATGTATCGCGGCTTGTTCTACGTGAGATGTAGTAAATTACTATATCGTGAACATCGAGTATATGTTGTCACGTCGCGGCTGATATGAGACTTGCTTTAGTGCAGAGCGTTCCTCTCATTTCATTATAGACAGACCAGCGCGGACCTTAAATTACATGCAATTGTAATTTCATTACACAGACCAGCGCGGACCTTCAACGCGAGCAATGGGCTAACGTTAGCTGCTAAGTTAAACCATAAATAGGCTAAGCTAACTAGCGTTAGCTCTTAGCTGCTAACCCTGGAAGCACTCAAAGCGGACTCCACGTCACTAGTTCCATTCGTGAGAAAAGGGGGTGGGTTATATTGACGACGCTTAACAACAGAGGTTTAAAGATAACTTCATATTTATTGGTTATTCGTTTCTTGCATCCAGTTTCAATCTCTGTGTGTTCAACTTCCTGTGTTTACATTCGAGTGTGACATCATCGCCTATGGCAGCTTATACGCTCAAAACGCAAATGCGTTCTCTCTCAGATTCAGATTCGAGCTGACTGCCACACCCTAAAAGTTTAAAACGGGGCTGTGAGGAAAACACATTTCACATTTTCCCCCCTGGAGGCGGGGCAGGTCAGAACACGTCTGAAGTACGTCACCCCCTCGCGGGATTGATTGAAAATGTTATTAACAGAGCAGGCACGTTCGAAGCAGAGCACACCACTGACTGTGGATATTATGATTTAACAAATCTATCTGGCAAGAGGAGGACCACATTATTGACCAGGTAAGCACTGAGCAGCCTGACTAAGGACTAACTAACGTTATCAGGCAAGCTTGTAGACCCTTTCATACCCTAACTTTCTCACTTTATATGTATATGTTGTGTCTGTCCACTATGTTTGTTAATTTGTTATCTCCCCCCCCCCCCCCCCCCTTATGTAAAGCGACCTTGGGTCCTCTGAAAGGCGCTATATAAAACGAAGTATTATTATTATTATTATTATTATTATTATTATTATTATTATTATTATTATTATTATTATTATTATTATTATTATTATTATTATTATTATCATGACTGCAATGCAAGCCAGGGGCTGGAATACGCAGTCACCTATTCCTCGTAGTATCCAGGTTAATGTGCACCATCAAGCACTGCTTAAAAGCTAGCGGTGGGTCCAAAATATATCGGATATAAATGTCAAAGGTACCCAGCGTTCCATTAGGGTTTCACACACAGATGCGGCGGGGTTTGAAAGCTCGGCGTTGCTAATAAACATTTTAAATCATTTTTATAAACGAGTAAAACTGAGGCTGAAATGACTGCTTCCTCATTTTACAGTAGGAGCGCTCTGATGGCTGGGCGCGCCGCGCAACAGACACGTGAATGAATGGATGAATGAATGAATGAAAACTTTATTTAACAGATTGCAGAATGGGTACAATACAGTACGGCTCAATACACACCATTGTTAAGGTGATGCAGACCAGAGAAATACTGTAACAGTACAGTATATTTGAATATCGTATATGTCACAAATGTAACCATACTAAATACCTGTATGTCATGTATGTCCCTATGCCATAAATGTCATGATGTCTTGTATGTCATAAATGTCACTATGAATTGAAAATGGGGGACCCTGATGTAAACAAGACAAACGTCTTTCTCTGGTCTGCATCCCCTTATACAATTGTGTGTATTGAGCCGTACTGTATTGTACCCATTCTGCAATCTGTTAAATAAATAAAAAGAAAGTTTGACTGGCCGCCGAGCCATACTGTAGTGTACATGGTGACTGCTTGACTTTAAAAAAAAAAGAATTAATAAGAATATTTAATAATTCTTTTTTTTATTCATTTTTTTTGGCTTCCCCTGTTATTTTACCCACGCGACGCCACTGCCCCTAAAGGATATTCAACTTTTAATGAAAGAACAAAACAGAAGGAAAAGATAACTTCACAAAGGCAACATGAATATACATAGATCCAAAAGGACAAAGATCAACACTTAAATCCAAAGAGAAGAGGGTCTATACCAGAGAAAACAAAGCAGCAAGGAGCCAATGGCCGACATCAGCTAAATAGGCTAGCCAGGTAGGCTACTGACACCAGGCCACACACAGCTTTGGCCAACGGCCCAACGCTACCCAAGCTACACAAACGACCAAGACAATTCACACACAGCACATGTCGTATCTCCAAATGTTGTGAAGTAACATATGTTTTGCCTGGAAAAAAACATCGTTATTAACAAAACATTCGGGAGGGGAAGGAAGGAAGAGTGGGGTAATGTCATGACATTTTCATTCATCTTACCTGCACCAAGGAACGCAGGGCGAAAGGCCGCAACACAGGTCTCAACGTTGACGAAAGGCCTCTCGCTGGCGGGACAAAAATAAGCTATGGCCGGAGCCTTGTCATGGTGCAGGCCCGACTACATCTTCTGTCAAAGATGATGTCGTAGTCAGAGTGCCAGAACCCCCTGCTATTCTCACGGCTAATGTCAATGGTCGTAGCACAAGCTAACAGCTAACTCTAGGCTAACTGATAGCATCAAGCTAACGTTCCCAGCCGAGCGCAGCCGGCAGCTAACGTCGTAGCTAAACAGCTAACTGGCTAACAGTTAGCTCAACCCGGCTATCGCTAACCATTAGCTAACGCAGAAGCAAGCTATGCGGCTACCACTCTCTCTCTCTCTCTCTCTCTCTCTCTCTCTCTCTCTCTCTCTCTCTCTCTCTCTCTCTCTCTCTCTTCAATGATTTAAAGTAGCCAAACGTTACAGTATAAATACTAACTGGATAGTTGATGATATAATTGATTGATTGAAAACTTTATTAACAGATTGCAGAATGGGTACAATACAGTACAGCTCAATACACACAATTGTTAAGGGGATGCTATATGATGCTATATGATATAATTGATGATATAATATATAAGCCATTATTCCTTTGTGTGTGATTATTATTTTCTCACAGTAGTGTGTGTAACTGAGGGGTACAATTCCCTGACTGTATTACACAAGTATGGTATCATCAAACCACCACTGTCTTATGTACACTACCACTGGCCATACAGTACACAGGTATCTTATGATGAACACTTCCCACAATGACTCGGTTCCACACAAAACTGGGTTTAAGAGTATTCATCAGCAGCAACGATAGTACATAACATACTTTACCTAAGGTGCGCTTACAAGGCAAAGGAATGTGCGTAGGCAAATCAATAACGTATGTCCATTCTCATACTACGCAGGAGACAACAATACAACCTGAATCGTAGGAACCACATCTATGGTACTCTAGTAAGGCAGCGGGAGACACCGGTAGGGTCCCTCCGGTTGTAAGCCAGCAAGGGGAGAGGATTTGTCGGTAGTAGAGTCTGGGTCAACGATGAATAGAGAGACTCCAAGTACAGGAGACGGTGCAATAATCTCTTGATCCGCAGACGAATAACAGCTGTTCTCCGTAGCATGCAGCTCCGCATGGAAGAAAGCTAGCCAGCCTCAGGCTTCTGAGAGGCGGGCTCGACGTTGCTCCTCACAGGGTAAATCCCACACAATTGTGGGTGTAGGCGATTCTCCGCTCCATCAATTACAGGACCAAAGCAAAATATAATCCAGCCGAAAAGGGCTATGCAGTCGTCGGTAGGTTATCCAGTGTACATGATCCACACGGTCCTCGTCTAGGGCTCCTCGGGTGAAAGCGCCAGGGTAAGCAGCCCAGCCTGGATAAGCACACTAGCTGGTACGAGGAAACGTTGGTGATGCTGGTCACTGTAGAACGGTAGCCGCACGATACACTATACATAAATAGACTATTACTGAATTAATAGAATAGGTCGAACTCGACGGTACAGCGTTAAACTCTGATACTTCAGTTATTAATTCGCACGCGGTCTCAATGCTCTATTTGGGGCCAAACAGGCCATACTTCACCGCACGTTGTATCGTGGGTGAGGCTTCAACTTATTGGGTAACTTAACTTCTGTATTCACCTGCGCCGTATTTATACGCTAGGTGAACAAACTAGTACCAGCTTTATTCCTGTCTCATATCCTTGCGCAGAGCCGTTCATGTCCAGGCAAGTCTTTGGCGGTGACTTTGAACCAGACCTTGGGGGTATGGCAATGGCGCCTAAGGGACCGCTGTCCAATAGGAGAACGAAATATTATGGTCTGTACTAGGTTAAAGGGATATTCCGTGTATATGTACAAGGAATACACAAGGGATATCAAACGATATACAAATATTATGCAATATATATCAATCAATAAATATATATATTCGGTTTAATCTGATCCTTCGTAACAGTGTGTGTGTATATATATATATATATATGTGTGTGTGTGTGTTTGGCTAAAGTGGATAGAAAACACAGTATTGTGCAAAAGTCTTAGGCACCGAATAGTTTTTATATAAATTGTCTTAGATGTAAATAATTTTTTTTATTAGTGTGTCAGTACTCTTAGTACATTTTCATTTAATTATTTTTTAAAGCATCTTCATGGTTTAATAATGCAAACATATTTAGCAGGGACTTATTATAATCATCATATTGGCGTGACTGTATGCATCAAAGGGTTAAATCAAGCATTTTTAAGTGCTTTAGAGGAAATGTCAAAATATTGCAATATATATAGTGTATCGTGATATGGCCAAAAAATATTGCGATATCATTTAGAGGCCATATCACCCAGCCCTACTAGAGGCCAGTGATGGGAATAACGGCACTATAAGTAACTTCGTTACTAACGGCGTTCGTTTTTTCAGTAACGAGTAATCTACTCTTCCAATCTTAATAACGTCGTTACCGTTACAACAAAAAAATGCGGCGCGTTACTATGAATGAACCTGTTTCTTTCATCAGACATATCTCTGCGCCGAGAGGCAATAATAGTTCTTCCTTGTTTAGTGGACAGTGCGCGAGCCAAGCATACATGCTGACGATTGGCTGAGGTTGAATACAATGTCATGGTAAGCCAATCAGAGGTGGAGGTGGGCGGGTGTCTAAAGCATCCAGAGTCTGACACACAGCGCGACAAGACAAGCGATCACTGATCAGTGATCAGTCAGCATGAGAGCGCGGTCCGTGTAGTGTACATTTTGAGCTCAAAAACGAATCCAACGAACAACACAAGCGACTCAGTCAACATGAGACCGCGGGTCCATGAGCGTTTTGTGTTCACTCTTTGCAGCGCAGGGCACTGAGTGGCCCTACTGCAGTGCTGACAGGTGACAGCCTTATCAACAGTGCTGCACTTCCTGGTTTAATAGGCTTGAAGCCTTCAGGTGCTCAGAGATATAATATATCTGTATGTCATGCATGTCTTAAATGTAATGATTAGATTAGTTTAGATGATTCGATTAGATTCTTATATCTGTATGTTGTGTATGTCATTGATTGATTGATTGAAAAGTTTATTAACAGATTGCAGAATGGGTACAGTACAGTACAGCTCAATACATACAATTGTTAAGGGGATGCAGACCAGAGAAAGACTTTCGTCATAAATGTCATGATGAATTGAAAATGGGGGACCCTGATGTAAACAAGACAAAACTCTTTCTCTGGTCTGCATCCCCTTAACAATTGTATGTATTGAGCTGTACTGTACTGTACCCATTCTGAAATCTGTTAATTAAAATGTTCAATCAATCAGTATATATTTGTTATTTATTTTTGGTATAGTGCTTAACAAGCATAATTTAATGTTGCCCAGTTGTGGCCTGTTTAGGGGCAATACATATCAAAAGTTCCAAAACATCTATTCTGTTTGTATTTGTATGATCCACTATATAAACATAGTAATTATAATATCTACATAGCCTACATGGCATTTGATTGGAGGCTAGTCTCACTTTGTCCCACAGCAACATTAAAATAGTTTAGATTTGTGTATGTTGTTTATGTAAAAAAAAACTTGAAAGTAACGCAATTGTAACTGAGGGGTACAATTCCCTGACTGTATTGTTAGATATGATACTTACTACCACTACCTCTTGTACTTTAGACTCTGGCCACCCAGTACTAGGCATAAATAATTATGGTAAACACTCCCACGTAGATGAAACGATCCAACACAAATGTACCAAGTCGAAAGTCTGCGTTTAATAATAATTAATACATAGCAAAAGGTATGTAGAGCAATCACTTAATTACATTTATGATTTGAAATAGGATGCACTTTTATGGCAAATGAGTATTCGTTGGTATATCAATAGAGAACGTCCAATCTCTGGTGGCGCAGGCGGTAAATATACAACCTGGAATATTTAAGGAATAATAGCAATGATACTTTAATGATTATAGAACTGGATACACTAGGGGGGAATTCCGGTCGCTTGTAAGACAACTGGAGAAGGGGGGGGGGGGTAGAGTCTGGCTGTATCCGTCTGGCCGAGGGTATCCTGGGAGAACCCACGGTTGTGCGGCTCGGTGCCTCAGCGATCCTCGATCCACAGATGAAAGCAGTTGGACTCTCTGTGGGCCGGCTTCCTCCGGTCCACGATGGAGAGACGTGAAGCGACCTCGTCGTGTAGAGCGTCTCCTCACCTGTCGTCCTCTCCGGGGGGGGGTTTTCCAACACACGGCAGTGTTGGTCTTTATCCATAGAATAATCACTGTATACAAAGCATAATCCGTGCCTGGGAAGGCGGGCTGTCGTCGGTAGAATAATCCGGTATGCAGGTCCACTCGCTCGTCGGCTCTGGGGCTCCTCGGGTGCAGCCTCACATGGGGTCGGCCACCCTGGATAAGCAGCCAGTTCTACCCGAAACGATGGGGGTACTGACTACGATAGTATTCTCACCGCACGAAGCACTACATATGAATAGACTATTATTAGCTTAATAGACTACGTCCAACTCGACGATATAGTGCCAAATATGACTATTCAAATATTAATATACACGATGTCTCAATACCGATGGTAGGCCGAACTTGGCCTTACTCCCACACGTGGCGTCGCGGGGAGGCTTTACGTCTGTCACTCTATTGGAGGGTAAGAAACTGGACTAAAAAGGAAGTCCTACTTTAGTAGCGCAGTATATATACGCACTATGAACAAATAGTACCATTAGTGGTGCGGTAGCCAGATTCCTACGCGGAACTAGGACTTGTTCGTACATGTTGAGCGGTACGTTTGAACTGGGTCTGGGGGGTATGGCAGCCTGGCACCAAGGTCTCGACCAATAGTAGAATGGAGACTATTATGGGATGTTCAGTAGGCTAGAATGGATATTCAATGCATATTGTACAAGGAATATACAAGGGATATCAGGGAATATTAGAGAATATACAAATACAATTAAATATATATATATAAATAAATATATATATTCGGTTTAATCTGGCCCTTCACAACAGCAATAGTTACTTTCTGAAGTAACTAGTTACTTTTATCATTTGTAACTGAATAAGTAATTTAGTTACTTTTTGGAAGAAGTAACTAGTAACTGTAACTAGTTACTTTTTTAAAGTAACTTGCCCAACACTGCTAGAGGCACATACTATTGTGACAGCTAGACCTCAGGCTGACTAGGTACATACACCTGAGCTCAATAGAGCAATTAGCACAGCCTCCACCTGGAATATAGCTCTGTTTACTCATTTGTATGTCTGTATGCCCTGAAGAAGGCCGATAGAGAGGCCGAAACATGTTGGTGTTTTTTTAATGGTTCTAATATGAACTAAGCTTTTTATTAAAGCCTTTTTTATATACAAGAAGAGTGCCTGGAACTTCCTTATTTCTATTCAACTGACTTCCCTCATCCAAGAGCACCTTAAAAAAAACACTGGATTCACACCACAAAGACGCTGCAGCCCTCCTTCTTGTTCAAGGGACAGCTCCCTGTAACAGAAGGTGATACATTCCTTAGTGGGGATTTGATAAAAATAAAACTGTCAAAATGAGAGGCATGTGACCATGAGCTCAGGGGTAGGATCATTTAGTACAGCTAAAAGACACTATTGGAAACAATATTGGATCTAATGATTGGAGGTTGGAAAGGAAGGAGTGGATTGGGCGGAACCTGATGTTAAGCTCCACAAGAGGTGGAGTTACTGAAAACTATAAGAGTGGAAGCCCCAAGAGACCTGGGCAGATCTCCCTTTACTTAATGTACTGCCATTTTGACTCTGTACTACTGAGAATCTTTCAGTCACTAAAGCTATATGATTGTACTGAACTTCTTCGCCTTAGTTGTTTCTGAGCTGAGGTAATTATCAATTAGCAAATGTGAGTTTTTAAGACGAGGACTTATATTGTACGGAGTATCCACTGGCCTTCCTCCTCAGGGATTTCTTCCCAGGTGTCAGGATCCAGACAGCCATTGTGATGTAAGTGTTGTGATGTAAGTTCTTGACTTTTAGAAACTCAACTAGGCACGGGGAACCACCATTGACCAATCATATTAGGGGATCCGGATGCTGGCCGGCCAATAGGGATAGGGCCTAGGTATAAAAGCTCCAGGTTCATCACCTGGTAGAGTTGGGCAACCCCTACATTGTACAGGATCTGATCTCAGATTAGCTCTTTTCTTTTCTTCCCAGCAGGTGAAACCAACAGTATTTAAGTCAGCTTTGGTCCATAAATCAGGGGGCATGAGCAGAGAATTTTCTTTACCATAGACGTGCAGTGGCGTCGCG
Source organism: Notolepis coatsorum (assembly GCF_963971535.1). Lineage (NCBI taxonomy): Eukaryota > Metazoa > Chordata > Actinopteri > Aulopiformes > Paralepididae > Notolepis > Notolepis coatsorum. The sequence continues at coordinate 227,943,310 of NC_140165.1, forward strand.
TGGGTAAAATAACAGGGGAAGCCAAAAAAAAATTATTAAAAAAAATATTATTCAATATTTTTATTAATATTTTTTTTTTTTTTTTTTTTTTTTTTTTAAAGTCAAGCAGTCACCATGTACACTACAGTATGGCTCGGCGGCCAGTCAAACGTTATTTTTATTTATTTAACAGATTGCAGAATGGGTACAATACAGTACGGCTCAATACACATTTACGATGAATTGAAAATGGGGGACCCTGATGTAAAGAAGACGAAAGTCTTTCTCTGGTCTGCATCCCCTTAACAATTGTATGTATTGAGCTGTACTGTACTGTACCCATTCTGCAATCTGTTAATAAAGTTTTCATTCATTCACACACAATTGTATAAGGGGATGCAGACCAGAGAAAGACGTTTGTCTTGTTTACATCAGGGTCATTAATACTGCTGGAGCATTGGTTAATTTTTGGTCCGATTTTTCCTTGCGCGATTTTGCGCGCCGCGTGGGAGCAAATTCGAGACACATTCGGTTGCAAAAAGGTGTCCCACGGTCTCCTCTATGGCCGTGAATATTTTCACGCGGATCGGAATCACGGCGCGCCCGTGGGACACTTTTCCGTTTCGGCGAGTTTATTCCACGCTTTCTGTTTTCCTTTTCTAAGCATTTTAGGGGCTACATGTGAATCAGTAAAAGTTGCGGGACGCCCAGATGTTTCCACGATAGAAAGCTCGCGTGGATCCCATAATAGGCTCACTTAATACAGCGTTTTTAAAATCACGCGACATTTTCAGGGTCGCGAGCCGACCTTTTCCCCTCGTTTTCGATGATGGAAGTGATTTAGGAAAAGCTTCGGCACGCCGAGAGGTCCCCGTGGATTTAATCTCGCGAGGATCGGGGCAATATTCGGCCCGTGGGAACAGTTACGGGTTAATACAATGTTCAGAGTGCAGAGGGGAAAATATGGCACCTGCCCCGCCTCCAGGTGGAATATTATGCTGAACGTCTTCCTCCCAGCTCCGTTTTAAACTTTTAGGGTGTGGCCAGTGGCAGTCAGCTCGAATCTGATTGGCTAGGATCGGATTTGGAGTTTGGACTCACTCTATAATGCTGGAAGCCTGGAGAAAGAGACCTACCCACTGCTTCTCTCCTATACTAGCTGCAGTAGTGAGCACAGTCTGACAGTGTGTTAGAGGGAGTGAGAAGGAGAAGAGGGAGACATAAAAAAAAAAAAAAAAAAAAAAAAACACAGATGCACAGATGAATGTAAACTATATTAAAAAAAAAAATATTTTAATTTTTTTTTTTTTTCATATTTCATATTTCATAATTTGATATGAAATTTATAGGGAGGCATGGCTTCCGTTGGCTTCCACAAGGATTCGCCACTGTAGACGTGTGGAAAGCACAGAGAGAAGATTTTGAACCTCAAACAAACTCCTCTAATGCTGTACTCAGAAATCTTATCCTCTTCTTTCCTTTTTCCTGCTGGATCCTTTTTCATTTAAAAAACGAGGCTACTCAGCTATCATGATTCTTCCCCAGACCTCTCAACATGCTATATACTCTAGTCCTGAGAGCTCAGTTGAAAGACGTGGTGTCCTTGGTTTGCTGGACTGAATGACTGTAACAGTTCTGCAGTACAGTATCACTGAGGTAACTGTGGCCTATCTATCAGTGTGCCTGACGACAATAGAGCAGGCAGGCCTGATGTAGTCATGGAACATGATTGTGTGCATTAGTGAGGTATGCACACAGGAGTGCAGACAGGAGTTGTGATCCCTATCTGCACAAGGTCACAGAACAGGAAGGAGGGAAAGAGAGAGAGAGATTGATATAATGACAAAACATTTATATTTAAATGTGTATTACGAGAATACTGATCAGCTTTATGTTTGGAATCTGCAGTTCAGTTTTGGCATTCTTATAATGGTATCATGTGTCTACACTTATTTCAGTGTGGTCTGTCTGTCTACCCCTTCAACCCCCCCCAAACAAGATAAAACAGATATTTACATTGGATTTCATAAAAACATGTCTGGAAAAAAATAAATCATGGATCCGCGCAAGTCTTTCATCATACAGTACATATTTATTGTGAGGTTCGCCTCTTCCCTGACCTTTGATTCCTGTTCCCTGGACCTTTAATTCCCTGTCTCCTCACCTCACCAGCCCCCACCCTCGCGTTGTCGTTGTTTATGTATTGCATTCCCTGCCTCGCTCCGTTCCTTTAGGGTACTGTGAGGTTCGCCTCTTCCCTGGACCTTTAATTCCTGTTCCCTGGACCTTTTATTCCCTGTCTCCTCACCTCACCAGCCCCCACCCTCGCGTTGTCGTTGTTTGTGTATTGCATTCCCTGCCTCGCTCCGTTCCTTTAAGGTACTGTGAGGATTCTGTGTTGATTGGTCCTTGCCGAACACACACTTCTAAGTCAAGTATCAATTACCTTCTCGCACCTGATGTGTGTTCTAATTAGCGCCCCAGTGGGCTTTAAATACCTCGATCTCCCCCCCAGTCCTGGTCGGGTCGTTCTCTATCTGTAAACTCCTACGGGAGATTCTCTATCTGTATCTGTTTCTGTAATCTGTATGCTGGTTCATCTTCGGCGTGAGACGAGGAGCCAGCCTTCGCCACCTGTCACCGTTTGCCTGGAGTGGGACACAGCCTGCGCTCTCTAATTCTCTACGGGAGGTATTCCAGTGTTCCACTCCAGACCCCGCGCAGACGCGCTCCTACAGCAGACGCGCTCCTACAGCAGACGCGCTCCACTCCAGACCCCGCGCAGACGCGTTCCTACAGCAGACGCGCTCCTACAGCAGACGCGCTCCACTCCAGACCCCGCGCAGACGCGCTCCTACAGCAGACGCGCTCCTACAGCAGACGCGCACCACTCCAGACGCGCATCGCTTCCTAATACTCTACGGGAGGATGCGTCTCTCCGAGCCGGCGCGCTCTTCTAGCCGACGCGGTACTACTCCAGATGCGCTACTACTCCAGACGCGCACCACTCCAGACGTTTAGCCGGCGCGCTACTACTCCAGACGCGCATCGCTCTCTAATTCTCTACGGGAGGATGCGTCTCTCCGAGCCGGCGCGCTCTCCGAGCTGGCGCGCTCTTCAAGCCGACGCGCACCACTCCAGACTTCTAGCCTGCACGCTCCTACTCCATCCCTGTAAGCAGCTCTGGCCCTCGCCCTGTCCAAGGCCTTAACCCTGTTTTCTCTGTCCCTGTCTCCAGCCCGCCTCCCCGGGCCTCTGTCCCAGTTCCCCTCTCCAGTGCCCCTGTTCCTGCCCTGTCCTTTGCCCTGGCCCTGTCCTTTAGCCTTAGCCCTTTAGCCTGCTCGCCTCTTAAAGGCACAGTGCCAATTTTCCCTAATTCTTGTTTCCTGTATTTTGTGTTCTCCCTTAGCCTTCCCCTTAGCCTGCTCGCCTCTTAAAGGCACATTGCCCTTTTTCCTTGTTCCAGTATTTTTGTGTTCTCCCTTAGCCTTCCCCTTAGCCAGCTCGCCTCTTAAAGGCACATTGCCCTTTTTTCCTTGTTCCTGTATTTTTGTGTTCTCCCTTAAAGGGACAGTGCCGCTTTTTTGTTTGTATTCAATAAATGCCCAGTTCTTGGCTTACTCTCATACCTGTCTTGTGTTGTGCGATTGGGGTCGGTTACAAACCATAACAGTACGACCCGACCAGTCGACGACCCCAGCCAGCGCAGACAGTGTATGTTGAGTTTGTCCTTTGTTAGCTCCCCTGTTAGCCTTTGTTAGTTCCCCTGTTGACTCCCCTGTTTGCTTCCCTGTTAGCTCCCCTGTTAGCCTGTTAGCTCCCCTGTTAGCTTCCCTGTTTAGGTTCCCCTGTTGGTTCCCCTGTTGACTCCCCTGTTAGCTTCCCTGTTAGCCTTGTTAGCTTCTCAGTTGCCTCGTTAGCTCCCCTGCAGCTTGCCAGGCCTCTACTACCAGCATGGCCCCAGTCTGCTAGCTTAGCCCCGGCTGCTAGCACAGCCTCTATGTTAATGCAGCCCTTGCAGCTAGCATAGGCCCTGTAGCTAGCCATGCCCAGGCAGCTAACCTGGTCCCTCTGCATGGCCTCCACTTTTTGTGTAGCTTTCCCACTGCTAGGACTGCCCCTTCAGCTAGCAAGGTCAGTTTTCTCCCACTGCTAGGACTGCCCCTTCAGCTAGCAAGGTCAGTTTCCCCGCTGCTAGGACTGCCCTTTCAGCTAGCAAGGTCAGTTTTCCCCACTGCTAGGACTTCCCCTTCAGCTAGCAAGGTCAGTTTTCTCCCACTGCTAGGACTGCCCTTTCAGCTAGCAAGGTCAGTTTTCCCCACTGCTAGGACTGCCCCATCAGCTAGCAAGGTCAGTTTTCCCCACTGCTAGGACTGCCCCTTCAGCTAGCAAGGTCAGTTTCCCCACAGCTAGGACTGTCCTTCCAGCTAGCTTGTTCTCTCATGCTGGTCCAGCCCTGTCTGCTAGCCTAGCTCCGGCAGCTAGCGCAGCCTCTATGTTAATGTAGCAGTACAGCTAGCATAGGCCCTGTAGCTAGCCATGCCCAGGCAGCTAACCCGGTCCCTCTGCATGGCCTCCACTTTTTGTGTAGCTTTCCCCACTGCTAGGACTGCCCTTTCAGCTAGCAAGGTCAGTTTTCCCCACTGCTAGGACTGCCCCTTCAGCTAGCAAGGTCAGTTTCCCCACTGCTAGGACTGCCCCTTCAGCTAGCAAGGTCAGTTTTCTCCCACTGCTAGGACTGCCCCTTCAGCTAGCAAGGTCAGTTTCCCCGCTGCTAGGACTGCCCTTTCAGCTAGCAAGGTCAGTTTTCCCCACTGCTAGGACTGCCCCTTCAGCTAGCAAGGTCAGTTTTCCCCACTGCTAGGACTGCCCCTTCAGCTAGCAAGGTCAGTTTCTCCCACTGCTAGGACTGCCCTTTCAGCTAGCAAGGTCAGTTTTCCCCACTGCTAGGACTGCCCCTTCAGCTAGCAAGGTCAGTTCCCCACAGCTAGGACTGTCCTTCCAGCTAGCTTGTTCTCTCATGCTGGTCCAGCCCTGTCTGCTAGCCTAGCTCCGGCAGCTAGCGCAGCCTCTATGTTAATGTAGCAGTACAGCTAGCATAGGCCCTGTAGCTAGCAGTGCCCTGGCAGCTACCCTGTCCCTCTGCTAGCCCCACCTTTGGTGTAGCTTCCCCGCTAGCATGGCCCAATTTTTTGTTTGTTGCCTTGTTCATGTCCCCTGCCCCTCTGTCTGTATTTTTGGGTCGCCCGGTGGCTCCCGTGGAGGGGGGAGTACTGTGAGGTTCGCCTCTTCCCTGACCTTTAATTCCTGTTCCCTGGACCTTTAATTCCCTGTCTCCTCACCTCACCAGCCCCCACCCTCGCGTTGTCGTTGTTTATGTATTGCATTCCCTGCCTCGCTCCGTTCCTTTAGGGTACTGTGAGGTTCGCCTCTTCCCTGGACCTTTAATTCCTGTTCCCTGGACCTTTTATTCCCTGTCTCCTCACCTCACCAGCCCCCACCCTCGCGTTGTCGTTGTTTGTGTATTGCATTCCCTGCCTCGCTCCGTTCCTTTAAGGTACTGTGAGGATTCTGTGTTGATTGGTCCTTGCCGAACACACACTTCTAAGTCAAGTATCAATTACCTTCTCGCACCTGATGTGTGTTCTAATTAGCGCCCCAGTGGGCTTTAAATACCTCGATCTCCCCCCCAGTCCTGGTCGGGTCGTTCTCTATCTGTAAGCTCCTACGGGAGATTCTCTATCTGTATCTGTTTCTGTAATCTGTATGCTGGTTCATCTTCGGCGTGAGACGAGGAGCCAGCCTTCGCCACCTGTCGCCGTTTGCCTGGAGTGGGACACAGCCTGCGCTCTCTAATTCTCTACGGGAGGTATTCCAGTGTTCCACTCCAGACCCCGCGCAGACGCGCTCCTACAGCAGACGCGCTCCTACAGCAGACGCGCTCCACTCCAGACCCCGCGCAGACGCGCTCCTACAGCAGACGCGCTCCTACAGCAGACGCGCTCCACTCCAGACCCCGCGCAGACGCGCTCCTACAGCAGACGCGCTCCTACAGCAGACGCGCTCCACTCCAGACCCCGCGCAGATGCGCTCCTACAGCAGACGCGCTCCTACAGCAGACGCGCTCCACTCCAGACCCCGCGCAGACGCGCTCCTACAGCAGACGCGCACCACTCCAGACGCGCATCGCTTCCTAATACTCTACGGGAGGATGCGTCTCTCCGAGCCGGCGCGCTCTTCTAGCCGACGCGGTACTACTCCAGATGCGCTACTACTCCAGACGCGCACCACTCCAGACGTTTAGCCGGCGCGCTACTACTCCAGACGCGCATCGCTCTCTAATTCTCTACGGGAGGATGCGTCTCTCCGAGCCGGCGCGCTCTCCGAGCTGGCGCGCTCTTCAAGCCGACGCGCACCACTCCAGACTTCTAGCCTGCGCGCTCCTACTCCATCCCTGTAAGCAGCTCTGGCCCTCGCCCTGTCCAAGGCCTTAACCCTGTTTTCTCTGTCCCTGTCTCCAGCCCGCCTCCCCGGGCCTCTGTCCCAGTTCCCCTCTCCAGTGCCCCTGTTCCTGCCCTGTCCTTTGCCCTGGCCCTGTCCTTTAGCCTTAGCCCTTTAGCCTGCTCGCCTCTTAAAGGCACAGTGCCACTTTTCCCTAATTCTTGTTTCCTGTATTTTGTGTTCTCCCTTAGCCTTCCCCTTAGCCTGCTCGCCTCTTAAAGGCACATTGCCCTTTTTCCTTGTTCCAGTATTTTTGTGTTCTCCCTTAGCCTTCCCCTTAGCCAGCTCGCCTCTTAAAGGCACATTGCCCTTTTTTCCTTGTTCCTGTATTTTTGTGTTCTCCCTTAAAGGGACAGTACCGCTTTTTTGTTTGTATTCAATAAATGCCCAGTTCTTGGCTTACTCTCATACCTGTCTTGTGTTGTGCGATTGGGGTCGGTTACAAACCATAACATTTATAGTGCTGAATAGCTAGTTACTTGTAGTAGTAAAAGTAAGTATGCATGCCCCCCCCCCCCCCACACTTGTGTAAATCATTTGCCTCACTCAATACTGTTGGGGTCATGTGTCTCAGTAGGCAAAGGTCTCTTTAATAAGTGATGGTTTCAAGGTGGTCTTCTGTGTGTCCTGACCAGACATACACACACACACGCGCTGCAGAGAGATGACTTATTACGAAGAGGCCACCTCGTTCCTGGGCGAGAAAGGACCTTTTTACTGGAGGGTTTTCTTCCTCCTGAGTTTGATGGCCGTTTCCAGCGGAATGAACCAGTTCTACATGCTGTTCGTCGGAGGAGTTCCCCGCCACCACTGCCTCGTCTCGGGGGCCAACCTGAGCGAGGCGTGGGCGGAGGCAATAATCCCTCTGGAGGTGGTGGACGGCCTGGAGGAGAGGAGCAGTTGCAGCAGATACAGGCTGGACGTGGTCAGGAACCTGTCCGCTCAGGGCTACTCCCCCGGCAGGGACGTCAACCTCACCGGGCTGGAGAAGGAGGCCTGCGTGGAGGGCTGGAGCTACAGCACAGACGTCTACCACTCCACCATCGTCACTGAGGTAGCTCTGTGTGTGTGTGTGTGTGTGTGTGTGTGTGTGTGTGTGTGTGTGTGTGTGTGTGTGTGTGTGTGTGTGTGTGTGTGTGTGTGTGTGTGGTGTGTGTGTGTGTGTGTGTGTGTGTTTAAAAGCATTTATGATCTTGAATAGCGTGCTTACTATGTCTACAGTGTGGGAGCATTACACCCCCACACAGGAGAGTTGTCCCCCATAGACCAGCTCGAGTAATTTTGCACTAACTCTCAGTAAACGTCAAGACATACTGAACTCTATTCACAGTGTTCAAGTTATGCCATACATTACTTTTGGCACAGACGTCTACCACTCTACCATCGTCTCTGTGTGTGTGTTTAAAAACACAAAATTCAAGAAAAAACGTGCAAGATTCACTTTTAATCAAAATCTAAGTTATGCAACAGCCTAAAATATTAATGAAGGGACGATCTAGCTTCTAGCCTAAAGCAAATGTAACTGATCTTGGACAGTTAATTCAATTGAACAATTATTTTCCTAAGCCGGATATCAGATCATCAAGGCTTTAACTTGTGATGTCATCAAACGATACCTTTTTTGTCGTTCCATTGACTATTAATTATTCACCAGTTTGTGGGCTCATACATTTCTCCCAGTCAAATCACCATGGGTTACTGATGTGTCATAATGTCCTGGGAGTTGTAATCAGTATTCACTGTCCATGGAGAAGCTCCAGGATCTGTCAGTCTCTTAATGACATCACCGCTAGTGTCTCCTCTTTCTGATGACTCGAGCTGTTCAAAATATCATGTCAATTATATTTTAGCGTGGAATGTCCATTTAAAGTCCCACTTCAGAGGATGAACTGCTGGAATAGTGAAAACGTAGGCTATATTATTTACCAGTTAATTTAATGGGTTCAAAAGTACAAATCTCTTGTATAATTTAAATTAGGTAACTTCAATTTGAAATTATTCTATTTACCTGCTCTCTCTGCTATTTTTTCTTTTCCTAGTGGGACCTTGTCTGTGAAAATGGTTGGAAAGTCCCTCTAACTATCTCAGTGTTGTTCACTGGCAACCTGTTTGGATCCTTCGTCTCAGGCGTCCTCTCAGATAGGTATTCCAATCTAATTTACGACGGTAGCACGACACACAAAACACGAGCTGACTTTATTCTACTTTTACACTGTGTTTCTTTTAAGATATTTATTTAACGTTGCCCAAATATATCAATACAGTCCATATTAAGTGATGTTGTGTTTCTTGTTCAAATGTAGCCAAGAGTAAAGACCCCAAAACAGCAGTCAAAGTGTATATTTTCAGCACTACGTTTGTTTAGCAATGATTTTAACCTCTTATCCATCCGGCACATTTAGCATAAAACGCCTGTCAATTGCATACCCAAAGTAATTAGCTATTTATTCTTGAACCACTTATAGCACATGCATGAGTCTGGTCTCTTTTGAAAGGAAAGGAAAGAATCACTCTGAGTGCTAATGTAATAGAGTTACAGAGGTTTGAACACACTGAAATAAAAGTTGTTTACTTGCAAACAGATGCTTGCAAAGAGTTCCAGCTGAGGTTGAAGCTGGAAAACACAACGGTTCCATAGCCTGAATTTTTGATAATTGAAAGTTGATAACAATCCCATGGAAAATGTGTGTTTTACACATGTTTTTCTCATAGTGGTACTAATATGTAATAGATTGAGTAGGGTGTCAATCAAACATCAGGCATTTTAGCTTTCCAACAATGTGTTGGTTGATCTGCAAAAACACAGCCTGAAGCCTCTGAACGTTAACAGGTTAAGTGTTATTAGCGAAATATTATCGTATAAAAAATCTCTGCGCATTGCACCATAAATCAAATGATTCATACATGAGAACAGGAAGCACTCATAACTACACTACCCAGCTCACACCAGCTGCCGACAACGGAAGTAAAAACTTTTTTCTTACAAGCATTGACTGGAATGTCGTGTTTATATCTCACGGGTCGAACAAACCTCAACGATATTGCCATAAAATACAACGTATATTGTTTCTTTACCTTTCTGTGAACGTCTAGGAAAAACGTGTCTCAATCCCGTAAAAATGGCAGAAGTAATTTACAGTATGTATTTACGCGTGATTTTTTTACGTAGCCTCTGTGAGCGAAGACGCTCTTTGATTGCAGCGAAGAAGAAAAAGACGCTCTCCGATTGGCTAACCCTAACTCTAAGCATAACCACGTCGAAAGAATGCCTAAGCATAACCACTTCGAAAGAGGGCCTAAGCATAACCACTTCGAAAGAATGCCTAAGCATAACCACTTCGAAAGAATGCCTAAGCATAACCACTTCGAAAGCATAACCACTTCGAAAGAATGCCTAAGCATAACCACTTCGAAAGAATGCCTAAGCATAACCACTTCGAAGCAGAGAATATATGTACAAGGCGGAAGAGACCCTTCGGAGCTAAACCAATCAGAGAGGGTATTTTCTTCTTCGCTGTACGCGGCCTAGCCAATCAGAGAGCGTCGTCGGAAACAGAGGCTACGGAAAAAAATCATGCTGTATTTACAGTAGATTTCATTCACAGTCTTTGCTGCCCTCTACCGGGCACCTGTTGGTACTACATCCAGATTAAGAGGAGATCGCCCTTTAAAATTATGTATCACGGGTGCCCCAGTGGCGAACCACATACTGTAGCACGCTCAGCCGCGACACAGCCGACCCGGGTTCGACTCCCGAACCCGTCGTTATTTGCCGAATGTCTTCCCCCCACTCTGTCTCCCATTCCTCCTCTGTCTCTCTCTACTGGACTGCCCAGTAGCAATAAAGCGATAAAACGCAAAAAAAAATTAAAAATCAAAATATCTTAAAAAAAAAAAAATTATGTATCACTTGACCATATAAAGCCATTTATTGGCCTGGCATTTTATATTCCATTTCATATTTCATATTGCATGTGACCGGATGGAAAAATGCAGTACTGTATCTACAAAAAAAAACTGTAAATGACCTGCCCTTTGTTCATTTGCTTAGCTTTTCACTATACTTGTTCTCAAGAAGTAGCTGAATGAGCTCAGTGGCATATTTTGGCTTTTGGTCATTGTTAGCATGGTGTTATCCACCATCAAAGATGGAAAAAATAACTACTATTAACACTTTCAGTGCCAGCAGGGGGCGCACGATTTAGTGCTTGAATGCCCAGCATACACAATGTTAGCTTTAATAACACCTAATCTATGTTTTAAATTATGGCTATGTGTCTAATCTGCCCGTCGCTTATCAATGACTCATTTTCAGTCAACATTGTCGAAGCGGATTGTTTTTTTCATTTCCGTTTTATAGCATTTTGAAAAGCCCTCGTTTTCAAGGAAAATATAAAGATTCCGTGATAAACACCCTGTACTGGAATATTCTAGAACGTTGTCATTTTTCGGCCTATTTATGAATCGTTTTCAAATAAATGCTAGATTATCGATAGTATGTGTACGTATGCACGCTGGGGCCGCTAGCTGAAAATCGATTCTCTTAGTTCCTGATCGCTCGCACAGCCACACAGCCACACACACACATAGGGGAAAAGCGTATATATCCGTGAAAACAGGTCTGATTATCCTAAGACTGGTAAAATAGATTCCTTACCTGAGATCAGATGTTATCCAAAAAGATCATTCCAATTCCTGATCGCCATTCCAAAAATCGATCGCTTTTATTGATCCAACGCTACATACTGTAAACACATATTCCACGCTGTTCTGATGGTCCACAATGAATCCGATCGGCTCGGGGTACATGCCTGAGAAGTAAAATGTGGATTCCGGATTTTTCTTTTCTCATCCATTTTCATTGAGTGCATTCCAAAAGGGTGCATTACCATCTGGGAGACGATAGAGGGCGGTTTTTCACATCTGAGCTCCTGATGGGGCTGGTTTACCAACGGAAGACTCCGTTGGTGAAATATGAATTCAGAGCGCTAATAAAAAAATCACACGCTAATTGTCGTGGTGGGCATTCAGGGGGCGGGCTGATAACACGTGTTATCACGTGGTGGGCTCTCAAAGTGTTAATAATAATTTATATTCTCCTTTGGTTCATTACAATTTACTCAAGCATAGTAACATACACAATATATCTGACACTGGGAATACATTCCCTGAGGTCCATAGATGTCCCTAGATACCATGAACATAAGCATAAGTACGGCGATATCAGTTTACATTTAATCATTAACTGACACTTGTATCCAAAGCGAAGTTCTGTACAAGTCAGCAGCTAAGGGTAAGTATGATTGTGCGTCAACAGTGTCAAACTTGAGTGCTTCAGTCTTGGGTGCACAGTAGTATAGACATATTACCATAGTAGGTAGTAATGTAGGCAAGGAAGATTATTTAGTAGCACAGTGCATAATAGTAGAAGACAGTACAAATGTATTTATTCAGATTGATTGAAGTTGTGCGTTTTTAGTTGTTTTTGTCTAGTCCATTGCATGGAGCGGTGGGAGAACGCTTGCTGAGATGTAAATCAAAAGCATGGGTACGTTCTGAGATGAAAACAGATGTTTCCTCTGTCCCTTCATTCAGAATTGGGAGGAAGAAGGTTCTTTTCTTCTCCATTGTAGCTACCTTCGTATCGGTCCTGCTCCAAGCCTTTTCTCCTTCCTACGAGGTCCTCTGCTTACTCCTCTTCACCAGTGGGAGTTTTGTCCTGTCTCTCAACCTTTCAAATTTTGTACTGGGTAAGACTTGGAATGAAAAAACACAAAGATTTTACATTATCACGAGACAAATGTTAAAAAGTGGATTATAGTGACATTACTTCTCAGGAACCAATGATCATGGACATTGAATGGGAACATTACTTAAAAAAAAATACAGATTACTGATAAATAATCAAATTAGTAACATAATTGATTGGATTATATTCCAACACAAACCTGATTATATTCCAACACAAACTTGATTATTTGATTACTTTAGGATTGTTTGGTCTCTTAACACATCAAGTGCCGTTCAGCAGGGGACGCTGTGGGCCGTGAGTGCCAGCGCTCTGTTCAATGGGATAAATGCCGGTGTTTTGCAGTGCTAAACCTATATTAAATATTATAGCTATGGATCTAATAACACTGTCGATTGTCAGTGAGTTGCTTCCGGTCAACATGCAAAAAACAGATAATTTTTTCATCCATACATTTCCGTTTTATACCGTGGTGAATACGAGCATAGTTCCAGAGCGATTCTGTGTAATCCCAGGGAACGCAGCCAAAACAGCGTTTATCTGCATTTCACTATAAATCATCCCATGTCTCGCCTGGATCAATGATCAATCTGAAATCAACGCTAGATTATCTGTATTATGTTTCCTCATGCATGCAAGAAAGAGTGTGTGTGTGGGGGGGGGGGGGGTCGTGTTTCTATGCTTCGATCGCCACCAACACGACACTGGCACACACACACGCCCCGATCGCGGGAAAAAATTATCGGATCAACGCAAGATTGATAATATATAGCCCTTACCTTGTCTATGATGTACTGCAAAAAGAATAATCCAATTATCTGATCGCCATTCCAAATACTCATCGCTATCATGTTTCCAACATAATCCAGCAATGAATATGGACGGGGGGGGGGCCCTCGTCGAGGCAACTGTGGTAACCGCTTGTCTTGCCCGACTGTTCAGACCCCGCCCCCACGGCCCAGATGCCAAGCCACATAGTTTCAAATGGAGTGCAATAGCGGCCGCAAGGCGTTAGGCGGCGGTATTGGCCGTTTGCGATCTCAGACACATTCAGGACAGCCTGCACAAGGTGCCTCAATGGATTATGAATGGCAATAGCAAATAAAATAAATAACGTCAACCACTGGGCCACAGAAACGTAGATCTACGTTTTCGGCAACTAAAGGGTTAAAAGTAGGCCTGCGTAATTGGAGGGTAAAATGGACAATGTATTCCAGTTTACAGACTGCCATTTGAATAATATCATTATTGTGTCGTTTACAGTCATAATGACGTTCATGTTTTTAACCTCACCATCAGAATGCCTTTTCCCTAGGGGTGGGCAATATGGGCAACAAGTGATATTGTGATATTTTCTTGCATTTTGATGATGTTGATAATTCACAATTTCTTTCAGCTTTCATGAAAATGTAATATTAATATTTTCTTCTGGCAGACAAAGCACAATATTCCCGAATTGGGTGGCGCTGTGTTGTGTGAGATCACAGGTTACACAATGACCTCATAGAACCCTTTGACTGTGGCGAGAAATAGCAGACAGAAAATTTATGAATACAAAGGGTTTATGATCTTGGATAGCTTAATACACCCCCACACTGGAGAGATGTGCTCCATGGATCAGCTCCAGTCATTTTGTACTAACTTTATTCTCAGTAAACCTCTATATAAGTTATGTATTATATTGTTTTGGTATAATCGTAACAGTGTACAAGAAGGACCCTGGGACATCTGACCCAGCCCCAGGTTTTTCCAGACACCAGTTAAACATATAATCAGAAACTACTCCTCGACCCTGCCAGTTATCTAATCAGTTTGTAAATGTATTATGCTTCTAGGGACATGGAGTGTGTATCAGCTATTGTTATATCTAGTCATATTTGTGTTGGCTCATGCGTGAACTTATTTTCTTCTTGACAACAGCGACAGAGGTGTTGAGTAAGTATATGCGTGAGCTGTATGCAGCCTTCGGTGGGCTATTTCTTTTCTTCACCTTCGGATACATGATACTACCTGGGATTGCCTATGGAATAGAGGAATGGAGGACTCTGATCATCATCCTGTCTGTTGTTATGCTGATCTACATCCCATTCTGGTGGTAAATTCCAGTAAACAATGCTACTTGGTTCATTACAAGTTTGGGGGAACTGAATCTCTGTCTCTGTTCATTTAGTAGCAAAGCAAGTGCTACCTTCGTTTTGAATAAAAGACAAATGCTTTTTCCCCCTGCATTCACGTCACATGGGAGGGGTCCTACTAATCACCATAAAGTACCACAAAGAACCACAAAGTACCCCAAAGTATACCCCAAAATACCATAAAGTACCCTACAAATACCCCCAAGTACCACAACATACTCCAAAGTGCCTGGAAATATACCACAAAGTACCCCAAAGTACCCTAAAATACCGCAAAGTATCACAAAATACCCCAAAGAACCTCAAAGTATATTTTGAACTGGAATTTGTTCAAACATTTTATACTGTTTGTTCAGTGTTCAATACAGATGTTATTACATTTGGAGATTATAATTTATAATATATTAAAATAAACATTTGTTTTGAAAATATGTGGTACTTTGGGAATGAGAAATGGACAGCACATATATAGTGCTTTCCTACCTGCACAAAGAGCTTTATAATTGCCTCTCCTTCACCAATTCACACATGCACTCGCAGAGCAATGGCAGCCAGATGCCATGCAAGGTGCTAGCCTGCTCATTGGGAGCAATTTGGGGTTCTGTGTCTTGCCCAAGGACACTTCGGCATGTGAACAGAAGGAGCTGGGATTCAAACCACTGACCAAACCATTGACCATATGATCATTAGTTGACCTGCTCTACCTCTGAGCCAGTTTTGTGGTACATTGAGGTATACTTTGGGGAACTTTGAGGTTCATTGGGGTATTTTGTGATACTTTGTGTTATTTTAGGGTATACTTTGGGGTACTTTGGGGTATTTCAGGGCACTTTGGGGTATTTTGTGGTACTATGGGGTATTTTGGGGTACTTTGTGGTATACTTTGTGGTATTTTGGGGTATACTTTGGGGTACTTTGTGGTATTTTGGGGTACACTTTGGGGTATTTTGGGGCACTTTGGGGGTATTTTGTGGTACTTTGTGGTTCTTTGTGGTATTTTATGGTGATTAGTAGGACCCCATGGGAGAGATGGTCGCTAAGGAGCTGTGCAATGGACTCCGATTTGTCCCACACTTTTTAACTTAACTGTAATTATTGTTGTAATTAATGTTATTCTTACAATGTGGCTGCTTGACGGATTTTCTTGTGTGTCTGTCAGCCATAAAGCATTGTCTAGTAGTTAAGAGAATATTATGAAGTTACCCTATTTTGAGCTCAAACAATGAACACTTCCTATGTTGTACTCCAACAAAGTTGTTCCTACTATCCTAAACCACATAATGTTGACTGTTATATTGACTGTTAGGAGGTGGAAACTCCAACATTGACTCCAATGATAAAAACCTTGATTCAGGAATAAAGATTTTTAAAGATGGTGTCCATTTGAATTAACCTTTTTTATTCTTAAGTAAGAAAAACGATGGTGAACCAATCACTGAAAAAGCAGGAGCCATGTGATTGTACTGTAATAGCAAACCGTTATTACGTTACTTTCATAATTTTTATACAAAATCCAATGTTATTTATAACTCTGTATTTCACATCATGGGAGTCCTTGTATTATTTGGTTTTCCCAAACCAGGCTCACTTTTTCATTTCAAGATGGTGGCCATTGGTGCAGTTGAATTATGTCCTTATCTTTGATCCCCCTCTCTTCTCGCATGACAGGTTAATTCCAGAAAGTCCTCGCTGGTTGATTAGCCAGGGCAGAGTGGAGGAGGCAGAAGCCATAATGAGAAACATTGCCAAGGAAAACAAAGTGGAGGCACCTCTAGTCATCTTTGATCGTACAAAGGTAGTGTTTGTTTATGTCTCAATGTAATTGTTCCACCTAGGCTATAATATGATGTTAACCCTTTCACTACCATGCTACAAATGGTTAACACTAGGGATGTCCGATATTATCGGCCTACCGATATTATCGGCCGATATCGGCATTAAAATGTGATATCGGAAAATATCGGTATCGGTTTTCAAATGGTTTTCAATTTTTTTTTTTTTTTTTTTACATTTCTATAACCTTTATTTACCCAGGCAAGCAAGTAAGAACAAATTCTGATTTTATTTATTGTCAAAAGTATGCATAATGTTGTGTTAATTCCACAACAAGAGATATGTAATGTTAATTACCTGAACTTTTTTTGGGGGGGGGAAACCCTGCATATATCGGTATCGGAAATTAAGAGTTGGACAATATCGGTATATCGGTATCGGTAAAAAAGCCAATATCGACCATCCCTAGTTAACACTTTCACTGCCACACTACAGAAGGTTAACCTTTCACTACCACAGTACAGGTGGTTCTGTTTCATGCTAGCTTCCGCTCAGCATCATAATGCATATATCTCGCTTCAGTGGATATGCACTGAATACATTTCAAAATGTACCTTTACATACCAACATCCGTCTGACCACACCCCCATCTGCTGCCTACATAAGCAGGGGTGGGGCCACACACTCATCTCCTTCTCAAATTTCATCCACACGCCCGATCTCGTCCGATCTCGGAAGCTAAGCAGGTTCGGTCCTGGTTAGTACTTGGATGGGAGACCGCCTGGGAATACCAAGTGCAGTAAGGTTAGGCCTGGTTCTCCATTCTTTTCGCTCCTCTCTCACGCGTGGCGAAGAGGGGGCTGTTGGGGTGGTCTTTTGGACCTCCTCTGGTAACCCTGTGTGCTTCCCGAGCCGCCGGGCCCGGTCCGAAGTAATGTTTTGTCGACCCGTAGGCCTGGAATAACCCTTTTTTGAAAACTGAAACACTTGTACTGCGGTATAGCCAGTTTTTTCTTGAGGGGTTATAGCAGGGGTAGGCAACCCTAGGCACGCGTGCCTGCATAGGCACGCGGGGGCATTTGCATAGGCACAGGGGGCAGCAGTAAAAAAAAAAAGAAAAAGAAAAAAAAAAAACATTATAATTATATATATTTTTTTATATTATAGTGAAATATTTTGCACTGTTGTCACATTTATCTTGTTGAAATCCTCCCACCGGTTCTTTTTACTACCACATATTTAATTGAGACCCTTTATTTGTTTATTATTTCAATTTAGCTGGAAATACATTGCTACATCATTCAGTAACATTTGCAGAGCCTTATAACAAAAACATTATTACGGTCACCATTGTGACCAGTGGGATTAATCAACAAATTTTATTATTTATTTTTCTATTTCATTGAACATTGCACATGTTAAAAGCAATTTTTTTTACTCAAAATGTGAGTATTACCAAGTCAACTTGTGTTCTTAAAACAATGACAATAAACATAGTTTTATTAGGTTGAAATAATGTGGTTGTGTACTTATTTTTCTGTTAACTTATTATGGATTGAAAACTGAAAACCTTAATGCACAGTAACTGAACTCAATATTTTTAAGTTTTGGTAACTTATTATTATAATTTTTTTTACAGTGTAGTCTTGCGATCAATCAAAACGTATTTACACGATATACCTCACATTCACCCTCCATTCACATCCTGGTGTTCTCCTGGTGTTCTCCATTAGGCCTGTAGGTGGAGCTATGACAGCACACGTACAGTACACACACCGATGGTGTGTGATGTGTCCAAAAATGAATGGGCAAATGTGAGTGAAATGGTTGCACTGTATGCAGCTGTTTGTCTGCATTCGGGTGACTGGAGTCCTTAATGATTCTCTTAGCCTTGCCCCTGCACCGCTTGTTGTAAATATTCTGGAGGGTGGGGAGCCCCCCTCCAATTGTGCGTTCGGCTGAACGTGTCACTCTTTGTAGTCTGCTTCGGTCTTGTGCAGTGCTATTCCCAAACCAGGAGGTGATGTTGCCGGTCAGGATGCTCTCTATTGTACATGAGTAGAAGTTCCTAAGGATCTTCTGACTGACTTGGAACTTCCTTAGGCGCCTGAGGAAGTAGAGGCGTTGTCGTGCCTTCTTCACAACACTGTCAATATGTGTGGTCCATGTCAAGTCCTCGGATATGTGGGCTCCGAGGTACTTGAAACTGTTCACTCTCTCAACCGGTGCCCCGTCGATGCTGAGGGGGCTGTAGTCCTTGACCCCCGACCTCCTGAAGTCCACAATCATCTCTTTTGTTTTGCTGACGTTCAGGGAGAGGCAGTTCTCCTGACACCACTGTGACAGGTTCTCTACCTCTTCCAGGTAGGCCCTTTCGTCGTTGGCAGAGATCAGGCCCACCACTACTGTGTCATCAGCAAATTTGATGATGGTGTTGTTGTTCCGCTGTGCTACGCAGTCATGTGTGTACAGGGAGTAGAGGAGGTGGCTCAGAACACAGCCCTGGGGGGCCCCTATGTTGAGCGTGATGGATGAGGAGGTGCAGTTGCCGGCTCTTACCACCTGGGGTCTGCCCGTCAGGAAGTCCAAGACCCACTGGCAGAGGTCATAGTTCAAGCCCAGGTCCCTGAGCTTGGCTATGAGTTTGGAGGGGACTATGGTATTGAATGCTGAGCTGTAGTCGATGAACAGCATTCTCACATAGTTCCCCTGCCTCTTGTCCAGGTGTGATGCTGCTGTGTGCAGCACATGGGCTATGGCGTCCTCCGTGGACCTGTTGGGGCGATATGCAAATTGCAGAGGGTCCAGGTTGATGGGGAGGGAGGAACAGATGTAGCCCTTCACTAGCTTCTCAAAGCACTTCATGGCTATGGAGGTGAGGGCTACAGGGCGGTAGTCGTTGAGGCAAGCGGGCGTAGATTTTTTGGGTACAGGGATGATGGTGGACTTCTTCAGACAGGTGGGGATGACAGCCTGTTCCAAGGACAGGTTGAAGATGTCAGTGAATACCGGGGCCAGTTGGTCGGCACAGACTTTTAGGACGCGGCCGGGGATGCCGTCCGGTCCTGCTGCCTTCCTGATATTAACTTTTTTAAAGATCCGTCTCACCTCATGCTCTGTTACCCTGAACACTGAGTCTCCATCAGCAGACCCCCCCCCCCCCCATTGCCGTGGTTTGTAGGCTGGTGTTGTTATTCACAGCCTCAAACCTCGCATAGAAGGAATTGAGATCATTTGCTAAGGAGATGTCACTGTTCAGTTTGAGGGGGGTGCCTTTGTAGTCTGTCATTGTTCTGAGGCCCTGCCACATGCCTCTAGAGTCAGCCTGTTCAAACTGAAGTTCAACTTTATCCCTGTAACGCCGTTTTGCCTCTATTACTGCTCTCCTGACGTTGTATCTTGCCATCTTGTGTTCTTCCATGTTGCCTGTCACCAGCCCGGTGTTGTATGCTGATGTGCGCACTTTCAGAGCCTCACGGACGGATTTGTCTACCCAGGGCTTTTGATTTGGGTAGATTTTAATTTTGGTGGAGGGGATTGTTTCTTCTACCAGAGTACAGACATAGTCAATCACCATTTCGGTGTATTCGTTAATATTGGCTGTGTTATCACGGAATACACTCCAGTCTGTGCATCCAAGTGCAGCTTGGAGTGACTCCTCTGACGTCACGGCCCAACGCTTAACCTCTCGCGAGACCACCGGCGTTCGCTTGAGACTTTGTTTGTACTTTGGCAAAAGAAAGATGGCGGCGTGATCGCTTTTACCGAATGGACTAAGAGCCTGTGACTTGTACCCATTCTTAAATTGCGAGTATACATGGTCTAATATGTTCTCGCCTCTGGTGGGACAGGTCACATGCTGATAGAAATTCGGCAACACCTTTTTAAGACGCGCGCTGTTGAAATCACCCAGAACCAAAATGGCAGCGTCAACATTAGCTGTCTGGAGTTTGTTTACCTCGTCGTGAAGTTTTGAAAGTGCGACCCCAGTGTTCGCGTGTGGTGGAATGTACACGATCAGAAAGGCAGCCATCAGTGCAGCGCCAGTTCTGTGGAGTTCTGACTTGTTAAGCTTGTTGTTAGGTTAGGTGCTAATGTTGTGCTAGCGTTTTAGCATGGCTATCGTACATAGCGCGATCAATATAACTCGCTATTGATTGTTTGTACTAATAACTAGTTGTTAATGCTAGTAGCGCGATCAATATAACTCGCTATTGATTGTTTGTACTAGTAACTAATGGTTAATGCTAGTAGAATAGACACAACGTGAGGGCGTATACTATATACTCCAACGCCTATATGTAGAACATGGTACAGTAAGTGGGGAGTGTAAACATTTATAGTTAAAGACAGTAGAGCTTGAGTACTTTCGATAGGGCTTTGATTCAAACCGGTGCATGAGATGAGGTTCTATATGTAGAACATGGTACAGTAAGTGGGGAGTGTAAACAGTGATTCAAACCCCCTCAATGTACAGTGATTGATAATACCTAGCTGCATCAGATAATACCTACCTGCATCAATATACGCCGCACTATATACTATATACTCCAACGCCTATATGTAGAACATGGTACAGTAAGTGGGGAGTGTACACATTTATAGTTAAAGACAGTATAGAGCTTGAGTACTTTCGATAGGGCTTTGATTCAAACCGTTGCATGAGATGAGGTTCTATATGTAGAACATGGTACAGTAAGTGGGGAGTGTAAACAGTGATTCAAACCCCCTCAATGTACAGTGATTGATAATACCTAGCTGCATCAGATAATACCTACTGTACCTGCATCAATATACGCCGCGCTATATACTATATACTCCAACGCCTATATGTAGTACATGGTACAGTAAGTGGGGAGTGTAAACAGTGATTCAAACCCCCTCAATGTACAGTTTCTGACAGCTGGGCTGTGTTGTCACGCGAAATAACGTTATGAATAAAACGTGAAATAACATTATATAACGTTATGTTATATAACGTTACAATGTACAGTTTCTGACAGCTGGGCTGTGTTGTCACGCGAAATAACGTTATGAGTGAATCTGGTAGTTGTTTTGATAAATATGTATTCTACGGATTCGAACATAACATTACATTTCCGCGATTAGCCTCGCGCGGCGTGTGAGTGCCGTCAAAAAGAAAATGCGCATGCGCGCGTTACCGGCGTGCAGGGAAAACGAGCGTAGAGGGCTGGCCGATCGCTGGCCAATCAGAGAAACGCGGAAGGACATGTTGGTTGCCCAAAGTATTCACGCGGCCGGGGCGTCTGTTCAGCAGTGGTCTTTGATGGAGATCTGGGGGAAATAGCGTGAACCTCAGCACACGTTACGTTTTCCTACGAAACTCCTTGCTGTCAGGTGAAAAGAAGCAGCTGGCAACTCCACATGTATCGGAGGAGGCAGTCTACACGAGGGGTTGCCAATAGGCGGCCCACGGGCCACATCATAATTTGGCCTGGCAAAGTTAGATTAATAAATGTTTCTAAATGTTCAGTTGCTATTGCATGCACTCATCTGTGTTTCACTACACACATGAGTGCATGCTTACCAACTGTCCGTCTGCAACACTACTATCACCGACATCTAAGAAGGGAGATCCCCACTTGAATGGGCCCTTCTAATGTTTCTCTCCTCCACATTGCCTGTGGTGCATTTTTTCCTATTGCTAGGTTTTAGTGAGTTTTTCCTTACCTTCGCGTGGGGTACGTCTGGAAGTGTTCGCATTGCATTCATTTATTTTGCATTTATTTTAAATTTGTTGGACCTTATGGTGTTCTTGTTTTGTTTCTTGACTTATTGTGATGTTTCTTCTTGACTTGTTTAACACAATGAACAACGTATATATCCGTGTTTCGATTCCACCCGTTGTGGACAGAAGCACGGATAAATCCTTGGCAAGTTGTTATTGCTTTTATTCCATTTTAATAACCTATTCAAGGTCGCCGAGCGTCACTGCAGATATACCCTACTCTTTGAATTCGAGAAGGTGCAATACCGGCCAGATCCTCTTAGGGGCGCTATCGCGATAATGCAGTGTTCCCTGTGGCCGAACGGTGGACTATTATTTTTTTTACTTTCAATGGAGTTTTATGTTAGCTCGATTCTGGATCTGCAGCCTGTAGCTTGGATTACGTTTTGCATCGCAGATTTCACCATGCAATAAGGGGATTTATCATCAGCCAATGGACATATCGATCTACCAGATGGCGATCGATAACGGGGAAATGCTCGGGGGGATCCCACCGGACCACGGTAAGATATTTTCACGTAAAGTACATCCCGATCGGTTATTGTTAACACTTTGATCGCCATTGTTCAAATTCATAATTTACCATCCCTAGCCAGCTCTATTTGTCTATGGAGAAGTTCCCCTTCTTTGCAGGGCTATAACTTTTTAAATTCTATTGCTAAAGTGCCATTATTATGGCCCATTCAATGTCCTATATCCATTGTTCAGGGTGTAGCAACGATATACTTTTTCATTCACATATTCATACTAAAATATGGTCTAAAGCAGGGGTGGGCAACTTTGTATATGGTGAGGGCCACAAAATGTCCACAATCAATCTGGGGGGCCGCATTGTTTATCGGCAGTCCCGCCAGTAGTACCCCATCACTCAAATAGCCCATAATAGTCACAGATGTGATAAATAAGGTATATAAACAATTATAATTTGTTGTAACTTTGTTTTTATTCCATTTCAAATGCATTTAGTAATGCAATTTCAACTTCATGAATTTATAAACAGCTGAATTTAAAAGTATTGCTGTAACCCCAAATATATACAAAAATGATCAATTATAATTAAGGCTTCTAATAAAATTAATTTATGAACTTAAAGCCCACTGCTCAACAAACACAAAGCAGCATTCCTGCTGCATTTCACTACAACAGTAAATCAAAAGTGCAATAATAAATTATTTTGTTAAATGTATAAACTTTTATCCTGCTACTAAACAAAACATTATAACACTGAAATGCATGTTATGGATATGAAGCACTCAGGGATGTTTTGTTTAGTAGCAGGATACAAGTTTATACATTTAACAAAATCATTTATTATTTCACTTTTGATTTACTGTTGTAGTGAAATGCAGCAGGAATGCTGCTTTGTGTTTGTGTTATTAGTGTTATCTGAACACTACAAAAGTAAACAAGTAAAGTGCAAGTAAAGTAAAGTGCAATACTACATGCCTCCCATTGACCCTTTATCAAACTGGCATGACATTCACCCTCGCCCCACAGTGGGTCAATAATGGTTATAATAATAATAATAATAATAATAATGGTCCCCTCTCTACACCTCTCCATCATCTCCCCCCCCCCCCCCTCTCTACACCTCTTCATCATCTCTCCCCCCCCTCTCTACACCTCTTCATCATCTCCTTCCCCCCCTCTACACCTCTTCATCATCTCCTCCCCCCCCTGTCTTTAATGAGACACTTGTGGTCTCTCCATTTGGCGCACAATAGCAGGAATGTCAACTTCAATGTTTGTGCATGCAATCTGTATCAGATGAAATAATGTTTCATCCGACAGCCTGTTTCTCTCCTTTGACTTGATGTGCTTCATGTTTGAGAAATTGCTCTCACGTATGTATGTGCTCCCAAACATACTGGCCATAGAGAGGGCAAAGTCCCTGAGGAGTGGGAAGCGGTGCTCAGGTAGCAGTTTCCAAAACGAAATTCCCCTCTCATTTCTCTTTGCTTGAAAAAAAGGATCTGACTGTAGCTCGCACAGTTCAAGCTGCAACGGTGGGGGCTGCTCTGACACCGTAGCGGTGAGGGGGCCGGCAAACAGCGCTATCCGTGACTGCATGCCGTTGAAATCTTCAAACCGATCATTGAATTGCATTTGCAGTGTTTCAATGTCGCTCCTGTACTTTCCGACGGCTCAGCCATCGGATTTCTGTGTGTAGCTGCAAGTCGCCATAATCAGTGTCCATCTCTTCCAAAAAGGAGACAAACTTTCTATGGTTTAGTGACCTGTTGCCTCCACGAATTAGATTGGTAACCTTGGTAACCAAATCCATAACATGGCTGTATTCAAACTTCTTGGCACAGAGAGCCTCCTATATCAGATAAAAAAAAAGAAAAACGATTTAACGACTCTCGCATATAATTTGACTACACTCGACTCGCATTGGTCATTATAGTGACGCACAATAGATGGAAATTATGTTAGCGAACTTACCTGATGTATAATGCAGTGCAGCATTGGACACTCAACGCCACTCTGCCTTAGAAGCCCGGCGAATCCATCGGTAACAACAGCCGACAGTTTATCAAAACCCCCATATTGCTGCACGGCACTTTCAACAGCGTTGAATATGTGCACACTAGGGCTGACCCCTATTAGTCAAATAGTCGACTAATCGATCGAAAGGAGCCATAGTTGTCTGCCAACTCTTCTTAGTCGAATACAATACAAAAAAATTTAAAAATAAAAAAATAAAAAAATAAAAAAAATAAAAAAATATTATAATTTTTTTTTTTTTTTTATATATTGGCCTGGGGCCGCATGGAACGTCGGTGAGGGCCGCATGCGGCCCGCGGGCCGCCAGTTGCCCCTCCCTGGTCTAAAGTATGTTTTTATCGTTTTCTGCAGCTTTCTCCAGAACTTGATTTATAGCTCCAAATGCATTATATTGATGATCAAATACAGTTTGATAGCGATCGTTGCCAGATGAAACATTTCAACTGGACGTGGTTCTAGAAGTTACTACGTATCATCTGATATTGACCGGATGGGCGAGGGGGCGTTTATAATTCCGTGGGCAACGTTATTACATTCGTCTAGTGTGGGTCATATGGTCATCAGAGCAGTTTATATGGAATACGTTAGAAAATAACGCTGGATCTTACCATATGTTCCTTGCACCATTGGGGGATGAGCGTGGAGTAGACAGTTTTCGATTATGGGATGTTGATCCTGATGTACCATTTCCAGGTTGTATAATACTATATACGTCCAAATAACGTTGTTTATTGAGTTAGGGGGAGCGATTGATTATCCAGTGTGTTGAGATGGGGTCCGGCTACCGATCGCGAGTGCCCGGACGGATGAGCACTTCCTGTTTGGCGCGCCCCTCCCGGCCACCGGATGGCGCTCTTGAACCGTTAGACAGTTGAGTGGAGCTCACCAGTACATCTCATGACTCCGGAGGAGAAATATGATTTTGATTTTTGAATTATTGATATCAAAGACGAGTTACGGCGTCTTCGGCAGAATGAGCATGGCTAGGAATGACGTCTAAACACGTCATCGGCGATTAAAGTGTTAATCAATAATCAGAAACTACGTCCCCCGCCCCCCCCCCCCCCCCCCCCCCCCCCTTCATGCATACATGCGTGAGGATCGTGCCGATCATATGCAGTTTGAGTTTTAACTGGAGCGTATCTATAACCGAAATGCCATTGGATTTAACGTTATTAGCTACAGTATTAGCCAATTATCTCGGCTTCCAGGAAATATACTAGGCCAAATCCGGTATAATGCTTATATTCACAGCGCTATAAAATGAGAACGTATTGATGATTTTTTTTTCTTTAAGCCATTTTGAAGGGACGGTTTATGATCTCAATTCAAGTTTCAAGTTTCTTTAATAGTTGTCATACAGAAGTACAGAATACTTTCATACAAAATGCTTCTTACTGTTACGCTCCAGAGACTGTGCTAGACAAGATAAGTATCAAATAACATAGTATAGCATGTAAATTAGAAGTAGAAAATGAGGTCACAGTGTTCAGTATAGACATATGTACAATGTTCGATGCAGAATAGACGTAACTGAGTTACCATATAATATACAATACTATGCAGTGTACTAATATACAATACTATATAGTGCAAAGCAGAAATGGGATGAGGTACAATTTAGGTACAATTTACAGTAAGGTGTACGAGTTGTAGTGCAATCCTTTATCAATAAATATAAAGTGTGGGGAGTGGGTGCTACAGTGTGTTTGTTTAAAGTGAGTGTGTGCTATAAAGTGTGGAGTGGGTGCTACAGTGTGTTTGTTTAAAGTGAGTGTGTGCGTGTGGATGTGTGTGCTATGTGCGTTTGATGGTTGTTGTGTAGTGTTCATTGTTCGTTGAGCAGCCTGATGGCCTGGGGATAGTCTTTCTGTGCTCGCCTTGAGACTCCGGTATCACTTGCCTGACCGCAGCAGTTCAAAGAGGCAGTTGTTCGGGTGACTGGAGTCCTTAATGATTCTCTTAGCCTTGCCCCTGCACCGCTTGTTGTAAATATTCTGGAGGGTGGGGAGCCCCCCTCCAATTGTGCGTTCAGCTGAACGTGTCACTCTTTGTAGTCTGCTTCGGTCTTGTGCAGTGCTATTCCCAAACCAGGAGGTGATGTTGCCAGTCAGGATGCTCTCTATTGTACATGAGTAGAAGTTCTTAAGGATCTTCTGACTGACTTGGAACTTCCTTAGGCGCCTGAGGAAGTAGAGGCGTTGTCGTGCCTTCTTCACAACACTGTCAATGTGTGTGGTCCATGTCAAGTCCTCGGATATGTAGGCTCCGAGGTACTTAAAGCTGTTCACTCTCTCAACCGGTGCCCCGTCGATGCTGAGGGGGCTGTAGTCCTTGACCCCCGACCTCCTGAAGTCCACAATCATCTCCTATTCACAATGAGAATGGACAGATAGCAATACTATAAGTATAGATTTAGCTCTACAAACAGCCCCACGTCTGTTTACATATCCTGGTCCTCTTGAGATTAATTAGACTCATCCCAGTGGCCGCGAAAGTGTTAAAGAAGATGTGTCCGGCCCATGGGGACATTAACGTGTGTTGTCGGGCCTTACAGATTTGATCAAACGAGGAAAGAATAAATACTACAGTATGTTTCTCCTATAAAAATAGCGTCCGCTTTTATTATGAAATTCGTAGCGCAGATAACTTTTATTAACACTTTCAATGCCCAAAACGTCATGACGTTTTATCAGCCCCCCCCCTGAATGCCCACGACGACAATTATCGTTTTATTTTTTTATTAGCGATCTGAATTCATATTTCATCAACCGAGTCTCCCGTTGGTACACCAACTCCTCCAGCAGCTCAGAATGGAAAAAAGCGCCCCCTATCGTCTATCCCTGAAAACTGCACGTCAGTCGCTTAGACTGACCTGGGATCAGTGATATGTAGAGGCGGGCCAGCTGGCTACCTGAGCTGTGGCAAGCCGTCTGCTCAACATGGAAGTGATCGCGCGACGGGAATCAGCCTGGAATATATATTCACAGTAGCCAATCGATAGTAGACAGTAGTGATCGATTTTTGGAATGGCGATCAGGAATTGGAATGATCTTTTTGGAGAACATCTGATCTGAGGTAAGGAATCTATTTTACCAGTCTTGGGATAATCAGAGTTGTATTCGCTGAGATCTCAGCGGTTGCCCTATGTGTGTGTGTGTGTGCGCGCGATCGCTTTGAGGAAATCAGAGAATCGATTTTCAGCTTGCGGCCCCAGCGTGCATACGTACACATATACTATCGATAATCTAGCGTTTATTTGAAAACGATTCATAAATAGGCCGAAAAATGACAACGTTTTTGTGTATTCTAGAATATTCCAGTACAGGGCGTTTTATCATGGAATCTTTTTATTTTCCTTGAAAACGAGGGCTTTTCAAAATGCTATAAAACGAAAATGAACCGATACAAAAACAATCCGCTTCGACAATGTTGACTGGAAAACGAGTCATTGATAAGCGACGGGCAGATTAGACACATAGCCATAATTTAAAACATAGATTAGGCGTTATTAACGCTAACATTGAAGTGGATGGTGGGCATTCAACCGGTAAATCAAGATTAAGCTTGGGCTCTAAACAGGAAACACCTCCACCAATGCCTCCGCCTCACCAGTGCACATCAAAACGCCCACCAAGGGAAGCAGATGAGATTTGGCTTCAGACCAATCAAATCGCATTAAAAGCGAAACGTCATCATAGCCTTCGTTCTCGCTAGCTAAACTATGGATGGTGACTGAAATGTAGAGTTTCCTATCTCAAACCCTGCCCTCTTTTCTTGATCCTCCAATCACAGCTGTCGCTTACCTCGGACTTCACGACAGCTGTGATTGGAGGATCAAGAAAAGGGGCAGGGTTTGAGATAGGTCTTGTGTATTGTTCAGTCTATGAGAAAATCGTTTTCTGAGCTCTCTCACATTTTACCAAAACCGCTTCTAATCACTCATTCCTGAACGGATTTCTATGGAATTTGGACATGTACTACAAGACTTCAGGCTATGGATCCAGGGTGTTATTTCATTTATATTTCTTTGGAAATACTACTTCTGGACTACTAACTACTACAGAAAAACGCGAGTAACACATTTTTCTACAACTCAAGTTCAGACCTATGTTACTCTATTTCTTTAGCAAAGTCCTCAAAAACGAAAACGTTCCGCTATCGGCCTTATAGAATAGAATAGAATAGAAATACTTTATTCATCCCGAGGGAAATTCAGCACTACAGATCGCTCACAGTAAACAATAAACATTTAGGTAGTCAGAATAAAAAGTCACGAATAACAATAAAAATCAGAATACGAATAAAATACAGTCCGGGATATACATTTTTCTATGTTATGTATATTCATTCTGAAAAATAAATAACGCACATCCTCCGTTCCTTGGTACTGAGCCAAACTGTAAAATGTATATACATTCTAAAATATAAAATATTGTCAAAATATACAGAGATATACAGTAAGTGTACAGTAAAAAGTGTAAAATTGTACAATGTTGATTTAAAAGTAAAGTAAAAGTCCAGGAAGATTAGATAGTACTGTCACCCTGTGCTCAGTGATGTAGTGAGGCACAGTGATGCGTTATAAAGTCTGATGGCTGTTGAAATCAAGTCAAGTCAAGTCAAGAGTTTTATTTGTCACGGCATACAGGTATACAATGAAATGCGGGTGGTCTTGCCCGCAACAATGTGCAATACAGTGGTACAACATATAATAGAATCCAATAAAAACAACATTGTGCAATAAACAGGTAACAGGTAACATGGTGTGACATCTCGGTATCTGTACATAGTTATTTACAGAGCATATAGGACATGCTAGGTAGCTTTGGTAGTGCAATACACTGTTACTGTTGTTATACTAATTTAAAGTGGCCTTTCCTTTTGGCCATAAGTGGGTGTGTGTGGCATGAGTGTGTGCCCGCTCATGTTAAAGTGTTAAAGTGGCTGCTAGTGTGTGAGCGTGCACAGCGTGCGTGCGTGTCGTGTGTGTGCTCATGTGTGCTTGTGTGTGGATAGTTCAGTGTTCTGTGGCACTCAATGTTCATTGTTCAAGGCTCTGATGGCCTGGGGGAAGAAGCTGAGCCTAAGCCTCTCTGTCCTAGTAGCTGGGGTTCGCAGGCGTCTGCCTGACCTCAGCAGCTGGAACAGGCTGTTATTGGGGTGGTGGGGGTCTTTCATTATTCTGCAGGCTCTGGATTTGCACCTCTTGTTGTATAGAACCTGCAGGGGAGGTAGTGCAATACCCGTGGTACGCTCGGCTGAGCGCACCACTCTCTGTAGGGCCTTCTTGTCCTGTGCCGTGCTGTTTCCATACCAGGCAGTGATGTTTCCGGTCAAGATGCTCTCTACAGCTCCTGAGTAGAAGGACTGGAGTATCTTCCCCGATACTCTGAACTTCCTTAACTGTCTCAGGTGGTAGAGGCGCTGCTTCGCCTTCTTTACTACTGTGTCTATGTGTGTTGACCATGTCAGATCCTCTGAGATGTGGACCCCCAGGTATTTAAAGCTGATGAAGGACTTCCTGTGCCGTTCAGTGTTGCATCTTGGGAGTCTAACACTCAACATGCTCCTTCTATCAGCCAAGTCTGTGTATAGTGGGTGGGAGGGGTTGTCCATGATGGCGTGGATCTTAGCAAGGCTCCTCCTCTCCGCCACCACCGCTAGAGAGTCCAGCTCCACCCCTACCACGTTACTGGCATATACTGGCCATATACTGGCACCCCTACCATGTTACTGGCACGTTACTATAGCATAGCGGTTCTGTTGTAGATCTAATAACGCATTATCAAAACATAGGTTGTAAAAAAAAATTCAAGCCAAGTCATTTGAATCCTAGAAAAGTGGACCGGGCAGAAAATGTATTGGGAACCCCTGGTCTACACCCTCCCCAGACCGACAGTAGGGCAATGCACGCAATGACCAGGAAGGGAATTAGGGATGGGGAAAAGATAGAAAGGCAAAAAAAAGAAAGTTAAAGAGAATAGTACAGTAACTATATTTTGCCTTGGAATGTCACCACAGACAAACTGTTCATAATACTTGGTAATGCTGCATAGATTAGATTGAGATTTTGATTAGATTCAAATGTATTATCATTATACAGCACAAGTATATTACGACAAAAATAAGTTTGACATCCAACCAGAGTGTAACAGTGAAGTGCAATAGTAATATACAATATACCGGTTTTAACCACTATGCATCGGGCAAAAATGAGGCTATAGTTTTGCAACACACACGCCTGGTGATTGAATACCCAAAGTAATTTGCGATTTATTATACTTTATACTTATAGCACATGCATATCTGGTCTCTTTTGAAAGGAAACATTCTGATATATCTTCCACAACAAAGAATAATCACTCTGTGATAATTCTGAGTGATAATGAAATAGTGTTAAAGAGGTTTGAACACACTGAAGTAGATTTGTGTACTCACATTCCTGTTTACTTGTTGCCAGATGCATAGCCTGAAGTTTTATCTAGTACAGGTCCAAATTTTATAACAACCCCACTGAGAATTTGTGTTTTACAAAGGTTTTTGTAATGTGTTAATTCGGCATGATGATCCAAAATGGCCGTCCTTTTCCATTGATTCCGAGGCTCTAGTCAAAACAAAGGACTTCCCTGGCTTCTTCTACCCCTTTCTCGTTGCGATCAGCCCCCGCATGGGATAGTGTTGTCTCCAGAATTTCATTGGCTACAAAGGTGGTCAATCATTTTCGCCATCAGCAGTGACCAAACCAGACGTGGTCACTTGTCCGAATGGCTTGTCAATTGACGCTCGTCGGATATTTTGTCTTGTAACTCTAGACTGGAAGCACGCAATAGGTTGAGTGGGTCGATGATCGATAGGCGGCAAATTCAACTTTCCAACAATGTATTGGTTGGAGTATGTTTTCCACCCTGGACTCACATACTGACATTACTCCTACACCTCCTCCATTGTTGACTAGATCCAGAAGCCGTGGATGAACAGAGAGGTCTGTATATTGCTAAAGGCATGTGACACCACTTTTAGATCTGGTGACACGCAGGCCTATTATATACTGTTCTGTCAGGGCTAACCCGAATAGGAGAATCAAGCAGGCCAAGCACAGCCACAAGCTAAGGGTTGACGAGCACTTCAACAATTCCGACACCCACACATGTGGCAAGGCATCCAGGCCATCACAGACTATAAAGCCACTGAGCAGCTGACTGAGGTCTTAACTGACATCTTCAACCTGTTACTAGCCCAGGCAGTTGGGATGAGAGGTGTCCTTGACAATGCTGCATGCCCTCCTCAGACACTGTTTGTGATGGATAGACTCAATTGCAGGGAGTGGTGTACCGGTGATGCGTATAACCCATATAACTATGTATGATAGCATGTACAATAGCTGTATATATATATATATATATATATATATATATATATATATATATATATATATATATATATATATATATATATATATATATATATATTAGGGATGTCCGATATTATCGGCCGATATCGGTATCGGTATATCGGTATCGGTTTTCAAAAAAATATATATATATTTTTTTTTTATTTTTTTTTTTCATTTCTATAGAAATGATGTCCGATATTATCGGCCTACCGATATTATCGGCCGATATCGGCATTAAAATGTGATATCGGTTGATATCGGTATCGGAAATTAAGAGTTGGACAATATCGGTATATCGGTATCGGTAAAAAAGCCAATATCGAGCATCCCTAATATATATATATATATATATATATATATATATATATATACAGTATACATGTCTATACAGTACATACCTGCATATAATAATTTTTACATACCTGTAGTGTAGATACTTTATCTATATATTACTTACTCTTACTAGTTATGCTGCTGGCGAATATGACTACTACCATACCGTCTTTATACCTGGCCAGCAGCGTAACTAGTAAGAATAGGTAAGGCATATGTACAGATATAGATAATGTTCTGTAAGTTTGGCTTACACCAGCTTTGGCGGGAATGGCTGACCATGCCACTACCAGCAGAAACTATATAAAGAAGCGTTTATAGAATGCAAATACACTGAATGGCTATTACGAAGAAATTCTGCTATTATTAAGAAAAAAAAGCAGTGAGAAAAAGTGTAATATATGGTATTTCTTTATATAATCTTAAGGATTAAATGGGACAATACAAATGGTTTTACCTAGACTTTATGGATTTGGCAATCTGAATATTATTTACAGTATGTGCTGGGAGAGAAAATTTCATAGATACTCCATGCCATTTGGCCATGGGTCAAAGTCTTCAGATTAAAAAGCTTAGGCTTGTTGTTCAGAATTATTAGCATTTGTGATGTCATAGGGGGGTCACAAGCAATAGATTGTCTTTGATCAATCAATTAGCTGTGCTTTGTTGAACCAGAAACGCTGAATGTCTAATGTACTGCCCAGTTTGCAAAAGTAGTTTTACAACTATTAATTATTTTAAAGTAACCAGCATATTTAATACAAGACAAGAAACTGGTGACAAAGAGTTTCCGGGCCTTTGTAGTGATGGCGCCAACACTGTGGAATAAGCTCCCTCTCAATATCAAGTCTGCCAACACCGTACAGACATTCAAGGCCTTGCTTAAAACCCACCTTTTCGCTCTAGATAATCACTGAGTTACTTTGCTGTTGTGTTGTGTGTCTGAGGTGTACTTATGTTCTCTGTCTGTCCGTCTGCCTGGTTCCCTGTCTCCATTGTCCTGTCTATTTATTCATATAATTTCTTCCCCGGGCCGAAGTAAAAATTGGTTGGGGGGGCGCATTATAAATGAAAATATCATATCATATCATCATCAAAGAGGTGTTGGAGAGTAAATAACTAAAATTGGATTCAGCCTAGTTTATTTGCAAAAAAATTCCATTTTCCACAGATTAAAGGAAGTGATGGGATTGTTGAAATGGTAGATTTTTCTTTTTCTTTTTTGATATATTTTTTAGCGTTTATCGCTTTTTACTACTGGGCAGTCCAGTAGAGAGAGAGAGGAGTAACGGGAGACAGAGTGGGGGGAAGACATTCGGCAAATAACGAATATGTGGTTCGCCACTGGGGCGCCCCGAAATGGTGCTTTTAATGATCATCAGTGACTGTTACTGTACTTGGATTGGTAAGATGTATTCAAAATAAGTAAACTAATTGTATTAGTGTTGTTGGTTTATAGCTTCAAAGTATTTGTACAACATATTATTCCCTGTTCTTTATAGCATAACCACCAGCTTGATGTAAAGGACCAACCAACAAAGACACCCAACATACTTCACCTTCTAAAGAACGACAATATAAGATGCATCACTCTGATCTGTATGCTGTCATGGTTAGTGTCTGTGAAATGTGGCATAATTTGTAATGAATGTACATAACTTAAATACAAAATATGTTTAATATGTTTAATGTTTATGTTCAATGAAGACATTTCACAATGTTGTATTTCATTAATGCCACAAAGTGATTCATCCACAATTTATATTTTCTTCTTTCAATTTAGGATTGCATCGACCATGGGTTACTTTGGGCTGTCTTTGAATTCTACCAGCCTGTCTGGGAATCCCCATTTAAATTGCTTCCTGTCAGCAGTTGTTGAAGTACCAGCCTACATTGTCGCAATGGTGCTTATCAGGAAATGTCGAAGAAGACCTGTGCTATCATCTTTGCAAGTAATTGGCGGAGGACTTCTCCTGATTCAGCTTATTCCTCACAGTTAGTATTTTCTGAGACTATTGTAAGTGGGGTAGACTTTGTAATGCCATCGAACAGCGACCTCAAGGCAAAAGAGCCCCGCTTGGTGTTGTGTTTGGTTTACTTTTCTTTGGTCACGCATATACGTTAGTAACTTATTATACTGTGGATTTCTCCAGACCTCTCTTGGCAGAGCCTGAGGTGAGGCCAGCATTAGTAACCCCTCCCCCTATACCCGCTGAAGTCCAACCTACACATCAGACAAAAGCTAAACAAAACACAGGCTCTTTGGCCTACCATCTCCCAGAGGTGGAATAATACATTAATACATACTTTATAAATAATAATATATAATATAAAATAATAATATTTTCATTAGTATTATAATTTTCTAAATAAAGTTTGACATCAGCTAACTCACAAACTATCAAAAGTATGGGGTAATTCCCAATCAGCAGCAGTTCATTTACTCTGCATGCTGTAGAATCAGTGATGAGAAACCACACAGATGTCCTCACGCTTCCTCTCTCACACTCTCACACAACTCTCACACTCTCACACAAACAAGAACATTTGTGTGTTGATTTGTGATGAAATGCTTTATGCGTTTACATTTATCTCTTTCTCTTTCTTTAACCACCTTTACATCGCAGGTCTCCCGTCTGTTGCCATAGCGATAGAGATGATGGGAAAGATGATTTTCACCATATTGTTCTGCATCGTAACTATCTACACGGCTGAGATCTACCCGACCGTGATCAGGAACTCGGCTGCAGGGCTGTGCTCCAGCGTTGCTCGTATTGGGAGCATCGCTGCACCCTATATCATATTTCTGGGTAAGATTTGCATCTGGGGAGATGGTGTAACAGTCACATTTGAGCCTATTGTATTTGTGTGTTGTTATTTAGTTGCAGTGCCATGTTTGGTCATTAAGTGGTGCTCCATTGTTTGTCCCTCAAAACTGGACCAACTTTTCTAACCTGATGAATATGATTTTTTCTGATTTACAGGTAAATACAACAAAGTCCTGCCTTATATCATCATGGGATGTTTAGCCCTGGTCTCATCTCTGGCTAGTATCTTCCTGCCGGAGACCTTCAGCAAAGTCCTGCCAGACACAATGGAGCAGATGCAGAAAGTCAAGGGGTGAGTTTGCTGCTACCATGTAAGCATATCCAGAGAACGTCAGGTCAAACAAACACGCCAACATTATGGGAAATGCCCTCAGAAGATAGATAACTTTCGCTATCTGGCTGCAAGCTAGTCTAGCTTAGCACAAAAATGGTACTGTAAATGGTGCATTTATATAGCGCTTTTATCCAAAGCGCTTAACTTTTAATAATAAGAAAAAAGAATTACATATAATTTTGTTGCTCACATTCACCCACCGATGGTGGAGGCAACCATGCAAGGTGCCAACCTGCTCATTGGGAGCAATTAGGGGTTAAGTGTCTTGCTCAAGGACACATCGACACGCTGCCTGGGAGGAGCGGGAATCAAACAGGGAACCAAACCGGGAACCGAACCAGGAACCTTCCGACTACCAGAGAACTGGTATACCTCCTAAGCCACTGTCGCCCCCAACAAATTAATGGAAGCGGATATGGACCAGCTAGCCTATCTGTTGGCTCAAAACACCTCTCCCTGGGCGGTCAGCTGGTGTAGCGGAGATTGCACTCGTCACCAACGCAGGAGACGCTGGGTTCGAGCCCAGCTCTCGGCGTTGCTACCAGCTTGGCTGGCCGTTCATACTAATACAATTGGCAGTATTAGGGGGTGGGAAAGCTGGCGGGTGGGAATCTGGCGTTGTGGACAGCGACGCCTACAGGCGGGGCAGGACTTGGTGGAGATAGCGTGCCCTCCCACGCGTTACACTTCACCAATGAGAGTCCTCGCTGCCAAGTGAAAAAAGCGTCACTGGCTTGACGGCGCACGTCTCGGAGGAAGCGTGTGTTCGACATCAGGACACCCTTGTACCGACTCGTGGGAGAACATGCGTACAACAACCAGGTAGGGGAGGGGGGGAATTGGCACAACGACTAATTGGGACGGGGAGAAAAATCTGAGAAAAATAGGAGAAAGAGTCATTTGTTGGGGTTGTTCCAAAAGTGTAACCTCTCTGTGTTTGGATTTATGCTGTTTTGTGTCCACAGGAGGTGCTGGAAGGCGGATAGAAAACCCAGTGCCAAGGATAACAATGAGAGAGAAATGTAACAACAGAGCCATGGTAACTTGACGCCTCATAAAGTATGCACCCTACTGTATAGTACCTACAAACATATATTTTTGCGTATTGTTCCATGTGCAGTATTCACATCATAGTGTATCTGTTGGAACCATTACAATTACAAGTGATTCATTAATTTCTCAGGATATTTTATGAAATACTGTACTATATGAGTTAGTTAATACAAACTTTTAATGAAAACATTTTCATCTTTACAGTAACCAATGCTTTTTTTAATGTTTTTTTATTCTTGTTTTCTAGCTTGTTCTATATACTGTATATAAATATGGAAGAGTACATTTAAAATGTTATGTTATATTGTTGTTTAGTTGTATTTAGAAATGAAAAAGATTATTTCTTATATAATTGAAGTAGTAATGTAGATGTTTTCAAATTGAATGAAAAAAAATTTGTGTTTAATAATATATGTTTATGTTTTTGTTTCAGTTCATTATGGTATTCTATGTTTTGTGTGTTATTTTTAAGGGGAGACACTGCAGGTGAATAGGGTAAATTTTTTTACTAATAGATATCACAATGAAACTTCCCCAGTTGATTACTTATATTAAGACAAGACTTTTTTGTATTACAAGTTTTCTGAAATTGTATGTTTAAATATGCAAATGAGGCATGATCTACTTAAATATGCACTAATTTGCATATAATTCCAGGACAGAAATCTGAACATTGGATAAAGCCATTTTCAAAATTATAGTTTCATTTTGTTGACATATTAGAGCCAAAGGTTATTACAGAGGGGATTTTGGATATCTCTTTTTATCACTCCATAAATCAAAAAATACTCCATTCAGTCCATTTTTATGGTAAAATTCCATATTTCGCCATGTTTTTAGGAATAAAATGTTATATAAATCAGGGTATGAATGCGATATCAACAAACCCTTCTGTAAATACCTTCAGAACATAGATATGAATAGAACTGGACGTTTTGGTGTATGTGAGTGCTACTGAAGTGGAGATTTCTGGCTCAGAGTATGAGGAAAAACTCTTAAAACTCATTTTTGGGAAAACGCCTTCAAAGTTCTGTATTGTAAAATGCCATACTTTTTTTTTAAAACAGATATTTACAAACACAATACCTAATCAAACAATTAGTAATAGACAACCTAAACATATGCCTGATAACTGAATAATAATAATAATAATAATGTTATTGAACTGAACAGAACTACACACAGGCTACAAACAGTGTAGTACAGTGTAGTACCCCCTAATAGGCAAAAAATATTTGAATAGATATCACTATGAAACTTTCCCAATTTGTTATGTACATATAAACTAAGAACAAATATATTGCATGTTTTCTGAAATTTATGTTTATATATGCAAATGAGGCACTTCCCCATTAAATATGTGCACATTTATGGATGCAATAAGGCAAAATGATGTAAAATAAACAACTAAATGTGTGTTATTGACGTTTTATTGTCACTAGTTTCATAGAAGACATGTTTAGGAAGCAAAATATAACAACATCTCAAAATCAACAAAAAAAGTATATTTGACTATTCACCTGCAGTGTCTCGCCGGAAGAACTTTCTATGCTTTTGCAGATATAACCACCACTAATGTAGGATAACCCTTAACCATAACGACGTGCCTAAACCTAACCGTAACCTAATCCCAACATCAAGATAATACCTCATTAGAATCAGGGCAATACGAGCAAGCATTTTTGTGGTTAAGAAATATAACAATTAGATCTATAAGGTGAAGTATGAACCCAACTGCTCATATCTACTGCTCGTACATAGTGTACTCTGGTGTTTGTTGTGATTGTTGAACAAAGCAGCTCACCAGAAATGTATATATTTGAGGCTTTAAACTGAACATGTTAGCTTTTGCTCTGTGGTATCTGGTATGTATCCCTTCTAACCCTAAGGAATGGATAATTCCAACATAAGATGTGTAAGTAGTTCTGAGTGTCCAACTTTTAGAACCTTAACGCCTGGCTGGTGCCAAGACAACACAATCTATTTGACAACAATTTGATTATCTCCCTTGATTACGAGTTCCTTGTGGTGACCATGGTATATTGATGACTAGTTACTTGCAGTGAGCATGGTATATTGATGACTAGTTACTTGCAGTGAGCATGGTATATTGATAACTACTTACTTGCAGTGAGCATGGTATATTGATAACTAGTTACTTGCAGTGAGCATGGTATAATGATAACTAGTTACTTGCGGTGACCATGGTATATTGATAACTAGTTACTTGTGGTGACCATGGTATATTGATAACTAGTTACTTGCGGTGACCATGGTATATTGATAACTAGTTACTTGTGGTGACCATGGTATATTGATAACTAGTTACTTGCAGTGAGCATGGTATATTGATAACTAGTTACTTGCGGTGACCATGGTATATTGATAACTAGTTACTTGCCGTGAGCATGGTATAATGATAACTAGTTACTTGCCGTGAGCATGGTATAATGATAACTAGTTACTTGTGGTGACCATGGTATATTGATAACTAGTTACTTGCCGTGAGCATGGTATAATGATAACTAGTTACTTGCGATGACCATGGTATATTGATAACTAGTTACTTGCCGTGAGTATGGTATATTGATGACTAGTTACTTGCAGTGAGCATGGCATATTGCCTCTGCACGTCAGCTCATTGTGTAGCTCTCAGGATCATTATAACAAATGGGCATTGTGTAATTATCTTCACTGTAATTATCTAGAGCTGGGTATTCATCAAACCTTGTCTTTGGGCTGTGAACAGGAACTGTGTACATAATCTCTTGAGAGTCAATAACAGTTTCATAGATCTGCATGATGAGCTGTTCTCCACTGCAGAGCTGATCTTAATATAGCTCCAATGGTCGCTTGACTGGGAGGGTGAACTTGTAGTTGTGATACATGTTTGGAATGCAGGAGATAAGTGCTTCATCCAGGTGCAGTGATTGCATTTGTTCTTCAGATGTTGAATCTGTCTCTCACCTTTCAAAGATGGCCACCAGCTGCTCTGGTTGGCTGTATCCGTGTCTGTGTCATCATGACGACACTTGCAAGATGGCGGGCCTAATAGTTTTAAAGACACCGCCGCTGGAGGAGAAGGAGAGACACGAACGAGAAGCAGAAGAATGCGCCATTCCAGAACCGGAAGCTCCGTCAACGCTGAAGACTGTCTGCTGTTTATAACTGCTAAACCTGCTAAAAAGAACTTCTTCAATATCATACTAGAACTTGTCAAACCAGTACTTTTTGAATTATTAGCAAGAGACTAAAGTATACCTTGTCCTAGTGGTGTACTCTAGAATCTTACAAGAGTGCAATTTTGTGGGAAACTGCTTTTAGAGAACGGCCATTTTCAATAAAGAAGGCTCCACCTCTTTGGACACTCAAACTCATGTTGTGAGCCTCTTCATCTACACGCCCTACACCTGCACCTGGCCGCTTATAGCTGTTCCGCAACAGTAAGTGACTTCCGGGGTAGGCCTGATTGGCCCCGACAGGCACGTGACGCGCAACTTTCTCTGCCGCGCGGCACGCTCCGCGGAGCGGAGCGGCAGAGCTTGCGGAATGATGTAACCGTCCAAATCCGCTATGACTTTCATTTGGCGCTTTAGCTCACCTCGCAGAGCAGCGGTCCTGCGATCCTGCGGTCCGTTGTTGACAAGTTCGAATCCCATCGAATTTATTTTTTTTAACGTGATTTTTTTTTAACATGTATTCTTTCGCCGGTTAAGGTTAGGCATGGTTAAGGTTAAGGTTAAGGTTAGGCATTGTTTCGGAGTTGGTTAAGGTTAGAACGGTTAAGTTTAGGCGCTGTTAAGGAGCTGGTTAAGGTTAGAGTTTGTGTTAGAGAATGGCAATATTCTTTCTATGGTTAAGGTTAGGCATGGTTAAGGTTAAGGTTAAGGTTAGGCATTGTTTCGGAGTTGGTTAAGGTTAGAACGGTTAAGTTTAGGCGCTGTTAAGGAGCTGGTTAAGGTTAGAGTTTGTGTTAGAGAATGGCAATAGACAGCCTATTTCCGCGCGACAGCTCTCAGCAGCCTCGTTGCGCGTCCTGAGTTTGCCGCGTCACGTGCCTGTCGGGGCCAATCAGGCCTACCCCGGAAGTCACTTACTGTTGCGGAACAGTTACACGCCACCTGGCCGGTGGCCCCCAGACACGCAGGGACAACAGTACTTTCCAATACATTATACTACATTACTTTTCACAGTAACGCATTACTTTTGGGTGTAAGTAACTAATAAAGTAACTGAGTTACTTTTGAAATGAAGTAACTAGTAAAGTAACTGAGTTACTATTTTCAGTGACTAGCACAACACTGGTTATACAGTTAATTAACCACTGAGCAGTTCTGTTGATTTTAGAAATTAAACAGTAAAATCAACATGGATGGGTGAAAGTGTTCGTATCACAATAGTACCATGGGTGACAGTGTTCCTAACATCATATTACCATGGATGACCAATGTTCCTAACAGCATACCATGGATGACCAGTGTTCATAAGATCCTATTGTGCAATTGAAGTAGAAAAGGAGCCCACACACAATGATACAGTATAGTATAGTATAGAAGTTTAACCAGCACTTGTCAATAGTGAAACCACAAATCTGTTTCAGCACCTCGGACAGCGTTGTGCTGATCTTAGGAGTGATTGTGCACACTTGTGCCCGGCCTAGCAGGCAAGGAAGCCTGATTCAAGTTACTTCTTTGCCATGAATTATATTGTTCCACATCTCCTTTCCCCTGGACATTAGAATTGTGAAAATTATAGCAAAAATGCATTCACAACTCACAACACACATACATAGATTTATGGGAATTGCCAACAAAAATAGATATTGGTATATACATACACACACATATATGGAAATTCAATTGTTGCAGGGTTATATTTCAAACTCCTCAAATATATTCATTGTGTACTTTATTTTGCCAGCCTCCCAAGATGCAAAGGTGATACTATTTACAAAAAGAAAGAAAATAAATACTCTACACCTAAGATGTTCAACTATTACACAAGGACAACATCAATAACTCTGGTATATTCCAACAAAACAAACAACCAATCAAAAATATCTTCTCTGTAAGCCAAATCAAGACTTTGGCCAAGGCACCCCTTTTATCTCTGGTAGCCAATCCAACTAGGCTTCACACAGTTATATAACGAATAAAGCATTCACAGTTTAATAAAGACATTTATTTTACACAAGGATTATCCATAGATGAGAACAAATTTCCTTAAAGGGGAACTATCTTATAAATGGCCTTTTTGAGTGTTTAGCATTGTTTCCTAGCTATGTGAACTTATATTAATATGATCTATGTCTCAAAATTCTCATATTGGCGCATTCTTCCAATTCTCCTCTCACAATATTCACCCTCACTGAACTCATTTGAAAATGTGCGCGATTTGTGATGTCAGAGAGACACCGCTGCATGATAATGGAGAGATACAAGATGAGCTGCACACAGTTCTGTACCCACTCCACACAGTCAGCTCAAAACGGCTCGAGATCTTGAGGTAGAAAAATGCTGTTTTTGAGGACTTGATTAGAAATACAAAACAATGAATAAAAAAAATATATATATTACAGAGGTGTTCCATAGACTCACAGGAATTGTGTAAAAGTGCCCAAATAGTGAAAGAAATAGTAAAATAGTTTCCCTTTAAACCTAAACAAGTTATTTGCAACAATAATAATACCTTTAAAACAATTATACCACTAATATGTCTTTAGTACTATGCACTGAACACTGCAACACCCACGTTTCAGCACTGTTTGATGATCATTGTTACTCAGCTGTAAGAGTTGTACCCTTCCTGCTGACTTGTCGTACAGAACTTGTACGTTGCTTTGGAAAAAAGCATCAGCTAAATGACTAAATGTAAATAAGATAATTATGTCGTTTGCATGACCATGAACGTGCGCAAGTACACTATTTAACATTTGCCAAACAACGCCAGCATGGGGAAGTGCAGGGGCGAATATGTTGTGGATAATGGTGAGTGGATATACTGTAATGCTTGTGTGAAGGTATGTGTAACTGAGGGGTTACAAAACCCTGACTGTATTAAAGATTGTGATAGATTAAACCACTGCTAGGTATGTACTTTAATTACTGGCCAGACAGTACATCGAATATAGATGGTGAACACTCATAATAACACGGCATTGACAAAGAAATAGTATTTGAGGGTATTTTATTATTATGCAACATTAGGTTACAGAATGAGAATTAGGGTTGCGCTTGTATGGCGAAGAATATGCATAAAGTCAGTCAGTAGCATAAGGCACTGGGAATAGAATGATTCCTACGATGGGTACTAGGCTGACGCCACCTGGCGTATAATAGCAATTGTAGAAGGTAACGCTGGTACCGCCTGGAGACACTGGGTTCCTCTCAGAGTTGTAAGGTCTAGAGGATAGAGGAATGTTCGGATACTCAGTCTGATTCAATGAAGAATAAAGGGGTTTCGCGTACAGAAGCCAGTCCTTGTAAATCCAACGATCAGCAACAAAAGCAATAACTGTAATCCAATGCTCGATAGCAAACGATGATAGCTAGCCAGCCTCTGTCCATGAGGCCAGCCCGAGTGTAAATCCTCACAAGGTTAAATCCCAAACGATAGTGGAAATCAACGATGCTCTTCTCCGGGTAACACGTTCCACAATCAATATAATCCAACCAGTAATGGTTCTGCAATCGCCGCCGCTGGTTCTCCTGTGCACATGTCCAACAGGTTCTCCGACTAGGCCTCCTCGGGTACTGGCACCAATGTATTTAGTCCACGCACCCTGGCTAAGGTCCACTAGCTAACACGAACGAACCGCTGGGTAATGCTACACACAAACGAACTGTGGTTGCACGATATACAATAAATGAACGACTATTTACTTCACATTAAACTAGGTCGAACTTGACGTTACTGCATTAAACTCTGACACTTTACTATTCTATTCGCACGTGGTCTCAACGCACGGTTGCTC
Source organism: Notolepis coatsorum (assembly GCF_963971535.1). NCBI lineage: Eukaryota > Metazoa > Chordata > Actinopteri > Aulopiformes > Paralepididae > Notolepis > Notolepis coatsorum. The sequence continues at coordinate 227,986,621 of NC_140165.1, forward strand.
ACTTCACTACCCATTGACTCGGGATGAACTTGATGAACGAAGATGAACAGACTTTAGACGGACTGCTGCTGTTCGCACCTGCGCCGTATATATACTTAAGTGGTTATCTAGTCCTAAACCTAACCACTTGCCCGGAATCAATACACTGCCAAGGGCATGTCCTGACTAGCCCAGACTCACCCTTGAAACCTGTCTGAGTGCGAGACTGCCTGGCGCCGTCGTCAGGGGGCATTATCCATAAGGAAAGTGAATATTACTATGGTTCGAACGCAGGTTTAAAGGGATATACCGTGTATATATAAATAATATACAATGTATATAAAACAATAAATGTAGATTCTCAGCTTTAATCTGACCCTTCACAACAGTATGTATGAATGTATACATGTAAATAGAACTCCCAAGTGTGCACTCTTGGTCGTGCTACTGAAACAGTAAAGGAAAGAGGGATAATAGAGAGGTTTATGAAGTACTTAGAAAGAACAGAAGGGAGCTGGGAATGTGTGGTGTGTGTATGTGTGTGTGTGTGTGTGTGTGTGTGTGTGTGTGTGTGTGTGTGTGTGTGTGTGTGTGTGTGTGTGTGTGTATGTGTGTGTATGTGTATGTGTGTGTGTATGTGTGTGTATGCTGCCTGCAGTCAGTAAGTGTAACAGAGCCGCTCCATCACATACATACAAAAAAAGTTATGCAAAAATGCATTCACAACTCCAACAAAGAAATATATTGGTATACATACATATAGACATACTGTATACACAGATTTAGATAAATAAACTGTAGTTGTGCACTTTCCATTGACATTTCAACCTAATTATGCTTATGGGGGTCAGTGTTCAGCCATTTCATTCAGACATTATGACTATCACAATGAGTGATATTTAAAGAAATAGGCTTGATCTCCTGATATTTTGGAGGGAACTTGAAAACCCATTTAATGAAACGTCTTTCAAATCTAGCTCAAGTCTGAGAAAACTGTTTTGATTGATGTGTCCTAGATAGGGATGTCCGATATTATCGGCCTACCGATATCGGCATTAAAATGTGATATCGGAAAATATCGGTATCGGTTAAAAAAGAAAAGAAAAAATTACATTTCTATAACCTTTATTTACCCAGGCAAGCAAGTAAGAACAAATTCTGATTTTATTTATTGTCAAAAGTATGCATAATGTTGTGTTAATTCCACAACAAGAGATATGTAATGTTAAATTATTCAAATTTTTTGGGGGGGGGGGGGGAACCCTGCATATATCGGTATCGGTTGATATCGGTTGATATCAGTATCGGAAATTAAGAGTTGGACAATATCGGTATATCGGTATCGGTAAAAAAGCCAATATCAAGCATCCCTAGTCCTAGACCCTGGGCCTGGAGAGCGGAGTGGTATTTTCTTAAAATATGTGCTAAATAGCTCTACATTCCAACAGCCCTCACTGGTCAGTAACATGGGTCTCCCATGAGTCCCTCCACTCTGCAGTAAACACAAAATGCATTTTCTGGTATCCCGTTCCCACTTTATCCAATCAGGAGAGAGAACCCTAGATATCTTCACTTATTTCAAGAAATCTTGCCAAGCCAAATTTGCTTACTTGTTTCAAGGACATACTTGCTTAAAACAAATGTGTATTTCTTAATTTTGTCAGACCATTTTTGCAGTGGGGAGTTCTCTCTCCTGATTAGATCAAGTGGGAACAGGATACCAGAAAATGTATTTTGTAGAGGGACTGGGAGACCCATGTTACTGACCAAACACACTATATCAGTCTTAGGAGTGATTGTGCACACAGTGATGGCTGTCGGAATGTAGAACTATTATTTTAACATGTAGACTACTTATTTGAACAAACAAAAAAAAATCACTTACAGCATACCGTTAACAGGTCCAGCCCCAGAGGTCGCTGTGGGCGTATGGCCATGTGTGCCAGCGCTTTGTTCAATGGGGATAAATGCCGGTGTTTGCAGTGCTAAAACTATATTAAATATTATAGCTATGGATCTAATAACATAGTCGATTGTCATTGAGTTTCTTCCGGTCAAGATGCAAAAAAAACGTGGTGAATATGAGTATAGTTTTAGAGTCATTCTGTGTAATCCCAGGAAACTCAGCCAACAGCGTTTTACTGCATTTCACTATAAATCGTGCCATTCCTCGCCTGGATCAATAATCAATCTGAAATCAACGCTAGATTATCGGTATTATGTTTCATCATGCATGCATGAAAGGGTGGGGGGGTTCTATGCTTCGATCATCACCAACGGAATACGTTACACAGTACATTACAGACACACGCTCTGATCGCGGGGAAAGAATGATCGGATCAACGCAAGATTGATAACATATAGCCCTTACCTTGTCTATGATGTACTGCAAAAAGAATAATCCAATTATCTAATCGCCATTCCAAGTACTGATCGCGATCGTGTTTCCAGCATTGAACATGAACGGGGGGGGGGGGGGTGACCCTCGTCGATGCATCCGTTATAACCGCTTGCCCTGCCCCGAGTATTTAGACACCGCCCGTACGCCGCAGCTCGGCCCAGACACCAAGCCACATCGTTTCAAATGGAGTGCAATAGCGGCTGTAAGACGTTAGGCAGCGGTATTGGATGTTTGCGATCTCAGACTCATTCCCAATGATAACATCAGGCTGGATGGATGAATTATGAAGGGAAATATCAAATAACAGAAATGATAATGAAAACCCTACTTTTCTCGGGTCTGGCGTCCAATGTGTTAACAGTCAAACAAATCCATAAGCAATAGTTAGATCACAATATAGTCATTTCGATCAGCCCTCCTCGTACAAACCTTCTACTGAAGGCTTGAGGTATTTTATTATTATTTTTCGCAGGGAGCTTGATGGGGCGTAATCATGTTACACCCAGCAAGGCTTGTGTATAGCTCTGTGTATTCAATGTCTAGCACTTTACCGCCAGGCAGGTGAAAATCCAGTGCCACTTGATCCCAGACATAAAATCAACAATTTCATTTTCATAGTCAAAGATCATCCCACAGCTGCCGAACATCATTGCCTTCACGTTGCTAGACACACACCGCCTGAGAATCATCAGCATCGAGAAGAGGGTACTCATCACGCTCCTTGCACTCTGCACTGTGAACAAGCTCAGCGTACATGATTGCCTCTTTGAATATTTCTGTTTCATAGAATCTCACAATGGGCTGTTCTCAACCACAGACGGCAGAGCTCCAGGAGTCGTTTAGCGCTAAAGGTCAACTCGTAGTTCCCGAGTCGTGATCTTTCCCGGAATGCAGGAGACGTGGTAAAGTTGTGTAAGAAGGGATCATGGGGTTTTCTTCCCCCTGTGGGCTCTTCTTCCCCTCAGGTAAGAGAATCCCTTGTCAAGATATTGATTATCTGCCGCCTTGATATCACGTCGCTCAGCGCCTAGAGGCCGATAGCCTCTCTTGAACCACCCCCGACTACACTATTCCTCTTGGTTTTGACTTGTGAGTGACATGAGAAACTTTGTGCAATTTGAAATTCCACTTTTAGAATATGAGGGCACATCTTCAAACAAGTACACTCTGCCACGCAGACTACTCGCGTGTTCCCCCTCCTGGGAAACGCTCTGATTCATGCGTATTTCCATTTCTTTCTTGCTCTCGCTTCATTTTATTTTCCCCTGAATGTGACGATCAAATGTATATCGTTTTTTAATCATTTCACTATGTGACTCACAGGCCTTTTTATTGTCTCAATGTGTCATCTTATCGTATCTAAAAAGTAATTCGGTGAGTAAATGGAGTGACACTGCGGTGGTCTCTCCACAGTTTACTGTACATTCATGATATGTCAGAGAGAGAGTGGGAGAGACAAGAGAGAAAGAGCAATAGAGAGAGACGAGTAAATCTTGTAAACATTTTGGAGGATTGGTCCACTTAAAGATGCTGTAAGTGGTATTTTTCTGATGAAATAAGTGTTAAGTAGCTCTACATTCCAACAGCCATCACGGATATAGAGTGTCTGGCCAGTAACATGGGTCTCCCAGTCTCTCTGCTCTGCAGTAAATAGAAAATACATTTTACTTTATTCAATCAGGAGAGAGAACCTTAGATATTTTGCCTAGCCCTCTTAAGCCTGATGGGTCCGGTACCGGACCCATCTACAGATTGTATGATTCAAGATTCAAGATTCAAGAGGTTTATTTATCACATACATACCAGGGCATATAGTGAAATGCGGGTTGGCCATGCCCGCTTCAATTGTGCAAGAATACAATAGTAAATAAAAGAAGTAGAAGATAATAAAAAGACATAAAATGGTAAAACCAAGGAGCTGATCGTGGATTTTAGGAGAATACAGCAGGTGACACACAAGCTACTGTGGATAAATGGGGCTATCGTAGACAGGGTGGTCAATTTTAAGTGCCTGGGAGTCCACATCACAGAGGACCTAACATGGTCAAATGACATAGCCACTCTGGTAAAAAAGGTGAATCAGCGCCTCTACCACCTGAGACAATTAAGGAAGTTCAGAGTATCAGGGAAGATACTCCACTCCTTCTATTCCGGGGCTGTAGAGAGCATTCTGACTGGGAACATCACTGCCTGGTTTGGAAACAGCATAGCCCAGGATAGGAAGGCACTACAGAGAGTGGTGCGCTCAGCAGAATGGATTACGGGTATTGCACTACCACCCCTGCAGGACTTATACAATAGGAGGCAATTAGGTTTGGCCGCGGGCCAATTTTTCCCCAAGTCATTGTATGGCGGGCCAGAACCAAAAACAAAGGCTAATTTAATATAATGATAGTGACATTTTTTTAACTGTCAAAATAAACGAGCTGCATAGGTGGCATAATAAACTGTAAACGACATATACATGTTTGCACTGAACATTATACCTTTGTCTTTTTTCCATTGTATTATAAAGCGCCTCTCTCTATCGGTCTATCCTACATTACACGCAACCGTCTATCTGACAGCCACGGACCGGTTTAATGTTGAATGTTTAATGTTAAAACTATCGATTTATATGGAATTCGTTAAACGTATCCGTTGTCTTACTTAATATTATACTTATTATTAAACGTATTATTTATTTCTCCCAAATGAATGTTCCGAAAGTCGGCCCGACATTAAACAGCAGTCTGTTATAATCACAAGGAATGATCCCCTTGTTAGATGAGGCTGCACTGGAAATGGAGCTAATGGACTTCCAAACAACCTCCCTAGTCAGCGATGCATTGCGGGTTGCAGAGTTTGTGAGTGCATTTTGGGTAGCATGCTCAGAAGAGTACAGCAACACCAAGAGACTCGCATTGTATGTGCTCACAATGTTCCCTTCCACCTATGTATGCGAGTCGTCCTTTTCATCAATGAATGCGATAAAGACAACTCAGAGGAACCGACTGACGCATAAAAACCTTGAGAACTGCCTGCGGATTAAAGTGACGTCCATATCACCAGATATCCAGCGAATAGTGACCGACGGGAGATGCCACTTTTCACACTAAGTGAATACTAAGCCTGTTATTGCCAAATTGTTTAAAGTTTAATTGCCTTGTGTGAAGGTTCGGTGTGGGAATAGGTGAGGAGACCCCAAATGCAGAACACGAGCAGAGAGAGTAGAGGCAGAGACGACGGAATGAAAGTGAACAGGCTTTTACTTGAGCAGTTGCAAGCAACAATGATACACGTTAAAAAACTGTACAACAAAAACAAATTGCAAAACTCTGGAATGTGGAATAAGGAACGGACTCACTGGGAATTAAGGACAAAGGTGAAACAGAGTACGTGACTGAACACAAGGGTAAACAAAGGCAATGGCACGACAGGGAATGTGAGAAATGGGCAGGTACAAATACTGCCCGTGATTACTAATGAGTGCCAGCTGGTTTAAGGCCAGGCATGGCCAAGACTGGTGAACACAAAATATTAGTAAAAAGAAATCTCACACTAAAAATAAAAGCATGTGTAAAGGGATTATCTTACTGGAAAACATATGTAAAGGAACAACCCTTAACACTTTGAGCGCCACGCCTGGTTTTCCGTTTTACCGGCTGAATGCCACCATCGGCGCCAATGTTTGATTGATTGATTGATTGATTGAAAACTTTATTAACAGATTGCAGAATGGGTACAATACAGTACAGCTCAATACACACAATTGTTAAGGGGATGCAGACCAGAGAAAGACTTTCGTCTTGTTTACATCAGGGTCCCCCATTTTCAATTCATCAGGACATATATGACATACATGACATACAGATAATCAGTACTGCTACATCTATACATTTATGACATACCAGATTTGCAAATACAGTACTGTTTGTGATACAAAAGGAGTCAAGAAAAGGGAGTATATACATTTGACGTATAAACTGTACATTGGAGGAGGTTGGGTGGGGTTGTGTGGGGGGGGGTTGGGTACATTGGGATATTGACAACCATACTGGGTAATTTACATTGGAGGTGGTTGGGGGGGGGGGGGGGGGGGGGGGGAAACACTGTATAAACAAGCAAAACTGTACATTGGGGGGGGAGAGACACTGTACAAACAAGCAAAATTGTACATTGGACTATTGACAAAACCATACTAGGTAAATTACTGTACATTGGAGGGGGTTGGGTTAGGACATTTACAGGGGCCAGTTTTGAATTGCAGTCTCCCGTAGGTGCTCCTTGAGAGTGGTTTTGAAAGTGGATAGTGATCCACATTCCTTTACAGCTTTGGGTAGGGCGTTCCACATTGATGTGGCATAATTGCGAAACGTGTTTAGTCCCTTATTTGAGCCGAATCTGGGTTTAACATGATTTGTGGAGCTCCCTCTGGTGTTGTGATCGTGGTATTCACTGACCTTTGGGAAGTATTTTGACATGTACATGGGTACCTTGGTCATGTAGTGTATCTTGTAGACCAGGCGTTAACGTTAATATCGCCTAATCTATGTTTTAAATTATGGCTATTTGTCTAATCTGCCCATCGCATTATCAAAGACTATTTTCCAGTCAGTGCTGTCAAGGCAGATTGTTTTTTTATCGCGTCGTTTCCGTTTCAGAGCAGTTAGAAAAGCCCCCGTTTTGATATAAAAAACAGCTCATTCTGGAGCATTCTATGAAAATCGTCTTTTAGTGGAATATTCCACAACGTTGATATTCGTCGGCCTTTTTATGAATCTTTTCAAATAAACACTAGATGATCAATATTATACGTGCACGCAAGCACATTACGGCCGCGCACGGATAAACGCTCCGTTGATTTCCTCACAGACTTTTACAGTGAAACCGAAAGAAGACATTTCACAAAACAGCTTATAACTTCATCAAACTTACTCTGATTATCCTAACACTGATAACATAGAGTCCTTACCTGACATCAGATGGTATCCAACTGGTATATTCCAATTCCTGATCACCATTCGAAAAAATCGATACGTGTATGGATCCAACGCGATACTGTAGATCTCCATGATCAGCGGGGATCTGAGGTTCCAGAATGAACTGTGGTAACCCCGGCTGGATCAGTGAACTGGAAAATGTGGAGTACCGGATTTTTTTCCCCATTCATTTTCATTGAGTCCATTCCAAAATCACTTATGTCATCTGGGAGACGACAGGGGGCGATTTTTTCCACAGTGATTGCCGGCGCCCCTCGGCTATACTCGGGTGATGCAATAATTTGTCAGATCGCTAAAAAAAAAATAAATAAAAAGAATCCGAGAAATCTCGTGAGTGGCTAGCAACCACCTATAAAAAAACCAGAGAAATCTCGTGAGTGGCACGGAAAGTGTTAATGGAAACATATGTAAAGGGATAGCCCCACTGGAAACATATGTGGAGAGACAAACCCCTAATGGAAACATATGCAATGAGGTTAACCCTTAACAGAAACATATGTAAAGAGCAAACCCTTAAAGGAAACATATCTAAGAGATAACCTTTTAAACACAAGCTAGACCGGGGAAACACAACATGAATAGAGGCAGCACAGCATTAAAAGTATTAATCATAGTATTAATAGTATCCAGCAAACCTAGGAGGTTCAGTATCTGGAGTTGCTGCGTTTGGCCACCAGAGGGCAGCAGAAAACCACTGTTCATATTGTTCAGGTAGGGTCCCTGGCTGGGACCATGACAGTATCATCAGAAGAAGATACGACACAAGGCTTAGGTTCAGTCTTCTTACTTGGAAGGTAGTTTAACACTCCCACGACGAGGGAACAGGATCCGCCAGCTGAAGTACCCTCTGGCTGATGAGTGACAGCTGTGTTGATGAGCGGATGAGTGACAGCTGTGTTGAGTGGAGAGCTGGCAGCGTGCGAGAGTGTGGGAGATGATGAGGAGGAGTGAAAAAGGTTTGTGGAGGATGTGGAGGGAGGATGAGAAGGAATGAGGAAGGCTCTTGCTGTGATTACAACAGGACCCACCCCCTCTACGGACACCTCCTGGCGACCCTCCGGGCTTGCCAGGGTTGGCCTGATGGAAATCCCGGATGAGGTCAGGATCCAGTATCATCCCGCGGGAGACCCAGCTGCGCTCCTCTGGGCCGTAGCCCTCCCAATCAACCAGGTATTGGAAGCCGCGGCGACGCACGTCCAGCAGCTGCCGGATGATGTAGGCCGGGTGGTCGTCGATGACCAGCGGAGGGGGAGGCTCCGGAGCTGGGGGAGACAGGGGACTGGAGACCACCGGCTTCAGCTGGGAAACATGAAATGAGGGGTGAATGCGCATGATGGAGGGAAGCTGGAGTTTGACGACTGAGGGGTTAATGATGGATAGTATTTTATAGGGACCAACAAAAGGGGGGGGGGGGGGGGGGGTTTATGGGACTGACCTGTGGCCGCGGAGGACAGAGTTGTGGGCGTACTCAATCCACGGCAGGAAAGCACTCCAACCGGAGGGGTCCTGGGTCATCACGCAGCGGAGGGCGGACCCCAGGTCCTGGTTGGCCCGCTCCGACTGGCCGTTGGTCTGCGGGTGGTATCCGGAGGAGAGACTGACCGTGGCCCCCAGGGCCCGACAGAAGGCCTTCCAAACTTGGGAGATGAATTGCGGGCCCCTGTCGGAGATCATGTCTACCGGGATCCTGTGGAGGCGGAAGACGTGGAGCACCATCACGTCCGCAGTCTCTGAAGCAGAGGGGAGTTTGGGGAGAGCAACAAAGTGCACAGCCTTCGAGAAACGGTCAACGATAGTGAGAATGACTGTTACCGTGTGAGAGAGGCAGACCGGTGACGAAGTCCAGGTCGATGTGCGACCAGGGCCGACCGGGAACAGGGAGCGGACGGAGGAGCCCGGCGGGTGGTTGGTGGGAAGCCTTCCCACGAGCACAGACGGTGCATGCAAGAATGAAGGCGCGGGTGTCCTCCCTCATGGAGACCCACCAGAAGTGCCGCCTCAGCAGGGACAGGGTACGGTCGATCCCAGGATGACAGGCGAACCGGGAGGCGTGGACCCACTGGAGCACCTGGGAGCGGGCAAGGTCGGGGACAAAAAGCCGGTTAGGTGGGTAGTTACCTGGATCTGGCTGGACGCGCTGGGCCTCCCGGACAACAGACTGGATCCCACCAAGCAGGAGGAGGGGAGGATGGTGTCAGAATGCGCGGGACCCTCTTCGGGGACAAACTGCCGGGAGAGGGCGTCTGGTTTGGTATTCTTTGAGCCCGGCATGTAGGTCAGGGTGAAATTGAACCTGGCGAAGAACAGCGCCCAGCGGGCCTGGCGGGAGTTCAGGCGCTTGGCCGTCTGGATGTAGGCGAGGTTCTTATGGTCCGTCCAGACCAAGAAGGGGATCTCTGAGCCCTCCAGCCAGTGCCTCCACTCCTCCAGGGCCAGCTTGAGTGCCAGGAGCTCCAGGTTTCCGATGTCATAGTTGACCTCTGCTGGGGTCAGGCGGCGAGAGAAGAAGGCGCAGGGATGCAGTCTCTGGTCGAGAGCGGAGTGTTGGGAGAGGACCGCCCCTACTCCGGTACTAGAGGCGTTTACCTCCACCACGAACTGGTGGGACGCGTCCGGCTGGATGAGGATGGGCGCGGAGGTGAAACGCCGGCGCAGCTCGGCGAAGGCGGAGTCCACCTTGTCAGACCAGACGAAGGGCACAGAGGGCGAGGTGAGTTGGGTAAGGGGTGCAGCGACCCGGCTGTAGTCTCTGATGAAACGCCGGTAGAAGTTAGCAAACCCCAGGAAGCGTTGGAGCTGCTTGACGTTGGTGGGCCGGGGCCAGTCGGACACCGCCTTGATCTTCTCGGGGTCCGCCCGGATCCGGCCGCTCTCTATGATGTAGCCGAGGAACCCGATGGAGGAGACGTGGAACTCACACTTCTCCGCCTTGACGAACAGCTTGTTCTCCAGTAGGCGTTGGAGGACCCGGCGGACATGCTGGACGTGCTCCTCCATAGAGTGGGAAAAAATCAGAATGTCATCCAAATAAACAAAAACAGAGCGGTTAAGGACATCACGAAGGGGCGTTGGTCAGCCCAAAAGGCATTACCTTGTACTTGAAGTGACCGGGTCTTAAAGGGCGTCTTTCACTCGTCCCCCTCCCGAACACGGACAAGGTGATAGGCATTTCTGAGGTCCAGCTTTGTGAAAATGGTGGCACCTTGCAGGGGTTCAAAAGCAGAGTTAATCAATGGCAGGGGGTACTTGTTCTTGACTGTGATGTTGTTGAGACCCCGGTAATCAATACAGGGGCGAAGGGAGCCATCCTTCTTGGAAACAAAAAAGAAACCCACGCCGACAGGAGAGGAGGAGGGGGTAATAATGCCTGAGGCCAGGGACTCGTGGACGTATTTCTCCATGGACTCTCTCTCTGGGCATGAGAGGTTAAACAGGCGGCTAGCGGGGAGCGTGGCTCCCGGGAGCAGGTCTATAGCACAGTCGTACTGGCGATGAGGAGGTAGGGAGAGAGCTTGTTGTTTGCTAAACACAGCCTCTAGGTCGTGGTAAATTGGAGGAACAGTCGAGAGGTCAACAGGTTCGTTGGGAACGGGAGAACCAGTGGTGACCGCACCGACCGGAGACAAGAGGCGTGACAGTGAGCACTCCAGCTCGTGACTGAGCCCGTTGGCCAATTTATTACAGGGTTGTGTAGCTTTAGCCAAGGCATGCCTAGAACGATTGGGTTATGGGGAGAATCAGTGACGTGAAAACGGATCTCCTCGCTATGATTCCCGGAGAGTTGAAGGCGGAGAGGCGTGGTGTGGCGTGTTATTTGCGAGAGCAACTTCCCGTTTAGGCCTTGGGCATCTCGGGGGATGGGTAAGGCGTCGGTGGCAATGTCGTAGTGGGACACTACCCCAGCGTCGATGATGTTTTCGTCTGCGCCCGAGTCGACCAGCACGGACAGAGGGAGGGATTGACCATTGTGGTAAAGCGTGGCACTGAATTGCATATTTGGACCGGAACTGGGAACAAATTTAAGGCTTGTGCATGTGCCCAGCGTCACAGCCGAGCCCCGTCGTTTGGGCGAACCGGACATGAGGCGATGGAGTGACCTAGTTGCCCGCAGTACAGACATGCCCCTGACCTGAGTCTGTAACGGCGTTCGCGGAGAGGAAGGCGAGAGTGGTCGAGGTCCATGGGCTCCGAATCGTCGGTTCTGCGGTGCTGCAGCGGGACGCTATTAACGGGGCGCTCCTGCTCAGCGGCCCTGTGGCTCTGCAGCGGGACACTGTTGACGGTGCTGGCCTTTTCACGGCGGCGTTCCCGGAGACGCGTGTCCAGCTCTCTGGCTAAGTTAATCAAGTTGTCAAGGGAAGTAGGCTTCTCTTTCGACGCCAATTTGTCCTTTAGAACTTCGCTGAGGCCCTGGCGAAAGGCTCCGCGTAATGGTTCATCGTTCCACTGGGAACTCGCTGCCAGAATACGGAATTCGATAGCGTACTCGCTCACACTACGGTGTCCTTGGTGGATGGTAAACAAGGCGGCCGTTCTATCCGAACCACCGGGAGGATGGTCGAAGACCTTTTGCATGTCGGCGATGTACCCGGAGTACGAATTGCAGAGGGGGGAATTACTGAAGTGTAGGGCTGTCGCCCATTCTAACGCGGGCCCCGTCAGCAAACCAGACAGGTAGGATATTTTGGATTTTCGCTCTGGAATGCTACGGTGTCAGAGGTTGTTGCCCAAACACTAAAGAGCATTGGAAGAGGAAGGCACGACATTTGGCAACGTTTCCGTGGTAACGCTCTGGCGAGGGTACGTGAGGTTCCCGGGACTGGGATACTATAGTTGGGGATACCACGAGTGGAGAGACAGCAGGCGGAATTGACTGGGCTGTTAAATATGCTTCGAAACGCTTGAATCGTTTGTCTCGCTCCTCGGCGCTGAGAGTGAGAGCGCTGAGTTGGTCTCATCCAGTATCTGTGAGTGTTGATTTACCAGACTGGCGTGTCCATTGACGGCGGCCTGGATGCTGGTGCTCCATTCACCGGCCTCCTGTGCTGCTGAGTCCGACATCATGGTCGCAGTGTTCTGTGAGGATGGGGGGTTCTTGCGGAGCCCAATAGCAAAACACAGGAGGAGAGAATGGAGCGGTTTAGGGTTCTTTAATTATTTTTCCCAACCAAGCAGAGTATAACAGGAATGTGAAACAGGAATGTGAACAACACGGAGGTTATAATGTTCTTGGGGGGAAGAAGAATGAGAGCAGGTGCACTTCAGTGCAGCTGTCGGCAGCGAGAGAGAGAGGACACAGGTCTTGCGCTTGAGAGCAAGCAGGAGTCCTCTTTGCGGGGCTCGAGACGTCAGGGTGGAAGGACGCTGGGGCTCGAGAGTTCAGGGTGGAAGGACGCTGGGGCTCGAGACGTCAGGGTGGAAGGGCGCTGGAGCGAAGTCCTGGTGCACAAGAAACAGAAGGTTAGGGCAAGCATAAACAGGGGTAGTTACAGCTGGTCTTCAGGTAGCGTCGTCGTACCTCGGTAGGCAGTTTAACACTGCGACGTTGGATGACGGGTTCTGCCAGTTGAAGTAGGGAACGCTTGATGAGGTGATCTCTTGCAGCCGCTCCTCATCTGGCAGACACAAGCTCTGATCGTGACAACATCAGCATTATGGTTGCCCTCAAAGGGCCAAATAATGTATAAATGTAATGTAATGTAAAATAAATGTAAGTACTCCTATTGTTACACATATTGTAGGTCAGGGTGAAATTGAACCTGGCGAAGAACAGCGCCCAGCGGGCCTGGCGGGAGTTCAGGCGCTTGGCCGTCTGGATGTAGGCGAGGTTCTTATGGTCCGTCCAGACCAAGAAGGGGATCTCTGAGCCCTCCAGCCAGTGCCTCCACTCCTCCAGGGCCAGCTTGAGTGCCAGGAGCTCCAGGTTTCCGATGTCATAGTTGACCTCTGCTGGGGTCAGGCGGCGAGAGAAGAAGGCGCAGGGATGCAGTCTCTGGTCGAGAGCGGAGTGTTGGGAGAGGACCGCCCCTACTCCGGTACTAGAGGCGTTTACCTCCACCACGAACTGGTGGGACGCGTCCGGCTGGATGAGGATGGGCGCGGAGGTGAAACGCCGGCGCAGCTCGGCGAAGGCGGAGTCCACCTTGTCAGACCAGACGAAGGGCACAGAGGGCGAGGTGAGTTGGGTAAGGGGTGCAGCGACCCGGCTGTAGTCTCTGATGAAACGCCGGTAGAAGTTAGCAAACCCCAGGAAGCGTTGGAGCTGCTTGACGTTGGTGGGCCGGGGCCAGTCGGACACCGCCTTGATCTTCTCGGGGTCCGCCCGGATCCGGCCGCTCTCTATGATGTAGCCGAGGAACCCGATGGAGGAGACGTGGAACTCACACTTCTCCGCCTCTCCGCCTTGACGAACAGCTTGTTCTCCAGTAGGCGTTGGAGGACCCGGCGGACATGCTGGACGTGCTCCTCCATAGAGTGGGAAAAAATCAGAATGTCATCCAAATAAACAAAAACAGAGCGGTTAAGGACATCACGAAGGGGCGTTGGTCAGCCCAAAAGGCATTACCTTGTACTTGAAGTGACCGGGTCTTAAAGGGCGTCTTTCACTCGTCCCCCTCCCGAACACGGACAAGGTGATAGGCATTTCTGAGGTCCAGCTTTGTGAAAATGGTGGCACCTTGCAGGGGTTCAAAAGCAGAGTTAATCAATGGCAGGGGGTACTTGTTCTTGACTGTGATGTTGTTGAGACCCCGGTAATCAATACAGGGGCGAAGGGAGCCATCCTTCTTGGAAACAAAAAAGAAACCCACGCCGACAGGAGAGGAGGAGGGGGTAATAATGCCTGAGGCCAGGGACTCGTGGACGTATTTCTCCATGGACTCTCTCTCTGGGCATGAGAGGTTAAACAGGCGGCTAGCGGGGAGCGTGGCTCCCGGGAGCAGGTCTATAGCACAGTCGTACTGGCGATGAGGAGGTAGGGAGAGAGCTTGTTGTTTGCTAAACACAGCCTCTAGGTCGTGGTAAATTGGAGGAACAGTCGAGAGGTCAACAGGTTCGTTGGGAACGGGAGAACCAGTGGTGACCGCACCGACCGGAGACAAGAGGCGTGACAGTGAGCACTCCAGCTCGTGACTGAGCCCGTTGGCCAATTTATTACAGGGTTGTGTAGCTTTAGCCAAGGCATGCCTAGAACGATTGGGTTATGGGGAGAATCAGTGACGTGAAAACGGATCTCCTCGCTATGATTCCCGGAGAGTTGAAGGCGGAGAGGCGTGGTGTGGCGTGTTATTTGCGAGAGCAACTTCCCGTTTAGGCCTTGGGCATCTCGGGGGATGGGTAAGGCGTCGGTGGCAATGTCGTAGTGGGACACTACCCCAGCGTCGATGATGTTTTCGTCTGCGCCCGAGTCGACCAGCACGGACAGAGGGAGGGATTGACCATTGTGGTAAAGCGTGGCACTGAATTGCATATTTGGACCGGAACTGGGAACAAATTTAAGGCTTGTGCATGTGCCCAGCGTCACAGCCGAGCCCCGTCGTTTGGGCGAACCGGACATGAGGCGATGGAGTGGCCTAGTTGCCCGCAGTACAGACATGCCCCTGACCTGAGTCTGTAACGGCGTTCGCGGAGAGGAAGGCGAGAGTGGTCGAGGTCCATGGGCTCCGAATCGTCGGTTCTGCGGTGCTGCAGCGGGACGCTATTAACGGGGCGCTCCTGCTCAGCGGCCCTGTGGCTCTGCAGCGGGACACTGTTGACGGTGCTGGCCTTTTCACGGCGGCGTTCCCGGAGACGCGTGTCCAGCTCTCTGGCTAAGTTAATCAAGTTGTCAAGGGAAGTAGGCTTCTCTTTCGACGCCAATTTGTCCTTTAGAACTTCGCTGAGGCCCTGGCGAAAGGCTCCGCGTAATGGTTCATCGTTCCACTGGGAACTCGCTGCCAGAATACGGAATTCGATAGCGTACTCGCTCACACTACGGTGTCCTTGGTGGATGGTAAACAAGGCGGCCGTTCTATCCGAACCACCGGGAGGATGGTCGAAGACCTTTTGCATGTCGGCGATGTACCCGGAGTACGAATTGCAGAGGGGGGAATTACTGAAGTGTAGGGCTGTCGCCCATTCTAACGCGGGCCCCGTCAGCAAACCAGACAGGTAGGATATTTTGGATTTTCGCTCTGGAATGCTACGGTGTCAGAGGTTGTTGCCCAAACACTAAAGAGCATTGGAAGAGGAAGGCACGACATTTGGCAACGTTTCCGTGGTAACGCTCTGGCGAGGGTACGTGAGGTTCCCGGGACTGGGATACTATAGTTGGGGATACCACGAGTGGAGAGACAGCAGGCGGAATTGACTGGGCTGTTAAATATGCTTCGAAACGCTTGAATCGTTTGTCTCGCTCCTCGGCGCTGAGAGTGAGAGCGCTGAGTTGGTCTCATCCAGTATCTGTGAGTGTTGATTTACCAGACTGGCGTGTCCATTGACGGCGGCCTGGATGCTGGTGCTCCATTCACCGGCCTCCTGTGCTGCTGAGTCCGACATCATGGTCGCAGTGTTCTGTGAGGATGGGGGGTTCTTGCGGAGCCCAATAGCAAAACACAGGAGGAGAGAATGGAGCGGTTTAGGGTTCTTTAATTATTTTTCCCAACCAAGCAGAGTATAACAGGAATGTGAAACAGGAATGTGAACAACACGGAGGTTATAATGTTCTTGGGGGGAAGAAGAATGAGAGCAGGTGCACTTCAGTGCAGCTGTCGGCAGCGAGAGAGAGAGGACACAGGTCTTGCGCTTGAGAGCAAGCAGGAGTCCTCTTTGCGGGGCTCGAGACGTCAGGGTGGAAGGACGCTGGGGCTCGAGAGTTCAGGGTGGAAGGACGCTGGGGCTCGAGACGTCAGGGTGGAAGGGCGCTGGAGCGAAGTCCTGGTGCACAAGAAACAGAAGGTTAGGGCAAGCATAAACAGGGGTAGTTACAGCTGGTCTTCAGGTAGCGTCGTCGTACCTCGGTAGGCAGTTTAACACTGCGACGTTGGATGACGGGTTCTGCCAGTTGAAGTAGGGAACGCTTGATGAGGTGATCTCTTGCAGCCGCTCCTCATCTGGCAGACACAAGCTCTGATCGTGACAACATCAGCATTATGGTTGCCCTCAAAGGGCCAAATAATGTATAAATGTAATGTAATGTAAAATAAATGTAAGTACTCCTATTGTTACACATATTGTTTCTGTGTTTTGTATTGAAATGGGGTGCACTTCTTGTTGTGTACTGATGTCCCACACTGTTACGTGGTTACGTCATAAGGAGCGGAGGCGGTGCCGCCGGGGAGTCACGTGTATGCTGAGAGCAATACTAGTGTACTGTGTGCACTAGAGGGGTCCCCAACCTTTCTTGCACCATGGACCGGTTTAATGTTGGCACTTCAATGTGTGGCAGCTCGATTTATATGGAATTCGTTAAACGTATCCGTTGTCTGTTTAACGCTGTCTGTTTTTCCGGCAGTCGGCCGGACATTAAACAGCAGTCTGTTATAATCATATTTATGTTAAGAATTTTATTAGTGAACGAATTTTGTTAGATTGCACATTTTTATTAATTATATCAAGCGGAGAACTGAGAAATTCGGCACTACTGATGAATGATACCGTTAATACGGCAGAGAGAGGGAGAGATAGCGACAGGCATTTGATTTTCATGAAGCAGCACCACGGCGGGTACATAATTGTTACACATGCACAGCAGAAACAGACCTGAATGTATGAAAAACACAACTCACTATAACGCAGAATAAGTGGGATCCCAAAGGCTTATCTTTTAATCCATGGTGCTTGGTCTTGATGTGCAGCAGTTTTGAAGGCTTCGGTGCCTCGCAGGCTTATTATTTGAGTATGTTTTTCCTCCACACATTGCAGGTGCACCATCTGTAGTTAGTCCCACCAACTTTTCCCAGGGTAATTTATTTTTACTTACAGACTTCTCCACCTCAGTAAAAATGTCCCGCCCGTTGTGGTCTCACGCATGGCAGCTATATCCAATAGCTCCTCGGTGACAGAGAGGTCCAACTTAACGCCTCTGATGAAGATAGATAGCTGTGCTGTATCCGTGTTGTCAGTGCCAGCTAATGAAAAAGCCTCATAACTGCGTGACTCTTCGGCCAGTTGTGTTGCCAGATTTCCTGCTAGTTCCTTAACTCTGTCCGCGATGGTGTTTCTTGACAAACTGACGTTTTAAAAAGTCTGTACCTGGTCGGGACACACCTGCTCACACACCTTCAGCATGCACTGCTTCAAAAACGCACCATCTGAAAACGATTTTGAAGCCCTGGCAATTGCTTCAGCCACAATAAAGCTTGCCTTCACTGCTGCATTGTTTTTAGCTGTAGCTTTTGTGAACATGTTTTGCTGCCTTTTAATTCTTGTACAAGTCGTTTCTTTTCTTGGAGGCTAAATCTGGCGTGTGTTTGGTGTTTTGTGTCAGAATGCCGACGTAAATTATATTCTTTGACGACTGACACCGACAACAGACATACAGTTTTTTCTCCTTGAAGCACAAACATGTATTGATCTTCCCATCTTTCTTGAAACTGCCTTCCATCTGCATCAACCTTTCTTTTCCTGGAAATCTTTTACATCATATTTGTAATTCGACCTGTCCCACTGTCACTTCACGCGTTCGCAGGTCACCTCACTCAACTTCGCTTGTGCTTCGGGTTTCGAGTTACAAGCCGTTGTGGACGAGTGACCACGCCCATTTGTGAACGGACTGACTCGCGCGACTGAATGAATGAATGGCAGCTTCCCGCCACTAGATTCTGAATTAATGAATGGCAGCGGATGGCCAAACCAGCAAGCTCTCGTGGGCCACATAAAATAACGTGGCAGGCCACATTTGGCCCGCGGGCCTTGAGTTTGACACATATGCTTTAAACCATCTTTCTTTATGTAGACACCTGAATATGTCTAACCATAATTCAATGTGTCTAACCTAATTCCTTGTACTCTACTGTGTTCAGGATAATGTTGTGTAAACTCCCCTTTCTAACATTGACAGTTATTAGTGGAGCGTGCACTGGACTGCCGCCAGGGGGAGCTGGTGTGACGTTGGGCAGGACAGATGACAGAAGAGGAAGATAGGGCTGAAGGCAGAACTCAGACAGCGGAACACCCTCTTCATCGTTTGGACACAGAAGCGAGCGAACCTCTAGACACTAAGGACACGCGAGATATGACCCCCACCACGGGGCGGGTTAGTAATGTCGTATGCGATAGCTTAGCTTCCAGTTAATGCTAAAGAGACATTGTGAACAAAGAAGCAGACGAGTTACTGCCGAAGGGTGTGGTAGATATTGCACACGTTGCGTTTTAGTTAAAGTATAGGCGACATGGGAGGGGATCATTTCGATCCACAGCTTAGCTTCAGTTAGGCCTAGCACCACAGTTTAGTCTGTGTGTCGCAGCAGCGGACTCCCCAAACGGACGTCGCCGGACTACACCCACCTCCAGCCGTCGTCTGCCTAACGTCAACCCAGCCCGCCCCTGCCTGTCACAGGTGACAAACACGGGACGGTTCGACGGCCATCTCGCAACGCGGACATTCGTTGCGGGAGCAGGCCAGCCTGGGTTAAGTACACACGAGCCAGTTACAGTGACCACTCTGAGTGCTGGAGTCTGGGGTAAACATTCTCTTTGTGCGGCGCGTGCTCTTTTAGAGGCGAAGAGAATCAGTACTTTGAACTGGCCTGTGTACCATTGATTAGAGGCGCCCCGACGTTTGTTATTTTGGGGACTGCCGGCTTAGATAGGACTTTTGTTTTCAATGTGGGCCCACTGTCTTTTGGTGAAATGTGTTGTGTGATAGCCCAGCATTTCAACCCTTAAAGGGACAGGGTCCATTACTGTGTATTGACCAGTGTGGGAAGAGATTTAATCATTGTGTTGCGTAAGCGGGAAGAGCTTTAATCATTGTGCCTCGTGTAAGCGGGAAGAGCTTTGGTCATTGTGCCTCGTGTAAGCGGGAAGAGCTTTGGTCATTGTGCCTCGTGTAAGCGGGAAGAGCTTTGGTCATTGTGCCTTGTGTTAACCATATAGTAGTTTCAGTAAAGAGAACGAAAAGGGATCACTGTGTGCGTGTCTGTTAATGTGTTGTCTTGTTTAACCCCTTCCTTTCGGGTAAGGTATATTATTGTTTAACCCCTTCTTACCCACGGCCTATACATCATTGGGACAGGTCTCTGCTCATCAGCAAGGAAAGGTACTGCTTTGGGGAGAAAGTATATCATCTATCACTACTGCCACCGGGTGTGGGAGGGTGCGGGAAGTATTCGGAGAAGTGTGGGTGTGTGGGGAATTACTGCGAGTCGCCCTGGAGGGCAAGAAGGACCAGCGCACCACCCCTAGGTTAGTAAATCCTAGGCCCCATCCACTCCCTCTGCTAAAGCTCCACTCTAATACTCCTGCACTACAGTCGGGGATTCAGCCGGACTCAGATCTGCTGCGTTCCCACTACCTGGTGACAGTGTACATCTACTCTCATAAAGTAGGGATAATCCACCCTGCTACATTTACAGGAGAACCATCAGCGATTCAACTATAATCAATGTGTTATCAATGAGATTCAAGTATCTTATCGGGTGCATTGACCCTTTAACTCTCCCTCTTTACAAGAGAAATATCAGTACCCATATATACAATGTGCATCAATCAAATACAAAATACAATATCAAAATACAAAAGGTGAAAAGGGGACAAAAGCCCTTGGAAGTCCTTGTATTCAAGTTCAATCAGTTCGTATCATAGAAAAGGATAGTATGACCTTCATATCCTTGGAAGTTCTTGTGATTCAAGTTCAATTAGTTCGTTAATTCCTGATCCACTTCCTCACTGGGAGTGAGAAAGGCAATTCACAATCCTACCTGATTGTTGAAGCAACGGTCCGGGCAGTTTGTATGCGGTAACAGGGGTAACTGATCAGGCTCCTGGGTATAGCCCTGATCTATATCTGAGATTCTTTGGGTTGGCTCGCCATCTTGTGTCGGTCCGGCACAATGCCTCGTCCCGCGTGGGCACATGTGATGAGTGGTGGTGGGTCAGGACTCCTGGGAACTCTTCCCGGGGGTGGAAACGAGGGGTATCAAAAACCTGGCCTGCATAACAGGCTATGCAGAAAATAAAAGCTATTTATCATCTTTCATTGCTTTTAGAATGGATAATCAATTAGGCTACCTTTGGCTATGCTAAGCTAAGTAGGCTACAATGTCACAGCACGTGGGAACATCCATTTGACTTATGCTAAATTAGGCTAAAGTGCACTAGCACATGGAAACATTCCACATTCCACATTAAACTCTCAAAAGCAACCGAAATGTATATAGACCATGTTCTTATCATACAGCATATCAATACAATTATAAGTACTTCTGAAATGGTTTCTTTATAGTTTTCATTTAACCAAATTGAGCTTGGAGCTTCGCTAGCATGACTCAGGGTGAAGCTACATTGTTAGCTAGCAATACAGTTTGCCGATGCAGCTCGTGTCGTGTGGATAACGTTGTTAGCCGATTAGCATTGAGCTAGCGATATTACACATTCGACAATGAAACAGCACAATATTGATGAAACTCACCAAAACCGTCTTTGGAAGTGGTATGTTCTTTAACAGCAACAACCTCTTCGGTTTTGTAACTGGGGGAATCTTTTATGACTGTTTGGTAACTATTTCGTGGTGCTACTTCGTTACGGTTCTATCAGCATTCAGCATCTGGTCATTCTCCGTCAGTCTCTAATCTCATCTGGTGCAAGGCAAGGCGTGAACTGCTCACCTAACTAACGTTCTGAGGTCACTTAAAGCGGCAGTGAGGCAATTCAAAGGATTTGGTCAAAACATTGTTAACCTCACATGAATATACATATAACCAAATAACATGAACTGTTTATGTTCTTACACAATAGCATTAACTATTTATGTTCTTATTCAATGGCATTAACTATTTATGTTCTTATAACTAAAGTTATGAATCTGAAACCTGGGTTACATAGGCTATACTGGCACACCTACTTCCAGTGAATGACGCTAAGCTAGGTTAACCGTGCGGCTGTTCCCTAAGCCTAATACCGGTTCCTGACAGGCAGCGAGCGAGCGAACTGGAGACAAAATCGCGCGCGACACTGTCCTGATATGAGGCGGCGCGTGTCAGAGTGTGTCTGTGTGTGTGTGTGTGTTACCTGGAAGCACACAGGGGCAAAGCAGCCTGCGATTCTTGACCAATAAAAAGTGTTTAGGGGCGGGACTCGGCCGCGTAATCGCTCAACTAGAGACACAGCGAGCGAATATTTGAGGGGTGGACGACATCGCTGCTCAGTTCGCTGTCGCTCGCGGCAGGTCAGGATAGTCTGATTGAAACGAATAAATTTTTATCATTTTCGCAATCACGCTCGCTCGCGTCACTGCCTGTCAGGAAGGGGTGTAATGCATGCACAGAGAAGAAAAGGGTATGTATCTGCTTATCTAACTCCAGGGTAGATGGCAAATAAGCAAATTTCCCAAAAAGTTGGCGTGTTCCTTTAATAAGGAAGATCTGACGCTGATGAACGGAGACCCATGCTTCTTGTAGTATAGATTGATGAATGGGAACAGGTGTGGAGCCTCTATCCATCAGCGTGATTTCTATAACCTGTGCCGATTGCACGCCCTGTAGAACGCGGGCCGAAGTGCAGGGGGTGTGTGAGACACACAGAGGATTGAGCTGAAGTGACGGGGGTGTGTGACGGCGGTACAGAGGGTTGTGGAGGTGAAACCATAACACGTTGTGGCATATGACCGACCTTTAAAAGTTCATGGTGTGTTTGGACATGATCATGTGTGCTTCAAAGCCACCTCCATCGTCACAGTGCCTAAAACACTCCTCTACCACAAGCCTCAATGACTTCCGCCCTGTTGCACTCACCGCCATCATCATAAAGTGCTTCGAGAGGCTGGTCCTGGCTCACCTCAAATCTGGCCTTTCACCCTCACTGGATAAACACCAATTCGCCTACCGTGAGACCAGGGCTGCATTCTGCCCTCTCCCACCCGAATGAGAGCACTCCCTGCATTGGAGACTATTCATCACAAATGGTGTCTGAGGCAGCATTGCCAAGGACAAACTTTGAACTCCGTTGCCTCTACTCAATTTATACCTGTCTACACTGCTTTACACTGTAATCATAACTACCTACCTCAAACTATAATCTACTATACCTTTATATGATAGCATGCACAATAATGCTGTATACACTGTATATATATATTTATTGTATATATATTTCCATATATGTCTGAATATACCTGCATATAATTTCTATATACTTATTTATACACCTGCATATAACCCATATAACTCTGTATGATAGCATGTACAATAATGTTGTATATATAGCAATACAGAAATACATAGATTTATATTTACCTTATATACCGTATACAGTATACAGTTACAGTATACAGTGGCTAAGCAATCATTTGGTAATCAGAAGGTTCCCGGTTTGATTCCGCTCCTTCCGGCAGCTCATAAAAGTGTCCTTGAGCAAGACACTTAACCCCTAACTGCTCCCGATGAGCAGGTTAGCACATTGCATGGTTGCCTCCACCATCGGTGTGTGAATGTGTGGGTGAATGTGAGACATAAGTAATAAGTTGTAACATGCTTTGGATAAAAGTATAATAATAATATAATAATAATAATAATAATAATAATAATAATAATAATAATAATAATAATAATAATAATAATAATAATAATAATAATATAATAATATATTATGATACTTATATATAATAATTTGTACATACCTGTAGATAGTACTATATATATATATATATATATATATATATATATATATATATATATATGTTAGAGCTGGGACGTTAACGGCGTTAACGTGCTGCGTTAACGCAAGACTAGTATCGCGCGATAATATAATTGACGCTGTTA
Source organism: Notolepis coatsorum (assembly GCF_963971535.1). NCBI lineage: Eukaryota > Metazoa > Chordata > Actinopteri > Aulopiformes > Paralepididae > Notolepis > Notolepis coatsorum. Next base: position 228,009,939 of record NC_140165.1, read on the forward strand.
ATCTTTTTCTCAACATTGGGTCTGTACTGTCCTTAAATAGTTGCCGTAGTTCACAGCTGTGGTGCCCGGAAGTGATTGCACGTATGTACCGGAGCTGTAGTCAGAATAATGTGTTAAACTAAAGTAACTTTAGTGGTCCGGTAATCATTGTTATACAGGTGAGGTTAAGAAGTCCTCAGGATATAACACAATTCGGCGATGAGGACGTCTGAATCTGCGCAATGCAAGAAAGAAGAAGTCCGTTGAGAGCTTTGTTTACATTATTAACGTTAGCTTAGCGAGTTAGCATGTTAGCTCACGTTGATCGGGCGGCACTTGGAAACATCTACAAGAGGAGGAAATCCACTTTACACACTAAAGGAAGGATCGACTGGACTATCACAACAGAAATGGCTTGGGTTATTGGAAATATTGGACCGTTTGATGACAATGTGGAGCAATATGAAATGAAAATGGGAGACCCTGATGTAAACAAGACAAACGTCTTTCCCTGGTCTGCATCCCCTTAACAATTGTGTGTATTGAGCCGTACTCAGACTGTAGTAGCTGTTCAGTGTTCTCTTGGAGGTGGACCTGAGACTGTAGTAGCTGTTCAGTGTTCTCTTGGAGGTGGACCTGAGACTGCAGTAGCTGTTCAGTGTTCTCTTGGACCTGAGACTGTAGTAGCTGTTCAGTGTTCTCTTGGAGGTGGACCTGAGACTGTAGTAGCTGTTCAGTGTTCTCTTGGAGGTGGACCTGAGACTGCAGTAGCTGTTCAGTGTTCTCTTGGATGTGGACCTGAGACTGTAGTAGCTGTTCAGTGTTCTCTTGGATGTGGACCTGAGACTGTAGTAGCTGTTCAGTGTTCTCTTGGATGTGGACCTGAGACTGTAGTAGCTGTTCAGTGTTCTATTGGAGGTGGACCTGAGACTGTAGTAAGTAGCTGTTCAGTGTTCTCTTGGATGTGGACCTGAGACTGTAGTAGCTGTTCAGTGTTCTCTTGGATGTGGACCTGAGACTGTAGTAGCTGTTCAGTGTTCTCTTGGATGTGGACCTGAGACTGTAGTAGCTGTTCAGTGTTCTCTTGGATGTGGACCTGAGACTGTAGTAGCTGTTCAGTGTTCTCTTGGAGGTGGACCTGAGACTGTAGTAGCTGTTCAGTGTTCTCTTGGATGTGGACCTGAGACTGTAGTAGCTGTTCAGTGTTCTCTTCATTCATGGAACTGTTACTGTAACTGAGGGGTACAATTCCCTGACTGTATGGTTAGATATGATACTTACTACCACTACCTCTTGTACTTTAGACTCTGGCCACCCAGTACTAGGTATAAATAATTATGATAAACACTCCCACCTGATGAAACGGATCCAACACAAATGTACCAAGTCGAAAGTCTGCGTTTAATAATAATACATAGCAAAGGGTATGTACAACGATCACTTAATTACATTTATGATTTGAAATAGTATGCACTTTTATGGCAAATGAGTATTCGTAGGTAGATCAATATCGAATGTCCAATCTCTGATTGCGCAGGAAGCAAATATACAACCTGGAATATTTAGGGAACAATAGCAATGATACTTGAATGATTATATAGCTGGATACACTAGGGGAAGGTTCCGACTGCTTGTCGGACAGCTGGAGGGGGGGGGGTAGAGTCTGGCTGTATCCCGTCTGGCCGAGGGTATCCTGGGAGAGCCCACAGTCGTGCGACCCGGTGCCCAGCGATCCTCGATCCACAGATGAAAGCAGTTGGACTCTCTGTGGCCGGCGTCCTCCGGTCCACGATGGAGAGACGTGAGGCGACCTCGTCGTGTAGAGCGTCTTCTCACCTGTCGTCCTCTCCGGGGGGGGGTATTTCCAACACACCGCAGTGTTGGCCTTTATCCATAGAATAATCAAAGTACTCAGAGCATAATCCAAGCCGGGGAAGGCTAGCCGTCGTCGGTAGAATAATCCAATATACAGGTCCACTCGCTCTTTGGCCTGGAGCTCCTCGGGTGCAGCTTCACGTGGGGTCAACCACCCTGGATAAGCGTCCAGCTGATGCCCGAAACGATGGGGGTGCTGATTACTATAGAACTCTTACCGCACGAGGCACTACATATGAATAGACTATTATTAGCTTAATAGAATACGTCCAACTCGACGATATAGTGCCAAATATGACTATTCAAATATTAATATACACGATGTCTCAATGCCGATACTGGGCCGAATTGGCCTTACTGCCCACACGTGGTTCGCGGGGAGGCTTTTGCGTCTGTCACTCTGTTGGAGGGTAAGGAACTGGACTAAAAGAAAACTCTACTTTAATAGCGCAGTATATATACGCACTATGAACAAATAGTACCATTAGTGGTGCGGTAGACATATTCCTACGCGGAACTAGGACTTGTCCATACATGTTGAGCGGTACAATTGAACCTGGTCTGAGGGGTATGGCGACCTGGCACCAAGGTCTCGTCCAATGGTAGAATGGAGACTATTATGGGATGTTCAGTAGACTAGAAGGGATATTCAATGCATATTGTACAAGGAATATACAAGGGATATCAGGGGATATACAAATACAATTAAATATATATAAATAAATATATATATTCGGTTTAATCTGATCCTTCAGAACAGCCGCCCCCTAATTGGTCCCAACCCAATTAGTTAAGCAGAGACAGATTAACCGCACTGTCTACCACTCAAGGGTTCGCTGTAAGGGTCAGTCAACTCACAAAGTCATAGGGTCATGGTCATCATCGATTGTGTCTGGGAGTCGGGGCAGTTCTATGAGCCTCGCCACAGGACGGGTGTAAATGCGCCCCTGGACGAGTACTTCAGCTGCTCGGACCTTGCCATCGGCACCGGTGATCACTTTGCTTACGCGGCCAGCCGGCCACATAGCTCTGGGTAGTGACTGGTCAATAATCATGACGACTGTTCCTTCCATCAAATTGTCTCTCTCTTTTACCCACTTCTGGCGGGTCTGTAGAGACGGTAGGTAGTGCAGTAGGAAACTGCTCCAAAACTTGTCGGCTAATACTTGGCTGTACCTCCACATTCGTCGGCCGTTCGCTTCTTCAGGCCGGTACATTGTCTGGGGTAACGCGGGATCTAGCCGCCCCATTAGGAGGGTGTTGGGGGTGACTGGGTCGACATCTGCTACATCACTGGAGACGTAACCGAGGGGCTTTGAGTTCAATACTCCCTCAATCTCCGTGAGGACTGTCATTAGGACTTCTTCCGCCACAGTCTGGGCCCCAAGTACTGCGTACAGGGCTGTCTTTATAGAACGTACTTCTCGTTCCCAAGTTCCACCGAAGTGGGGTGCGTTTGGGGGGTTGAATTGGAAGTCAATCTGGGCTGGAGCGAGGTGGGTCTTAAGTTCTGGGCCCATAGCTTGGAAGCTCTCCCTCAGCTCTCTTTCTCCGCCTTTGAAGTTTGTCCCGTGATCGGACAATAATGTAGACGGTTTTCCTTTCCGTGATGTGAATCTTCGGAAGGCCATAAGGAATGAGTCTGCGCTCATGGTCGGAAGGAGCTCGATATGTATTGCTCTGGTGGTCATGCATTTGAATACAATACCCCACCGCTTCTCGGTGCCTCTTCCTTTCTTTATGTGCAGCGGGCCAAAACAGTCCATGCCTGTTGAGTGGAATGGCTTGTCGCCGAGTCGGAGGCGACATGGAGGTAGGTCAGCCATCCGTGGTATGCTGGGCTGCGCGCGCCACTTTCGGCAGTCTAGACAGGTTCGCTGGAAGCGTCGCACCGCCTCTCTTCCTTGAAGTATCCAGTAACGACGTCTGATTTCCGCGAAGACTCTCTCTGCTCCTGCGTGGTGTACATCCTCGTCGTATTTCTTTATAATCAGCTCTGTGACCTTGTGTCGGCTGTTCAATACGATCGGGTACTTAATGTCATCCGGTAAATTGGGGGCTCTCCGCAGGCGACCACCCACTCTGATGAGGGTATGTGTGTCACTCTCGGGGGCCAGATGAATCAATCTGCTGTCTGATGGGACGGGCTTTCCTCCCTGTAGACAGTCTAGTTCATCGGGGAACGAGTCTCTCTCGCTCGTTGCAGTAGAAGCAGTTCTGCTTCCTCGTAGTCAGCTGCTGACATATCAGCGGGGGACTTAATCTCTGGGTGGTGCCGCAGGAATGTCCGTTGCTGCGCACTCTCTATGGTAATGCAATCGTCTATGTTGGGGTCTGCGGAGACAACAGTGCTCAATCCACAGAACATGGGTTTCTTATTCTCAGCCTCCTGGTCACTTGCTTCCCTCGGGGTGGGCGTGGGCCAATCTCCTTCCGGGAGCTGGAGGAATGCTGGTCCGTCACTGTAGATGTTATGACGGGTTAAGTCATCTAGGGACATTCCCCGGGTGATGACGTCAGCTGGGTTGTGTTTTGTATCAACATAGCGCCAGTTTGCTTCTCCGGTTAACTCTTCGGTTAACTCTTGAATCTCAGTGACTCTGACTCCCACGAAGACTTTGTATTTGCATGAATCCGATTTGATCCAGGCGAGTACTGTCGTGGAATCTGACCACAGGATTGTTCTATGCACCGGAATGGTGAGCTCACGTTGGATGAGCGTGGCTAGATGCGCTCCTGCGAGGGCTGCGCAGAGCTCTAGACGCGGGATAGACTGTTGCTTGCGTGGGGCTATTCTCGAGCGGGCGAGGATGAATGCTGTGTAGATCTCTCCCCCCTCTTCTTGGGCCCGCAAGTAGGCTACTGATCCGTAGGCGACCTCGGAGGCGTCACTGAAGACGTGTAAATCCATTTTACATGTCTCTGGCCTCACCGTGGGTGGGAAGTAGCTTCGGCGTATATTAACGCCTGGGAGTGAGTGGAGTTCCATCTCCCACTCTCTCCAGGTGGATACAAGGTGTGCGGGAATGGGGTCGTCCCAGCCCTGGTCCTTGTCCCACAATGCTCGTACAATCATCTTTGCCCTGGTGGTGTACGGTAGTATACATCCTAACGGGTCATATTGTCGGGCGAGTGTTCTGTACACACTCCGTCTGGTGGTCGGTATTGCCGTCGACCTTCCCTGCTCCTTAGTCAGGGGTTTGTGTCTATAGTGGAGCGAATCTGTTTTGAAGCGCCACACTAGTCCTAGTGTCATCTCTTGGGCTTCTCCTGGGATTGTGGCCATCCAGGTCTCGCTGCTCGCTGCCTTGTCCTCGGAGGAGAGGCTGCGCAGTACGTGCGGATCGCTGCTGGCCCACTGCCTGAGATCAAAGCCGCCTTTGATCAGAGAGGCGCGGAGTTTAAGTAGGAGAGCCTCGGCTTCTTCCTGGGTCGAAACGCTTTGTAGACAGTTATCTACGTAGAAGCTGTTCTTCACACTGTGTCGGACCTCTTCGTCCGCTGCTGGGTCCTCTGCGACATGTCTCTGTAGTGCAAATGTAGCACAGCATGGGCTGCATGTAGTTCCGAAAGGGAGGACTTCCCATTGGTAGATGGCTGGGTGCTCATCTCCTGGCCTCTCTCTCCATAGGAACCGCAACAGGGGCTTGTCCTCCTCTACTAATCTCACCTGCAGGAACATCCCTTTGATATCCCCGCTGATAGCCACCTTGTCCTGGCGGAAGCGGAGTAGTACGCCTAGTAGGGAGGGGCCGAGTGTAGGACCGGGCAATAGCTCTTTATTCAGATTTTGGGATCCGATCTGGTAGCTGCAGTTAAACACGATGCGTCCTTTGCCGTTGTGATGAACCTTGTGGTGGGGCACGTACCACGATTCAGTCGTCTGGTCGGCCTCTTTAATGTCAATCTTTGTGACGTGTCCCGCTGTGATGAGCTTCTCAATCTCAGCGCGGTATACACTTTCTTGGGCAGGGTCCTTGGCTAAGCGCCGCTCTGTGTTTAGTAGGTACCGCTCTGTGGCGTCTTTCTTTGCGTGAAAGGTAGGCATCCCTTCCCGCCGCAGGAGTGGCGTGGCGTATCTCAACACGCCGCTGACTGGGACTCTCTTTGTTCCCGTCTCGAGGAGGTTAATGGCGTAGATGTCGTCTTTAGAGCGAATGTCTTTCTTTTCGTTCTTAAAGGGCATTTGTTCTAAGGTCCATAGCCTCTCTACATGCTGCAGGAGTGCGGTGTCTCCCTCTGTGACTCGGGAGTGGAGACAGCTAGTGGCTGTGGTTCGGTTGAGAGATTTGGCGAGTGGGCCTTGGAGAGTCCATCCTAGGCGGGTCTCGACTGCTGCAGGACAGCCTCTGGGTCCGGTATGAACCCGGTCTATCGGGACAATGAGGTCTGCATGGTCGGAGCCTATCAACAGTGTCGGGGTAGCACCGTCTATGAGTGGGATCGGTAGCTTGCGTAGATGTACATATTTCTCCATCAGCTTGGCTACGGGGTATGTGTACCGCGAGAGTCCTATTTCTTGGCTGGTGAAAGCGTCTGTAATCCTGTACCGTCGCTCGGGCTGGCCGCTTGCTGCGATAGAGAATGAGACATTCTCGCCCTTTATCGTTTTCAAATCTCTTCTTATTGTCCGAATTGTCATTTGGTTTTCGCTCCCCCGCAGCCCTAGCTGGGCCGCAGCGGACGCGAGCAGAAGGGTCTACTCTGACCCGTCATCAAGGACGGCGTAAGTGTCCATGACTTTATTCTGGTAGCTCAATGTCACACGGACTACCTTTAAGAGCACTCTGGCTCCGCTGCTGCTGGCGGGGTCGATGTACATGACGCTTGCTTTGCTGCTTGATGGTGCGGGTGGAGGCCGCCGTCTGTTACTGTCGTGGAGTATGTCCAGATGGGCTCCATCGCACCGACTGCACTTTTTCTTTAAGCGGCATTCGGCTGCCATGTGTGATCGCGCACAGCGAAAACAGCGTCTGTTGGACTTTATCCATTGACTCGCTTCCTCCGCATTCATCTTGGGGAATGAGTCACATTGTGACAGCCAGTGTTCTTTCTCACAGTAGGGGCACACTATCTTCCACTTCTCCTTTCTTGAGGGGGTACTGTGGCTCCTACTGCTTGGCACTGACTCCGATTGGTGCATGACAGTCACCGATCTTCTTCCATCATTTAGTCTCCTGGTTCCTTCTCTGGAGCCAGGGGTGCTCCGTCCGAATGTATCTAGCCGTAAGCTGCTGACTTCTCTCGCCAGGAAGTCGGCTAGATCGAGGAGGTTCGGTTCGGGGCCATTAGGGTCTCGGTGGTCTCTCTGCCGCCTAAATCGCTCCTGTCGGGCGGGCGGTAGCTTCTCCAAGATCCTCTCTACATTTGAGTTGGCGTATAGTTCATGCCTACCCTTTTCCCTCTGCGCTCCCAGCATCCCTACTAGGGACTGCACTCTGATGGACAGGTCGTCCAGTGCTCGATTGTCTGTTGCTGGGGGTAGGCGGTCGATGTGCCTGATCTCCTGGATCACGTAATCCCATATACGTCCATATCTCTGGTCCAACGCTACCAGCGCTGCGGTGTATGGGGTCGTGGAAGTGGCGTAGGCGAGCGCTATGTTGTGCGCGCGGGGTACCTTTAAATGCTTCAGTAGTATCGCGTATTTATGGCGTTCATCAATGACATCCACCAACATTGTCTCCAGACACATGCGGAGCTCCGTATACTGGGCCCGGTTGTCCTGGGTGAAGTCTGGTACCATAGGTGTGCCAATGTATGACGCGGATTGTTGATACATCGGCGAGCGTTGGGGGAGAGGCCTCCTAGGCGAGTCTCCTCCTGCTCCTTGGCGTGGGCTGGTACCGGCTGTGTACCATGGCCCGCTGGTCCAGGTGCTGTTCCTCGGTGCGGGTCGTGCGTCGTGCTCACCCGTGAATAGCGTCGGGGGTCTGTAGCGCAGCTCCGCGGGGGTATAGCCTGGGCTGTACTGGACCTCCTGGTCCGGTAGAGTACTGTGCTGTCGTCGGGCGTGGTTCTCCTCCTCTTCCTCTTCGTCTTCCGTTAGGTCATCCAGGGCTTGTAGTCTCTGATTTAGCCTCTCCGCAGTGTATGCTGCTCCTTCCCGGTGGCTGGGTCTCGCTTGGACCGGTTGGGGAAGGGGGTCTGCGGGGGGTATAAACATCGTCTGTTGGTCAAGTTCAGGGTCGCTTACTCGGCTAGGGGATGCCGCCCTGGAGTGATGTCTAGACGAGTTCCTGGAGCCTCTGGTGGAGGGAGGGGGTGTTGTCCTTCTGATCAGCTGTTCTATTAGTTGCGCTTGTGCTCTGTCGCGCTCGGCTTCGCGCTTGGTGAGATCCGATTCTCTCTGGGCACCGGTGGCGGCGCGCTGGGCGTCGGCCCGGTCTCTTGCCATATTCTCTTCCATCTGAATGCGTCTTATTTCCAGGCGTATGTGCTCTTCTTCGCTCCGTTGCTGTATCTGCAATCGATCGCGTTCACCCTGGAGTCTATCGCGTTCAGTAGAGGCTTTCAGGCTGACGAGGAATGCCTGCTGTAGTATCCTCTCTGCCTCGCTGGGAGAAGACGGTTGTATAGGGGAGCCGTCCCTTGGGGTACTCCGTGCAGAGTCTTGGAGCTCTATCTCCACGGTGCTCTCCTCATCTTCTTCCGTGCCGAGTTCTCTCTCGGTAGTGTTGTCTTCCTCCCGGGACTCGTCGGGGACTACTTCTTCGGTATTGGCGGGGTGTAAAGTCATGTCTGGTTCCCCCTGGTCCCCACGTGAGCTGGGTCAGTTACGTTAGAACCCATAGGGGCCTCTATGGTCGGGGTAGCCTGGTCGTTAGGGTTAGACATAATTTTACTTTCTAATTTTACCGCGTTTACTGTTGGTAGAAGACTAGGTTGTTGACTGACAGCGTAAGCCTCTAGGTACTGAGGGAGCTGTCGTTTGCGCCGCGGGCGTTGTTGGTTAGGAGGATCGTTTCGTGGAGTGTTCATCATAGGCCATTTTAATATTAATAACACTATATTAATATTACACTGATTACCATCCGGCTCGAAGGACCAATTGTAACTGAGGGGTACAATTCCCTGACTGTATGGTTAGATATGATACTTACTACCACTACCTCTTGTACTTTAGACTCTGGCCACCCAGTACTAGGTATAAATAATTATGATAAACACTCCCACCTGATGAAACGGATCCAACACAAATGTACCAAGTCGAAAGTCTGCGTTTAATAATAATACATAGCAAAGGGTATGTACAACGATCACTTAATTACATTTATGATTTGAAATAGTATGCACTTTTATGGCAAATGAGTATTCGTAGGTAGATCAATATCGAATGTCCAATCTCTGATTGCGCAGGAAGCAAATATACAACCTGGAATATTTAGGGAACAATAGCAATGATACTTGAATGATTATATAGCTGGATACACTAGGGGAAGGTTCCGACTGCTTGTCGGACAGCTGGAGGGGGGGGGTAGAGTCTGGCTGTATCCCGTCTGGCCGAGGGTATCCTGGGAGAGCCCACAGTCGTGCGACCCGGTGCCCAGCGATCCTCGATCCACAGATGAAAGCAGTTGGACTCTCTGTGGCCGGCGTCCTCCGGTCCACGATGGAGAGACGTGAGGCGACCTCGTCGTGTAGAGCGTCTTCTCACCTGTCGTCCTCTCCGGGGGGGGTATTTCCAACACACCGCAGTGTTGGCCTTTATCCATAGAATAATCAAAGTACTCAAAGCATAATCCAAGCCGGGGAAGGCTAGCCGTCGTCGGTAGAATAATCCAATATACAGGTCCACTCGCTCTTTGGCCTGGAGCTCCTCGGGTGCAGCTTCACGTGGGGTCAACCACCCTGGATAAGCGTCCAGCTGATGCCCGAAACGATGGGGGTGCTGATTACTATAGAACTCTTACCGCACGAGGCACTACATATGAATAGACTATTATTAGCTTAATAGAATACGTCCAACTCGACGATATAGTGCCAAATATGACTATTCAAATATTAATATACACGATGTCTCAATGCCGATACTGGGCCGAATTGGCCTTACTGCCCACACGTGGTTCGCGGGGAGGCTTTTGCGTCTGTCACTCTGTTGGAGGGTAAGGAACTGGACTAAAAGAAAACTCTACTTTAATAGCGCAGTATATATACGCACTATGAACAAATAGTACCATTAGTGGTGCGGTAGACATATTCCTACGCGGAACTAGGACTTGTCCATACATGTTGAGCGGTACGATTGAACCTGGTCTGAGGGGTATGGCGACCTGGCACCAAGGTCTCGTCCAATGGTAGAATGGAGACTATTATGGGATGTTCAGTAGACTAGAAGGGATATTCAATGCATATTGTACAAGGAATATACAAGGGATATCAGGGGATATACAAATACAATTAAATATATATATATAAATAAATATATATATTCGGTTTAATCTGATCCTTCAGAACAGTTACACTGAGCTTGCACTGCATTTGTTGAGAAACCTGCTTCTGCAGCAGTCTGTGTGTGAGCAACTACTCAGCAGCATTGTGAATTCAGAGATTCACTAAAAGACACATTGAGAGACAGGTTTGTGTGTGGATTAAGAAATGAAGGTGCACAGAAGAAATTACTGACGGAGAGTGATTTGACACTGGAGAGAGCTGTCAATATCAGTGTAACAATGTTAATGGCATCAAAGGAAGGGCTTTAAAAGAAACACTGAAAATTACAAAAAGAAGAGACATGTTCATGCTGTTGAACAAGGAGATAGAACAGCTAGTGACTCATCAGATGAAGATGAGAGGATAAATCTCCTCCTCTGGTCATTATTTGGGTAGAACACACATATTTTGAATGCCTTCGGCAGACTTAAAAAAAAATTTAGCCATTTTAATCTAGATGAATCTAGATCAATTCCAGGATTGCAGGTAGATTAATCTAGATTAAAAAAATTAATCTATGCCCAGCTCTAATATATGTACATATCCCGTAGCTACTCTTACCAGTCATACCACTGGCCAGTATGACTTACTACCTATTCCTTAGTAGTAGTCTTTATATATTAAATATCCAGTTTAATCACCTCTACATTGTATATTGCTATTGCACTTTACTGTTACATTTGCACTCTGGTTGGATGCCAAAATGATTTTACTTGTAATGTACTGTGCTGTATAATGACAATAAATCTGAATCTAATCTACTCATGCTATTTCCTGTTAGATGATCAAGCCACACAAGAATGAGGACACAGTGTCCCGTATGTGAAGCGTTCATAGCTCTGTGACAGTGAGAGGTTATGATTGTTATGGTTATGCGTATATTGTTATGTTTGCATATAGACTATGAGGTGTCCTGTTGGCGCAACTTGCTAAGCTACATACCATGAATGTTGTATTTCCAAATTGATTGACGGCTCTGTTAACATGAGATAAAAACATTATAATAATAAATAGTTTTTACTGTAATGTTTTATCATGCTGTAAAAGGTTTGTTTACATTGGTCATATTTGTAAACATTGGATGCTTATTTTCCACTTACAACTCAATTATTTGTATGAATGTACCTTAAATGTATAAGTTCAAAAGGATTATAGATTGGGCCTTTAGAAGGGCTACTATCCTCCAATATTTTTTTTTTAAATAAAAAATGTATGTATCCTTTATTTATCCAGGAATGTCCCATTGAGATACAAGATCTCTTCTTCCAGGGAGTCCTGACCAACACGGCACACAACAAGTTTCAACATAAAAACAAGGGCATTAAACAAAAAACATACAAATCAAATACAAACACAGAAGGCCATTTGTGCAGTGGCAAGAAGCATAACGTCGCTGGCGGAAGAAAACCTTGTAACTCCAAAAACCCAACTTTTCAGGAGATGAAAAAAACTAACACAGATTTGAGGGCAAATAGAGTTACAAGGTTTAGACAGATGGTCGGTTTAATGCTTTCCCATTGTTTAAACTTTGTAAAACCACACACACATATGGAGGATGATCTACTGAGTCGATACATTTTTTTTTAAATCAAATTATAAATAATAATAATACAAATTTAATTAAAATGGAGTTACAAGGTTTTCTTCCGCCAGCGACGGTAATCAGATCAGCAATAGCATCAGGTAAAACCGTTGCATGTTTCATGAAGGGCTAGCCGTAGCATACCTTTAATTAAAAGCATTCACAGTAGGGCGGCTACGTGGCGTAGTGGGCAAGGCACTCGCCACGAAATGCTGGAGACGCTGGGCTCGTCAGTTCGAGCCCAGCGCTCCACATTTGCTTTCAGTTTAGCTGGTCGTCCGTACTAATACACATTGGCCGTATTAGGGGGTGGGAAACTGATGGGTGGGGATCGGGCGTTGTGGACAGCGACTCCTACAGGTCGGTTGGTGCGCCTGCGCAGTAGAATCAGGAAGTGTCGGGGGCAGCGTGAGCCTCCCACGCGTTACTCCTCGCCACTGAGAGATCGAGCTGCGCAGGTGAAAAGATGCGACTGCTGTTACCTCAAGTACCGGAGGGGACTTGTGCTATGTATGACTTAGTCCACATTGCAGCCGGCTTGTGGGAGGCAAGAAACAGCATCCGTGACAGGGGAGGGTTGAATTGGATGACACGAAATTGGGATGGGAGAAAAATATAGAAAATGGGAGAAAAAGTGGATAAAAAAAAAGCATTCACAGTAGGAAGTGCCTCTAGACAAAGTTTCACTTGCAGCGTATTCCATAAAAAGGGAGCATAGTAGGAGAATGCAGCATTACCAAGCTCTGACTGCATCAAAGGAACATTTAAAAGCATCCCATTTGCTGCTCGTCTGGTATTAAAAAAGCAAGTATAAAAGGACAGAAGTCTGGGCGGCAGCTAACCTACAGTAGCAATGACTTCAGGATATTGTCTTCTTTGATACAGAGAGGACCATCCTAAATACTGTTATAAAACGGCATGCACATTTCTCGATTCTGATTGGCTAAAACAGTCCATTTACACGTATGTATAGGTCACAATCCACGCTCCTGGTCCCAGGACCCGCCCACAACTGAATCACATCACTCCGCCGTGCGGATTCTTCGGAGAAAACAAGATGGTGGACAATAATCTTTAACAAATGGATATGTTGATAGCGTCATAACGACTAAATATAAAGCGATTCTGTCACGGCGAATGTCTTAGTCCTTTAAACAATGTTGGATGATGTAATTGATGGGTCATGAGTCATTGTAGAACAAAATAAAAATTGCGCAAATTGATTGATTGATTGATTAATTTGCAATCTTTTTTTCTTCTTCCCCTTCCTTGCCAGAGCTCTCTCTCACACTGTCTGGCTTCCAGACACACTCACTCGGTCGCATACACACCCACACACACACACACACACACACACACACACACACACACACACACACACACACACACACACACACACACACACACACACACACACACACACACACAATGTCTTAGTTGCTTAAACAATGTTGGATGATGTAATTGATGGGTCATGAGTCATTGTAGAACAAAATAAAAATCGCGCGAATTGATTGATTAATTAGCCATTTTTTTGTCTTCTTCCCCTCCTTGCCAGAGCTCTCTCTCACACTGTCTGGCTTCCAGACACACTCACTTGGTCGCATACACACCCACCCACCCCACACACACACACACACACACACACACACACACACACACACACACACACACACACACACACACACACACACACACACACACACACTGCATTGATTGATTAATTGCAATTTTTTTTAAATTTTTTGTTTACCTACTTTCAATAGAAGCATCTACTGTAAGAATGAAGTTCTATAGAAAGTAGGTCTGCATCCCCTTAACAATTGTGTGTATTGAGCCGTACTGTATTGTACCCATTCTGCATCTGGTAATACAATTTTCAATCAATCAATCATTCCAATAACAACCACTAACTTCATAATTAAAAACTAAAGAAAAGTTGGATGTGTTAGTTCAGGGGTGGCCAACCAGTCAGAGACTAAGAGCCACAAAAAAATTACTGTGGTACCACAAAGAGCCACACCATATACCAGCGTTTCTCAACCTTTTTTTTCAGTCACGGCACCCTTCATGTGTTTATAGGTCTCACCCTCTGGCCTCTGAAGTTGCTAATGTCTTTTTTATTTTGGGCCTCACAGGGTTAAAAGTACCCTGTGAGACCCACGGTTGCAAAATTACAAAATCACTTTTAGCCATTTAAAAAAATAATGTTTATTTAAAAAATGTTAAAGGGGAACTATTTTACTATTTCTTTCACTATTTGGGCACTTTTACACAATTCCTGTGAGTCTATGGAACACCTAGGTTTTTTTTCAAAAAAAATTCATTGTTTTGTATGTCTAATCAAGTACTAAAAACCGCATTTTTCTACCTCAAGATCTTAAGCCGTTTTGAGGCTGGGCTCCAACCACTGTGTGGCCTGGTGCCAACTGCCACATCAACTGCCACATTATTATGCAGCTGAGAAATCTCTGACATCACAGATATGCACATTTTCAGATGACTCAGTTCAGTGAGGGTGAATATTGTGAGAGGGGAATTTGAAGAATTCGCCAATATGAGAATTAGAGACATATATCCTATTAATATAAGTCCACATAGCTAAGAAACAATGGTAAACACTGAAAAAAGCCATTTATAAGATAGTTCCCCTTTAAGCACATGTATAGTCAATTGGTCCTGTTGTTCAGCCTCACAATGCTATTTGATAGTAAATGTGTTTATATGTCCCACCCTCTGGCCTCTGAAGTTGCTAATTTCTTTTTAATTTGGGCCTCACAGGGTTAACCTCTTAAGCCCGAGATATACAGTAAAAGTGTATATTTTCAGCATTATGTTTGTTTACCAATTATTTTAACTGTTATTAGTGAAATATAAGATTATAGAAATCTCAGGGCATTGAGTCGGAAACCGGCGCATATTGACAGGAGGAAGTGGCACAGCCAAAAGTGAGTGTAGTCTTTTGAAGGAAGAGACTCAGGGCTTTCAAATTTCGAAAAACTACCCTACCCAGCTCACACCAGCCCGTCAATCATCTGACTTCTGGATTTACTTTTTAATTTCTCTTATTTTTTGGGATGATCTCCCACAAACCTGAACGTTATTGCCATAAAACAGAACGCAGTTAGTTTCTCTACCTTTCTGTGAACGTCTTGCAAAAAACGGTGTTGCAATATGATGAAAAATGGTGGAGAAATTTACATTATAAAAAAGATGGCAGAATTCAGTACTGTATCTACAAAACCTTCTGTTTAATCATCTTCCCTTTATTCATTTGCTTAGATTTTTCAGGTCTGGTCAATTTTAGCATGGTGTTATTTACAGTCAAAGATAATTTTTTTTTTTAAATAGAATTGATATTCTCCTTTGGTTCATTACAATTTACTCAAGCCTAGTAACAGACACACTATTTCTGACACTGATCCATATATGTCCCTAGATTCAGATACCAAGAACATGCAAATGGACCATTTAAAAAAAATTGTAAATGTTTATTCTACGTCCTTATGGAATGAGTGACATAAAAAAAAAAAAAAGTAAAAAAAAAAAAAAAGGGTAAAAAAAAATAAAAAAAAATATTTTTTTTAAATTTTTTTTTATTTTTTTTTATGGATGGAAGAGCCGCACATTGACGGGCAAAGAGCCGCATGCGGCTCGCGAGCCGCGGGTTGGCCACCCCTGTGTTAGTTGGTTGGATGTCTTAGTTGAAAGGCAGTTGGATGTGTTAGTTGGTTGGATGTCTTAGTTGAAAGGCAGTTGGATGTGTTAGTTGGTTGGATGTCTTAGTTGAAAGACAGTTGGATGTGTTAGTTGGTTTTTCAATAAATCTTCAATTAATGTGTGTTTATTGTATAGCAATAAGGTTGGATGAATGTGGCAGTTGTATAAAAGCATTACACCACTTGCAGTTGTGATTTGTGAAAAATAAACCATGCATAGGGGGGTCTAACGACCCTCGGCTGCGCCTCAGGCCTAACGACCACCCTAGGCATGGTTTATTGTTCAAAAACCACTTCTGCGCGTGATGTAATGCTTAATTATACAACGGCATGCAAATTTCTCGATTCTGATTGGCTGAAACAGTCATTTTACACGTCTTTATTGGCAACAATTCCACGCTGCTGGCCCAGGACCCGCCCACAACCGAACCACATCACATCACTCCGCCGGATCACAAGAAGGTGGACAATAATCTTTACAAATGGATATGTTGATAGCGACTAAATGACTAAATATCAAGCGATTCTGTCACAGTGAATGTCTTAGTCGTTTAAACAATGTTGGATGATGTAATTGATGGGTCTTGAAACATTCTGTAACAAAAGAAAAATCGCGGATTGATTGATTGATTAATTTTCAAAAAAAAATTCTATTTCTTTTCCCTTTCGACTGTCAGCGCTCGCTCTAGTCTCCACCCACCGCCACCCCCCCCCCCCCCCCCCCCCCACACACACACACACACACACACACACGCACGCACACGCACACACACACACACACACTCTGCCTGCAACGCGGGGGATAGTCAGAGAGCTGGGTGCTGCGCTGTTCTAAGTGAGCATGGCCTATTGAGTTGATTGATTGATTGATTGATTGATTGCTAATTTTATTACTGTACGCTTGGTTTCCAACTGGTTAAGTTTAGGCCCTCTACAGTAGGTTTAAAAAAATAAATAAAAGAATAGGGCGAAGAAAACGTTTTTTTCCTATAGGGCAAAGAAAACTTTTTAATTTGTTTTACCTACTTTATATAGAAGCATCTAAGAATGAAGTTCTATGGAAAGTAGGTCTGCATTCCCTTAACAATTGTGTGTATTGAGCCGTACTGTATTGTACCCATTCTGCATCTGGTAATAAAATTTTCAATCAATCATTCCAATAATACACAGTTGGATGTGTTAGTTGTTTGGATGCACTTCAAGCTGCTTCCACATGAGGCAACTTCTCTCAATCATTCCAATAATACACAGTTGGATGTGTTAGTTTGGTTGGATGCACTTCAAGCTGCTTCCACATGGAGGCAACTTGTCTTTTTTGTAGTTGTGGGAAAAACTTTTTCTGGCGGATGGTTTTTTCAATAAATCTTCGATTAATGTGTGTTTATTGTATAGAAATAAGGTTGGATGAATCTGGCAGTTGTATAAAAGCTTTACACCACTTGCAGTCGTGATTTGTGAACAATAAACCATGCCTAGGGGGGTCTAACGACCACCCCTAGGCATGGTTTATTGTTCACAAACCACTCCTGCGCGTGATGTAATGCTTAAATACAAAGTGCAGTGGTGGGTGCGAGAGCCTGAAACGTATAGCAGCATGGTACGCAGAATCCATCTTTTTAATGTATACGCCTAATAAATGTGTCCCCTTCGAGTTGGCCACTCGTGTTCTGTTTGTGTGGGGGGGGGGGGGGGGGGGTGCAGAGGTTAAAATGTGAAATGCCCACTATTGAACTCTTTTAAATACCTATAAGCACAACAATGATTTCACAAGGACCAGTCTAATTGTAACTAAGCTATTTGCAAATACTGTATGTAAGAAGCATGTAAGAAGCAAATACGCGCGCAGCACGTAACACAACAACAACAGAGCTGAAAGCAGCTGACGGTAAAAGAGCACGTTGCTACCTACAGTACCCGGAGCTGCTAACTGGCTAACGCTATGAGAGCCAACGTTGCCACCCACAGCACCCGGAGCTGCTAACTGGCTAACGCTACGAGAGCCAACGTTGCCACCCACAGCACCCGGAGCTGCTAACTGGCTAACGTTATGAGAGCCAACGTTGATACCCACAGCACCCGGAGCTGCTAACTGGCTAACGCTATGAGAGCTAACGTTGCTACCCACAGCACCCGGAGCTGCTAACTGGCTAACGCTATGAGAGCTAACGTTGCTACCCACAGCACCCGGAGCTGCTAACTGGCTAACGCTATGAGAGCTAACGTTGCTACCCACAGCACCCGGAGCTGCCAACTGGCCAACGCCATGAGAGCTAACGTTGCTACCCACAGCACCCGGAGCTGCCAACTGGCTAACGCCATGAGAGCTAACGTTGCTACCCACAGCACCCGGAGCTGCTAACTGGCTAACACCATGAGAGCCAACGTTGCTACCCACAGCACCCGGAGCTGCTAACTGGCCAACGTTATGAGAACCAACGTTGCTACCCACAGCACCCGGAGCTGCTAACTGGCTAACATTATGAGAGCTAACGTTGCTACCCACAGCACCCGGAGCTGCTAACTGGCTAACGTTATGAGAGCCAACGTTGCTACCCACAGCACCCGGGGCTGCTAACTGGCTAACGTTATGAGAGCCAACGTTGCTACCCACAGCACCCGGAGCTGCTAAGGTAAAGTTACTTGATTTCACTTTGAAAACGTTGAAATGACCAGTGACCACCTGTAATTGCACTGTTTATTATTTCATACAGTACTTGGTTTTAATAAATGAACCCAGTACATTTTACTGGGTTCAAACTGACACAAAATGTTGATTTATTCATTATGATCTGTTTGAAAATTAGAAATATAGGCCTCTCTCTTATACATGCCTCCTCCTAATACAAGCCTGGTACCCGCTACAGTTGAAACAAATACAAGGCGGGGTTACTATTAGAGGAATTACGGTATGTAATAAACTTACCAGTAGCTTTGGTTAATCATTCCCTGCAAGAGAGATAAGTGTTTACCATTTTCCAGGATATATGCAAAGAATATGATAACTGCATTCAGGTCTTCATTGCAGCTATAAAATTAGTTGTCAATAAAAGATTTTTTTTTTTTTTTTTTTATAAAATGTTAATTATTTAATGCAAATAAAAAACATAGCCAAATGTATCTGTTTTCTCATGCATCTAATGAAATGCATGATATTGGTTATGGGAAAGTAATCATCTGTATTTAACATTCACTGGCATCTTCAATAATGTATTCAACATTATTTTGTGAGTGCTCTGATGTACTGTACAAGACGGCTCATTTGGATGACACAATGGCATCATTAGCAGAGATAGCGTTAGTTCAGCCTGTAGACGGTAGCCTGCTTCAAACTCCAAAGACAGTCCATCACTCCCAACATGCATACAACTTTTAATACAAAATTCTGTTCGGAAACATTACATGGCGGAATCTATATCTATATCTGCCATTCGGGGGACGTCCGGTCACACTCCATTCTCCTGGCAGGCTATGCATGCGAGGAAGGTAAACGCACTTCCCACCTCTGTCTGCTTTTGAAGTTATGGGAGGAGAATGGGTCATGTTGCGTTTATCTGATAATCATCTTAGGTAGAATTCATCTTTAAGAGGTTTATTCAAAAGTGAACAAGCAATAGTACAGACAGGAAAAAGAATACCCTGCAAGGAAACAAATATATATACAGTAGCGTGGAGACAGCAAGAGATTCTGCCCAGAACAGAGAGAAACAATCGTCTTATATTGTCAATAAGCCAATGATATGGTTTTTCAGAAAATAGTAACCGACCAAACAAGGACACGTTTTAATTTTTTTTTAATAACAGACTTAACTTAAACCCGATCAGCCCGGTACCCGTACGAGATTTATTTCACGTCATAAATAGATCAATATAGTCCGTATTAAGTAATTTTGCGTTTCTTTTTCAAATGTAGCCACGAGACCCTTTTGATGGACGTCATTATTTTCTGTACTGTATCTACAAAAACCCCTGTAAATCATCTGCCCTTTATTAATTTGCTTATATTTTTAGTACACTTGATCTCAACATGGTTTTCACGTCTTTAATTTGTCACGTCTGGTCAATGTTAGCATGGTGTTATTCACCGTCAAAGATGAAAAAAAATTATAATAATAATAATTTATATTCTCCTTTGGTTCATTACCATTTACTAATGCATAGTAACAGACACAATATTTCTGACACTGGGAATACATTCCCTGAGGTCCATAGATGTCCCTAGATACCAAGAACATGCAAATGGCCCTGTAGAAGTTGAGCAATCTATCATTTACTTGGGTATGTACTTGTAGGCAACACTTTTTGAAAATATGACTAGGGCTAGGTTAAAAGAAGGTCTAGAAGTTCAACAGTTCTCCGTTTTAGAACACAGACTCTTCGTCTCCGTTCAACAGGTGGCTGTTTGATCACATTCCTGTGTGAGCTAGAATAGAATTGCCTTGTGTTAGCAAAAATAGCCAAAGTCTCATAGTCAAAAGGAGTAATGTGATTAAATGGCATTCATCTATTTGTAAACGTAAAGGTTGTAAATAGTAGCAAAAGTAGCAAATAGTAATAGGGGTCCAAAATTCCTTAACACATTACTTTTGGTGCTTAATTGTAGGAAAAAGATGACGTAATAAAAAAACATTAATATATATTACTGTAATGTAAGTGAGAAAGGACTCATTTAAGAAGAATACGCTTTACTTTTGAAGAGTTCGGTCTCACACTATGAGACGAGGGACTGTGTCAGTGACCGTGGGTAATTCCTGTTAGCTCAGTATATCTTTGGTGAGGGAGGGGGACACTCACCTGGACCAGACAGGCTTTATCTGCAGTGCCCCCCCCCCTACCTGCAGAGAGAGGCTTGCTTACGGTCACCTTGCAATAAATGACTGAAGCAGAATATCTGTTTCGCTCTCTCCCTCCCTCTCTCCCTCCCTTCCTCCCTCCTTCCATCTGTGCCACCAGTACTGAGATGGTACAAGGGGATGACACTCACCTGCTGCACATGATCCCACCACCTCTTACACTCCTACACACACATGCACACACACACACACACACACACGCACGCATACACACACACACACACACACACACACACACACACACACACACACACACACACACACACACACACACACACACACGCACACACACACACACACACACGCACACATACACACGCACACACACATGCATATACAGTACACACACACATACATATTCCGGTTTCTCCTCTGTCTCGTCCGGTACTACCTAGAGACAGATTAGCTGCGACACAGTGTTGCCCTGTCACCTTTGACCTTCAGGAGGGTTCTAGGAGAGCACACCCCCTGGCCCACGGCTGAAATCCAATTATCCATCCAAGCAGGAAGAAAGAGGAGGGGGGGGGGGCTGAGGAGACAAAAGTGAATGGAAACAGACATAGAGCTTAGTGTCCCGTAACCTTCAAGCTCATTCCTTCCCTCTATCTTCCTCCCTCCCTCCCCCCTTTGTCCTTTCTTCTCCTTTGTCCTCTTTTTTTATTTTGTCATCCATATACATGCTCCGTCTCTCCGCTGTGCTTCATCCTTTCCTCAATCTCTAATGTTCTCTGTGGGTTTTGTTCCCGGACTGCTTTTCTAGCCGTGACCTTGCCGTCTATTCTCTTAGTGATAGGAGACGGCAAAGAGAGACATGAGCCAGAGCAGAGGAATCGTTTAGAATTAGTGCTGCACGAGCTGAGGATGCTGAGAAGAAATGTAAAGGGGACATGCATTATAAATAGCCTTTTCCAGTGTTTAGCATGTTTTCCTAGCAATTGGGGATTATATCAATGTGGTCAGTGTCGTTAATTATCATATTGACTCATCAGTCTAGTCTCGAGTTCACGAGATCCTCCCTCACTCAACTAAGCTGTTCTGATTTTACAGTTTTGCTGATGTGAATATAGCACTGATTTGCATAACTAACGCCCCCTCTATGGTTGACAGCGACAGCAGAGCGAGTGGAAATATCTTCACTTCCTCAAAGAGAACGAGCAAGCAAGAGAGAGGGAGAGAGAGATAGAGAGGGAGAGAGAGAGAGAGAGAGAGAGAGAGAGAGAGAGAGAAAGAGAGAGAGAGGAGCTTCTGTCTGGGAAACAAACACACGCATTTTACACACAACCTGACACACGGGGCTTCTCCCTGGTAGAGAGAGAGAGAGAGAGAGAGAGAGGGACCGCGGCGCAGGAGTGTGTGAAACACAAACACACACTAATTTGACGCGCAGGGCTTCTCCCTGGTAGAGAGAGAGAGGGACCGCGGTGCAGGAGTGTGTGAAACACAAACACACACGCATTTGACGCGCAGGGCTTCTCCCTGGTAGAGAGAGAGAGAGAAAGAGAGAAAGAGAGGGACCACGGTGCAGGAGTGTGTGAAACACAAACACATGCATTTACACACACAACCTGGACTGCGCGGGGGAAGCAGTGGAGAGATAACTTTATGCTCCATGTCCCTCTCTCTCTCCCTCTCCCCCTCTCTCTCTATCTCTCTCTCTGTCTGCCAGTCGCAGACTGTGGGTGACTCTCACTCAAAGCGCTTATGGGCGGAGCCGGAGCCCATCCAAAAATAGCCTAAAATCCTGAGGCTGAAAAATTATGCTTTTGAGTACTTGATCAAAAATATAAAACAATTATTTTTTTTGAAAAAAACCTTTCTGATGTGTTCCATAGACTCTGATGAATTGTGTAAAGTTGCCCAAATAGTGCAAGGAATAGCAATGCATGTCCCCTTTAACACTTTCAGTGCCACCAGGGGGCGCACGACTTAGTGCTTGAATGCCACCATCGGCGCCAATGTTAACCTTAATATCGCCTAATCTATGTTTTATATTATGGCTATGTGTCTAATCTGCCCGTCGCTTATCAAAGAATAATTTTCCAGTCAGTGCTGTCAAGGCAGATTGGTTTTTTATCGCTTCATTTCCGTTTGAGAGCATTTTGAAAAGCACCCGTTTTGAGGTAAAAAACAGCCCATTCTGTGATAATCGTCTTTTACTGGAATATTCCAGAACGTTGATATTTGTCGGCCTATTTATGAATCGTTTTCAAATAAACGCTAGATGATCAATAGTATACATGCCCGCACGCACATTCGAGGCGCGCGCTGATAATAGCGCTGATAATTTCCTCATGGATTTTACAGTGAAACCGCTGGAGCACATAATCAGAAAAAAGCTTATATCTTCATCAAAACGAGTCTGATTATCCTAAAACTGATAACATAGATTCCTTACCTGACATCAGATGGTATCCAACTGGTATATTCCAATTCCTGATCACCATTCGAAAAAATCGATAAGTGTATAGATCTAACAGTAGAACTCATGCTTGCCGCGGCTCAGAGTCTCCAGAATGAACTCTGGTAACCCCGGCTACATCAGTGGACTGGAAAATGTGGACTGGAATGTTTTTTTCCCCCATCCATTTTCATTGAGTCCATTCCAAAATCCCTGATGTCATCTGGGAGACGATAGGGGGCGCTTTTTTCACATCTGATCGCCGGCGGCCCTTGGGTAGGCTAGGGTATTGCGTGATGCAATATTATTTCAGATCGCTAAAAAAAAGAAAAAAAAAATCAGAGAAATCTTGTGAGTGGCTTTCAACGTAACTATCGTAAACACGAGTTAGCCGTGAGTGGCACTCAAAGTGTTAATACAAAATAAAAAAGACATTAACCCTTTTCACTACCACACTACAGAAGGTGGTGGTTAACCATCTGTAACGGACCACTTGAGATTAAATATGTCTAGACAATATCCTTTGCTGTTTACTAAATAATATTGATGTTGTATGTACGCCTTGAAATGACGTGTGGGATTTTACCCGAGTTCGATACTCGTATGCCTATATAAATCTGTCCCTATTGGTGCACCGTTAATCAGGACAGCTGGAAGCACCTGTGAAGTGATGTAGTCGGTCGGCAGCAGGAACGTTTGGTGCGTCTTCGTTTCGCCTTTGTATTCCTGTGCGTCGCGACTTTTATCCTTTTGTATCATGTATTGATTGTGTGTTTTAAACGGAAGAAAAGACCTTTTCGTTTACATTCCTTGGAGAGCGCAACAAGGTATGCTTTGTTGTTTATTTGATTATGGTTGTAACTTTGTATAATGTAATTTGTGAATGAATGATTTTATGTCTTGTGTAAGAATGTAATCCTTGTAGTTTTGATACCAATGTTATTTAGTTTAGTGTTTGTACTGTGCTGTGGAAACCGTTATGTGAAATGTTTGTCTGTTTATGTACGTTTCCAATGCAGTTTTCACGGCGCTAAGATGACGTCACGGAGAGACAATCAAATAAAGATCCTCTTATGCATCAGTCAAGACTCTGTCGTTTGGATCCACGGGCTGTAACAGTGAAAACTTGACCGCAACGTCTGGGTCTACTCTCCTGAGTCCTGCCATGCTGTGTTGCTGTCTTCATTGTCAACAACCCTGCGTTCATCTGGTCCACGGCGCGCATTCGGGCAAAACTGAACTGCTACTTGTTGGATTGAACTATAGTAGCCTAAGCAGATCATCCCAACCAGCAGATGATGGTTATGAAATGTTCATGTTGGCTTATTGAACTGCTGTGCTAGATGATTTCTCATGTTTCATGCTTGAATGGTTTGATTTGAACTTGTAAAAAAAAAAAAAACCTTCACCTGGAACTTGAAGTTACATTTCGCTTATGCTTAAATTCCATTAGCTTTGCCCAAGCTCCCTTTGATTGGACTATTTAAAAATATTGATGTTTTGGGAGCTCAAGATTTAATGTTTAATGGTTTAATGAGGTGAGCAGAAGGCTATTTCACAGAAGTCCTCAAGCTCCAGCTATCAGTGATCTGAATTCACACATTAATTTGCAATAGATAGCAAAATGTCAGTGAATGGAGAAAAGGGAAAAGTCCCTGATGACAAGGACTTAGGTCCTAAAGAAGATCCTTCACCAGTTGAGGAGGATAAAAGACCTACTGACTCACAAGAAATTGCCACTGGTTCTCGCCAGCGGGAGCTAACAGTTAAGGGCAAACAAATGCGTGAAGAACAAGGTAAAAAACATTTAAAGGCATTTTTGAAAACGTATGAATCCTGGAAGAAAGTAGCAAGAGCGTCTAGGACAAGACTTAAGACATTTTGTCTGAAGGAAGATCTGGAGAAAATAAACAAAGACATTCAACTTGTATATGACCATGTAATGCAAAATTATGAGGCACTCCAACGCAATTGTCTTAATACTACAGATGTTGTGCGAAAAATAGATGCTTGTAGCACACTGACTGCAGAGATAGGTGATATTGTGAGTAAACGACTGGAAGTAGGTCTAGACCAAGAGACTTTTAAAGAGGAAGTCGAAAAGGAAAGAGTGCGAATGACTCTAAATCGTGATGAAAATCAATCTATTTTTGGTAACACGATTCAGACAACCTGTCTGTTATTAGCAGAGCCTCTAGTAAGCGGGTTGAGGCAGAGGCAGAACTTGCGGCTAAATTAGAACAAGCAAAGTTTATGCAGGAGATACAGGTTCAGCATGCTAAACTTAGTAAGCTGGAATGTGAATGGAAATTACATGAGTCACAAATGATGGTGCAAATGCAACAGAGGCAGGCTGAGGTCGAACTGCATCTCGAGGAGGAAAAAACAAAGTTGAAAATGATGCATGCAAACATGGATACTTAAAGTGGCTGCAGCTCGAGTGCGGACATACAATCAGTTTGAAGGTGATGTAGTGGGAGAGCCCAACACCACCGTCCCAGTCATCGTAAAAACTCCAGCTGTTAATTTGAACCACCAACTAGGCACCACTGTTGCACTGCCCCAATCACAAGAACTCTCTCAGAGTTTTGCAGTCAATCTAGCAGAAGCAGTTGCTAGCTCACTTAGCTTAAACCGTCTGCCTGTTCCTGAGCCAACCATGTTTGCAGGTGATCCTTTGAAATTTGTTGACTTTAAGATGACATTTACAACTCTGATTGACAGAAAACCTATCCCTGCTGGTGAAAAAATGCTGTATTTGAAAAGTTACCTCACAGGCGAGGCACACAAGGCTGTGGAGGGATTCTTTTACCGGAGTTCTGAGGATGCATACAAAGGCGCCTGGGCCGTGTTAAATGACCGGTATGGAAACCCATTTATCATGCAGAAAGCATTTCGGGACAAGCTTATGAAATGGCCTAAAGTTGCCTCAAATGATCCTTTAGCACTGAGAGATTTTGCAGACTTCTTAAGGGGCTGCGCTGAAGCTATGCCCCACGTTAAGGGCTTGTCTATTTTAAATGATAGCGAGGAAAATCATAAGAAAACTACCAGATTGGGTTGTACGCAGATGGAGCAGACTTGTAGTAGAATAACTCGATAGATCGAAGAATATCCTACATTTGAACGTTTTACTGAGTTTGTGCAGAAGGAAGCCCGCATAGCCTGTAATCCTATTGCCTCTCCGTTCTTGTTTAGCTCCAAATCAGCAGATAAGAGGATAAGTTGCCCGGGAAGGCAAATGCATTCAGCACTAGTGCTCAAGTGAAAGACCATATACCAGAAAGCCTCCCTGGTTTTAGGCCATGGCTACCATGCATTATCTGTAAAGAAGAGTTTCATGGTATTGCTAGGTGCCCAGCTTTCGCTTCCAAGTCCATGACAGATAAAAGGTTGTTTATTCATCAGAATTATTTGTGCTTCGGGTGTCTGCGCAAAGGACATGTCACTAAAGACTGTAGGACTCGACATATCTGTGGAGTGTGTAGCCGACGTCACCCAACATGTTTACACCAGGAAAGAGAGACAAGGTTTGGGGAAGCAGCAAATGCGGTTCAGACTTTCACAGAAGGAGAAAGAAACCAGGAAGTCCATAGGGTCTTGAGCCACACGCTAGTTCAGAATGCTTCTGCCACCTCTAGCATTGTCCCAGTTTTCTTGTCATCTGCAAGAGATCCTCAGAAGGAGATTCTCACATATGCTCTTCTTGACACACAGAGCGATTCGACCTTTGTCTTGGATAGTCTAGTCAGAGAATTGAACGTGGCATCTCGACCATTGCAGCTGAAGCTTAGTACAATGACTGCCATTGACACAATCATAGCCAGCCACAGTGTGTGTGATTTGCAAGTTCGAAGTTTCTATTCGGATAATCGGATACAGCTACAGCAATCATATACACGTGACTTCATTCCGGTTGATAAATCCTGTATAGCAACCAAGACTACAGCATTGCAGTGGCCGCATCTCAAACATCTGGACAATAAGTTGCCAGCACTCCAGGAGTGTGATGTGGGACTGTTGATTGGTTACAATTGTCCTTCAGCTCTGGCCCCCCTTGAAGTCATCATGGGTGGTGCGAATGAGCCGTTTGCCCAGAAAACAGAGCTGGGATGGAGTATCATAGGAGCAGCCAATCCCCACCTTAATAGGCAGGGAAGTCAAAGCTATGTACACAGAGTTGCTGTAAGAGAACTGCCAGTCCCATTAGCCTCAGACGTTTTGAAGGTGCTGGAGTCCGACTTCAGTGAGAAGAATTCTGAGGGCAAATACATCTCACAGGATGACATGCGTTTCATACAGCTCCTTAGTGAGAATATTCAGCAGAAAGAGGATGGCCACCTGGAGATGCCTCTCCCGTTCAGAGGTGGTAGTCCTCCCTTGTTGCCAAACAATAAGAAGTTGGCCACTATTCGCTTGCAACATCTAAAGAGAAAGTTTAAGGCCAATCAACAACTCTATGATCATTACACAGCCTTTATGAAGGAAGTAATCGACAATGGTGATGCGGAGCTAGCTCCAGAGGCACTTCCGGGAGAGATCGTTTGGTACATACCACACCATGGTGTGTACCATCCCAAGAAGCCTAGCAGGTTAAGAGTCGTTTTCAATTGTTCGGCTAAATTCTGTGGCATTTCCTTAAATGACACCTTGCTGACAGGCCCAGATCTGATCAATTCTTTGGTGGGTGTAACTGAGGGGTACAATTCCCTGACTGTATTACTAGATATGATACTTACTACCACTACCTTTGTACTTAATATTCGGCCACCCAGTACTCGGCATAAATATATTATGATGAACACTGTCACGTAGATGAAACGGATCCAACACAAATGTACGAATTAGAAATAGGTCTTTATTTCTACACAGCGATGGTGTGTAGAGCAAGCACTTAATCAAATCAATCACATTTATGAATGGGAATTAGTATGCACTTTTATGGCAAGAGTATTCGTCGGTATATCAATAGAGAATGTCCAATCTCTGAAGGCGCAGGTGGTACATATACGACCTGGAATAGTTAAGGAATAACAGCAATGATACTTTAATGATTATAGACTGGATACACTAGGGGGGGTTAATCCGGTCGCTTGTAAGCCGACAGGAGTAGGAAGGGGGGGGGGTAGAGTCCGGCTGCCTCATCCGGCTGCCTCATCCGGCCAAGGGTATCCCAGGTGAACCCACTGTAGTGCCGTTCAATGCGCCGGCGATCCTTGGACCACAGATGAAAGCAGGTGGACTCTTTGTGGGCCGGCGTCCTCCGGTCCACGGAGGAGAGACGTGAAGCGACCTCGTCTTGCAGAGCGTCTCCTCACCTTGCGTCCTCTCAAGGGGGGGGGGTTCCAACACACGGCAGTGTCGGGGGTCTTTATCCATGGAATAATCAACGTATACAAAGCATAATCCGTGCCTGGGAAGGCGGGCTGTCGTCGGTAGAATAATCCGGTATACAGGTCCACTCGCTCGTCGGCTCTGCGGCTCCTCGGGTGCAATCTCACATGGGGTCGATCATCCTGGATAAACAGCCAGTTCTCTGCCCGAAACGATGGGGTACTGACTACGGTAGTATTCTCACCGCACGAAGCACTATATATTAACAGACTATTATTAGCTTAATAGACTACGTCCAACTCGACGATATAGTGCCAAATATGACTATTCAAATATTAATATACACGATGTCTCAATACCGATGGTAGGCCGAACTTGGCCTTACTCCCACACGTGGCGTCGCGGGGAGGCTTTACGTCTGTGACTCTATTGGAGGGTAAGAAACTGGACTGAAAAGGAAGTCCTACTTTAGTAGCGCAGTATATATACGCACTATGAACAAATAGTCCCATTAGTGGTGCGGTAGCCAGATTCCTACGCGGAACTAGGACTTGTTCGTACATGTTGAGCGGTACGTTTGAACTGGGTCCGGGGGGTATGGCAGCCTGGCACCAAGGTCTCGACCAATAGTAGAATGGAGACTATTATGGGATGTTCAGTAGGCTAGAATGGATATTCAATGCATATTGTACAAGGAATATACAAGGGATATCAGGGAATATTAGAGAATATACAAATACAATTAAATATATATATATAAATAAATATATATATTCGGTTTAATCTGGCCCTTCACAACAGCCACCCCCTGATTGGTCCCAGACCTAATCAGTTAAGCAGAGACAGATTAATCGCGTTGTCTATTTACACATAAGGGTTTGCTGTAGGGGTCAGTCAACTTCACAAAGTCATAGGGTTATAGGGTCATGGTCATCATCGATTGTGTCTGGGAGTCGGGGCAGTTCTATGAGCCTCGCCACGGGACGGGTGTAAGTGCGACCCTGGACAAGCACTTCAGCTGCTCGGACCTTGCCGTCGGCACCGGTGATCACTTTGCTTACGCGGCCGGCCGGCCACATAGCTCTGGGCAGTGATTGATCAATAATCATGACGACTGTTCCTTCTGTCAAATTGTCTCTCTCCTTTACCCACTTCTGGCGGGTCTGTAGAGACGGTAGGTAGTGCAGTAGGAAACTGCTCCAAAACTTGTCGGCTAATACTTGGCTGTACCTCCACATTCGTCGGCCGTTCGCTTCTTCAGGCCGGTACATTGTCTGGGGTAACGCGGGATCTAGCCGCCCCATCAGGAGTGTGTTGGGGTCTGCGGAGATAACAGTGCTCAATCCACAGAACACAGGCTTCTTATTCTCAGCCTCCTCCTGACTGGCTTTCCTCGGGATAGGCGTGGGCCACTCTCCTTCCGGGAGCTTTAGGAATGCTGGGCCGTCACTGTAGACATTGCGACGGGTGAGGTCATCCAGAGGCATTCCCCGGGTGATGACGTCAGCTGGGTTCTGTCTTGTATCAATGTAGCGCCACTCTGTTTCTCCGGTTAACTCTTCGGTTAAGTCTTGAATCTCGGTGACTCTGACTCCCACGAAGACTTTGTACTTGCATGAGTCCGATTTGATCCAGGCGAGTACTGTCGTGGAATCTGACCACAGGATTGTTCTAGACACCGGTATGGTGAGCTCACGTTGGATGAGCGTGGCTAGGTGCGCTCCGGCTAGGGCTGCGCAGAGCTCTAGACGTGGGATAGATTGTTGCTTGCGTGGGGCTATTCTCGAGCGGGCGAGGACAAATGCTGTGTAGATCTCTCCCCCCTTTTCTTGGGCCCGCAAGTAGGCTACTGGTCCGTATGCGACCTCTGAGGCGTCACTGAAGACGTGTAAGTCCATTTTACATGTCTCTGGCCTCACCGTGGGTGGGAAGTAGCTTCGGCGCATATTAACGCCTGGGAGTGAGTGGAGCTCCATCTCCCACTCTCTCCAGGTGGATGCAAGGTGTGCGGGAATGTGGGTCCTTGTCCCACAATGCTCGTACAATCATTTTTGCCCTGGTGGTGTACGGTAGAATACATCCTAGCGGGTCATATTGTCGGGCGAGTGTTGTGTACACACTCCGTCTGGTGGTCGGCGCCGCCGCCGGCCTTCCCTGCTCCGTAGTCAGGGGCTTGTGTCTGTAGTGAAGCGAATCTGTTTTGAATCGCCACACCAATCCCAGGGTCATCTCCTGGGCTTCTCCCGGGATTGTAGCCATCCAGGTCTCGCTGCTGGCTGCCTTGTCCTCGGAGGAGAGGCTGCGCAGTACTTGCGGATCGCTGCTGGCCCACTGCCTGAGATCAAAGCCGCCTTTGATCAATGAGGCGCGTAGTTTAATCAGGAGAGCCTCGGCTTCTTCCTGGGTTGAAAGGCTTTGTAGACAGTTGTCTACGTAGAAGCTGTTCTTTACGCTGTGTCGGACCTCTTCGTCCGCTGCTGGGTCCTCTGCTACATGTTTCTGTAGTGCAAATGTAGCACAGCAGGGGCTGCACGTCGTTCCGAAGGGGAGGACTTCCCATTGGTAGATGGCTGGGTGCTCATCTCCTGGCTTCTCTCTCCATAGGAACCGTAACAGGGGCTTGTCCTCCTCTACTAATCTCACCTGCAGGAACATTCCTTTAATGTCCCCGCTGATGGCCACCTTTTCCTGGCGGAAGCGGAGTAGAACGCCGAGTAGGGAGGGGCCGAGTGTGGGACCGGGCAGTAACTCTTTATTCAGATTTTGGGATCCGATCTGGTAGCTGCAGTTAAATACTATGCGGTCTTTACCGTTGTGATGGACCTTGTGGTGAGGCACGTACCACGATTCAGTGGTCTGGTCAGCCTCTTTAATGTCCATCTTTGTGACGTGTCCCGCTGTGATGAGCTTCTCAATCTCAGCGCGGTATACACTCTCTTGGGCGGGGTTCTTGGCTAAGCGCCGCTCCGTGTTCAGCAGGTACCGTTCTGTGGCGTCTGTCTTGGCGTGGAAAGTAGGCATTCCTTCTCGCCGGAGGAGTGGCGTGGCGTATCTCAACACGCCGTTGACCGGGACTCTCTTGGTCCCTGTCTCGAGGAGGTGAATGGCGTAAATGTCATCTTTAGAGCGAATGTCTTTCTTTCCGTTCTTAAAGGGCATTTGTTCCAAGGTCCATAACCGCTCTACGTGTTGCAGGAGTGCGGTTTCTCCCTCTGTGACTCGGGAGTGGAGACATCTAGTGGCTGTACTTCGGTTGAGAGATTTGGCGAGCGGGCCTTGGAGAGTCCATCCCAAACGGGTCTTGACTGCTGCAGGACAGCCTCGGGGTCCGGTATGAACCCGGTCTATCGGGACAATGAGGTCTGCATGGTCGGAGCCTATCAACAGGGTCGGCATAGCATTGTCTATGAGCGGGATCGGTAACTTGCGCAGATGTGCATATTTCTCCATCAGCTTGGCGACGGGGTATGTGTACCGCGACAGTCCTATTTCTTGGCTGGTGAAAGCGTCTGTAATCTGGTACCGTCGCTCAGGCTGGCCGCTTGCTGCGATAGAGAATGAGACATTCTCGCCCTTTATCGTCTTCAAATCTCGTCTTATTGTCCGAATTGTCATTTGGGTTTCGCTTCCCCGCAGCCCTAGCTGGGCCGCAGCGGAGGCGAGCAGAAGGGTCTTCTCTGACCCGTCATCGAGGACGGCGTAAGTGTCCAGGACTTTATTCTGGTAGCTTAGTGTCACACGCACTACTTTTAGGAGTACTCGGGCTCCACTGCTGCTGGCGGGATCGATGTACATGACGCTCGCTTTGCTGCTGGATGGTGCGGGTGAAGGGCGCCGTCTGTTACTGTCGTGAAGTATGTCCAGATGGGCTCCATCGCACTTGGTGCACCTTTTCTTTAAGCGGCATTCGGCTGCCATGTGTGAGCGCGCACAGCGAAAACAGCGCTTGTTGGACTTTATCCATTGACTTGCTTCCTCCGCGTTCAGCTTGGGGAAGGAGTCACATTGTGCTAGCCAGTGTTCTTTCTCACAGTAGGGGCACACTATCTTCCACTTCTCCGTTCTGGAGGGGGTACTGTGGCTCCTGCTGCTCGGTACTGACTCCGATTGGTGCATCACAGTCACCGATCTTCTTCCATCATTTAGTCGTCTGGTTCCTTCTCTGGAGCCAGGGGTGCTCCGTCCGAATGTATCTAGCCGTAGGCTGCTGACTTCTCTCGCCAGGAAGTCTGCTAGATCGAGGATGTTCGGTTCGGGGCCATTCGGGTCTCGGTGGTCTCTCTGCCGCCTAAAACGCTCCTGTCGAGCGGGCGGCAGCTTCTCCAAGATCCTTTCCACATTTGAGTTGGCGTAAAGTTCATGCCTCCCCTTCTCTCTCTGCGCTCCCAACATCCCTACCAGGGACTGCACTCTGATGGACAGGTCGTCCAGTGCTCGATTGTCTATTGCTGGGGGTAAGCGGTCGATGTGTCGGATCTCCTGGATCACGTAATCCCATATGCGCCCATACCTCTGGTCCAATGCTACCAGCGCTGCTGTGTATGGGGTGGTGGAAGTCGCGTAGGCGAGCGCTATATTATGTGCGCGGAGTACCTTTAAGTGCTTCAGTAGGATGGCGTATTTGTGGCGTTCATCCAATACATCCACCAACATGGTCTCCAGACACATGCGGAGTTCTGTATACTGGGCCCGGTTCTCTTGGGTGAAGTCGGGTACCATAGGCGTGCCAATGTATGACGCTGACTGTGGATACATCGGCGAGCGTTGGGGGAGAGGCCTCCTAGGCGAGTCTCCTCCCGCTCCTTGGTATGGGCTGGTACCGGCAGTGTACCATGGCCCGCTTGTCCAGGTGCTGTTCCTCGGTGCGGGTCGTGCGTCGTGCTCACCCGGGTATAGAGTCGGGGGTCTGTAGCGCAGCTCCGCGGGAGTATAGCCTGGGCTGTACCGGACCTCCTGGTCCGGTAGAGTACTGTGCTGTCGTCGGGCGTGGTTCTCCTCCTCTTCCTCTTCGTCTTCAGTTAGGTCATCCAGTGCTTGTAGTCTCTGGTTTAGCCTCTCCACAGGATATGCTGCTCCTTCCCGGTTGCTAGGTCTCGCTTGGACCGGTGGGGGGAGGTGGTCTGTGGGGGGTATAGACCTCGTCTGTTGGTCAAGTTCAGGGTTGTTTACTCGGCTAGGGGATGCCGCCCTGGAGGTGTGTCTAGACGAGTTCCTGGAGCCTCTGGCGGAGGGAGAGGGTGTTGTCCGTCTGATCAGCTGTTCTATTAGTTGCGCTTGCTGTCTGTCGCGCTCTGCGTCCCGTAGAGCACCAGCAGCTGCTCGCTGGCTGTCTGCTCGGTCTCGGGCCACATTCTCTTCCCTCTGAATGCGTCTTATTTCTAGACGTATATGCTCTTCTTCGCTCCGCTGCTGGATCTGCAGTCGGTCGCGTTCAGCAGCGGCGTTCAGGCTGATGAGGAAGGCCTGCTGTAGGGTCCTCTCTGCCTCGCTGGGAGAAGGCGGTTGTATAGGGGAGCCTTCCCTCGGGGTACTCCTTGCGGAGCCTTGGAGCTCTATCTCCACGGTGCTCTCCCCGTCTTCTTCCGTGCCGAGTTCTCTCTCGGTAGCGCTGTATTCCTCCCGGGACTCATCGGGGACTACTTCTTCAGTACTGGCGGGGTGTGAAGTCATGTCTGGTTCCCACTGGTCCCCACCGTGAACTTGGTCAGTTACATTAGAACCCGTAGGGGCCTCTATGGTCGGGGTAGTCTGGGCGTTGGGGTTAGACATACTTTTACTTTCTAGTTTTACCGCGTTTACTGTTAGTAGAAGACTAGGTTGTTGACTGACGGCGTAAGCCTCTAAGTACTGAGGGAGCCGTCGTTCGCGCTGCGGGCGTTGGTTAGGAGGATCGTTTCGTGGAGTGTTCATCATAGGCCATTTCAATATTAATAACACTATATTAATATTACACTAATTACCATCCGGCTCGAAGGACCAATTGTAACTGAGGGGTACAATTCCCTGACTGTATTACTAGATATGATACTTACTACCACTACCTTTGTACTTAATATTCGGCCACCCAGTACTCGGCATAAATATATTATGATGAACACTGTCACGTAGATGAAACGGATCCAACACAAATGTACGAATTAGAAATAGGTCTTTATTTCTACACAGCGATGGTGTGTAGAGCAAGCACTCCGGTCCGGCGTCCTCCGGTCCACGGAGGAGAGACGTGAAGCGACCTCGTCTTGCAGAGCGTCTCCTCACCTTGCGTCCTCTCCAGGGGGGGGGGTTCCAACACACGGCAGTGTCGGGGGTCTTTATCCATGGAATAATCAACGTATACAAAGCATAATCCGTGCCTGGGAAGGCGGGCTGTCGTCGGTAGAATAATCCGGTATACAGGTCCACTCGCTCGTCGGCTCTGGGGCTCCTCGGGTGCAATCTCACATGGGGTCGATCATCCTGGATAAACAGCCAGTTCTCTGCCCGAAACGATGGGGTACTGACTACGGTAGTATTCTCACCGCACGAAGCACTATATATTAACAGACTATTATTAGCTTAATAGACTACGTCCAACTCGACGATATAGTGCCAAATATGACTATTCAAATATTAATATACACGATGTCTCAATACCGATGGTAGGCCGAACTTGGCCTTACTCCCACACGTGGCGTCGCGGGGAGGCTTTACGTCTGTGACTCTATTGGAGGGTAAGAAACTGGACTGAAAAGGAAGTCCTACTTTAGTAGCGCAGTATATATACGCACTATGAACAAATAGTCCCATTAGTGGTGCGGTAGCCAGATTCCTACGCGGAACGAGGACTTGTTCGTACATGTTGAGCGGTACGTTTGAACTGGGTCCGGGGGGTATGGCAGCCTGGCACCAAGGTCTCGACCAATAGTAGAATGGAGACTATTATGGGATGTTCAGTAGGCTAGAATGGATATTCAATGCATATTGTACAAGGAATATACAAGGGATATCAGGGAATATTAGAGAATATACAAATACAATTAAATATATATATATAAATAAATATATATATTCGGTTTAATCTGGCCCTTCACAACAGTGGGAATTCTCTTCCGCTTTAGGAAGGAAGCAGTGGCTATCATCTGTGATATTGAAAGGATGTTTCATCAGTTCTTTGTTACACCTGAGCATCGTACTTACCTGAGGTGTCTATGGTGGGAGCATGGAGACCTTGATCACGAGCCAAAAGAATATCAGATGGCAGTCCACCTGTTTGGTGCAGCTTCCTCTCCAGGGTGTGCTAACTTTGGCCTTAAATACTTGGCACAGCAATACAAGGCACGCTATCCCACTGCAGCATCATTCATAGAGAGCAGTTTCTATGTTGATGATGGCCTAGTTAGTGTTCCAACAATTGAAATGGCTTCAGAGCTGATCGTTGAAGTCCAAGAGTTGTGCAAAGGAGGAGGGTTACGACTCCACAAATTCAACTCGAATGAGAGCAAGGTTCTTGGTTGCATCGAACCGTCTGAAAGTGCAATAAATGCAGAACGTCTTGATCTGAAGCCAGATTCAGCCTCTGTGGAACATGCACTGGGCATCCAGTGGTTGATTGATAGTGACAGTTTCAGCTTCAACATACAGTTGAACAACAAGCCTGACACCCGCCGTGGCATTCTGTCGGTCATAGCTTCTTTGTACGATCCTCTGGGGTTTGTTGCCCCATTCGTTTTGAGTGGAAAGTGCATTCTTCAGGAGCTGTGTCGTAGGAGCATTGGTTGGGATGATCTGCTCCCTGAAGACTTGTATCCACGGTGGGAGGAATGGGAGAACAGTCTCCGCAGTCTGAGAGGGGTCACAATTCCCAGATGTTACCATCCGAAAGAATTTGGCAGAATTGTGAGGGTAGAATTGCACCATTTTGCAGATGCTAGTAATGTAGGATATGGTGCATGTTCTTATCTGAGGTATAAGAATCACGAAGATGCAGTCCACTGCAGTCTAGTCATGGCCAAAGCGAGAGTTGCTCCAACTAAGGTCATGAGCATTCCCCATCTTGAATTTTCTGCTGCTGTGACGGCAGCCAGGTTAAGTGTTCTCTTGAAATCAGAGCTTAACATGAAAGTCGATGAGGGGGCTCCGTGCCTCTGACATCCTGTCATCAAATTGGCTATCAGGCCCTGAATTCCTCTGGAAGGATGAAGTCCAAGAGGAATCAAGGCCATCAACTGACTTGCTGATTGGTGACCCAGAGGTCAGAGCGGTGAAGGCATTTGCTACAATAAACAGTAATCGCACTGATATCATTGACCGTCTGGCTAAGGTTTCATCATGGACAACACTCCTTAAAGTAGTGGCAAGAATAAGGAGACTGGCATCCAAGCAAAGGTATCCCACTGATGTTTTGACTCTCATAGAGAGTGATAGTGCTGCCAGTGCAGTGATCAAGCTTGTACAACAGCAGGCATTCAGTCAAGAGATAAAGGTGCTTGAAGCTGGGGGAAATCTTCCTTGCACCAGTCCTCTTTTTTCCCTCGACCCAGTTCTGAGAGAGGGCATGCTTTGTGTAGGCGGGAGACTGAAACATTCATCTCTGAGTGAAGAATTCAGGCACCCATGCATTCTGCCTAAAGATGGTCATATCACTCAGCTCATCTTGTCTCACTATCACTCTCAAGTTTGCCACCAGGGTAGGAGTCAAACTCAGATGGAGCTTAGAGCAAATGGATTTAGGATAATCAGCTGCAGCAAGTTAGTTGCTAAAGTGATACACAAGTGTGTTAAATGCAGAAAGTTGAGGCGCCCTGTTGAAGAACAACGTATGGCTGAACTTCCTAAAGAGCGCGTTGAAGCTTCCGCACCATTCACTTACTGTGGAATGAATTGCTTTGGGCTGTTTATCATTAAAAATAATCGGAAAGAGCATAAAAGGTATGGCCTGATATTTACTTGTCTCTATTCCCGAGCTGTCCATTTGGAGATGGTAGAAGATCTATCCACTGATTCCTTTATCAATGCCCTGCGGTGCTTCATCAGCCTAAGAGGAGCTGTGCGCCATCTTAACTGTGACCAAGGCAGGAATTTCGTAGGCGCCAGGAATGAGCTAGGAAAGGCACTGAAACAATGCAACAACCAAGCCTTGCAGATGTTCTTGGCCGACAAACAGTGCGAGTTTGTCCTTAATGCTCCATCAGCAAGCCACGCCGGTGGTGTTTGGGAGCGTCAGATACGCACCATCCGAAAGGCAGACTTGATGATGCCTCCCTCAGAACACTGTTTTATGAGGCCATGGCTATTGTTAATAGCCGTCCCTTAACAGTAGATGGAATAAATGACCCCACTTCTCTAGAGCCTCTGACCCCCAATCACCTAGTTCAAATGAAGTCAAAGGTTGCCCTTCCACCTCCAGGAGAGTTTGTGAGAGAGGATTTGTACAGTACAAAGCGCTGGCGCCGGGTTCAGTATCTTATTGAGCAGTTCTGGAGTCGTTGGAAGAGGGAGTACCTCCTGAACATCTCAACGCGTCAGAAGTGGCATGTGGCCCGGCGTAATCTCAAAGTTGGTGATGTAGTCATCATAAAGGAGGACCTCCTCCCAAGAAACCAGTGGCAGTTGGGGCGAATAGTGGAAAGAACTGTAGACGGGGATGGCCTAGTGCGAAGAGTGAGATTACAAGTCGGAGATAGGAACTCAAAAGGGCTTGGTGCTCAGTCTAAACTCTCAACCATAGAAAGACCAGTTCAAAAGTTAGTGGTTCTTCTCGAAAGTGAATAATAGGTCGTAGACATGCATACATACGGTAGCATGACTATGCTTATTTGCATGATTTTCTAAAGTCAAGATAAATGGTATTTTGGTCTTAAATCATTCATGATTATTTTTGTGTTGTATCATGAAGTGATTGGGGGAGTGTAACGGACCACTTGAGATTAAATATGTCTAGACAATATCCTTTGCTGTTTACTAAATAATATTGATGTACACCTTGAAATGACGTGTGGGATTTTACCCGAGTTCGATACCCGTATGCCTATATAAATCTGTCCCTATTGGTGCACCGTTAATCAGAACAGCTGG
Source organism: Notolepis coatsorum (assembly GCF_963971535.1). NCBI lineage: Eukaryota > Metazoa > Chordata > Actinopteri > Aulopiformes > Paralepididae > Notolepis > Notolepis coatsorum. Next base: position 228,048,162 of record NC_140165.1, read on the forward strand.
AAGCACCTGTGAAGTGATGTAGTCGGTCGGCAGCAGGAACGTTTGGTGCGTCTTCGTTTCGCCTTTGTATTCCTGTGCGTCGCGACTTTTATCCTTTTGTATCATGTATTGATTGTGTGTTTTAAACGGAAGAAAGGACCTTTTCGTTTACATTCCTTGGAGAGCGCAACAAGGTATGCTTTGTTGTTTATTTGATTATGGTTGTAACTTTGTATAATGTAATTTGTGAATGAATGATTTTATGTCTTGTGTAAGAATGTAATCCTTGTAGTTTTGATACCAATGTTATTTAGTTTAGTGTTTGTACTGTGCTGTGGAAACCGTTATGTGAAATGTTTGTCTGTTTATGTACGTTTCCAATGCAGTTTTCACGGCGCTAAGATGACGTCACGGAGAGACAATCAAATAAAGATTGTCTTATGCATCAGTCGAGACTCTGTCGTTTGGATCCAAGGGCTGTAACACCATCTCTCGTGTGGTAGTGAAAGGGGTAACCATCTGTATTGTGGTAGTGAAAGGGTTGACCGTCTGTAGTGTGGTAGTGAAAGGGTTAACATTCTGTAGTGTGGTAGTGAAAGGGGTAACCGTATGTAGTGTGGTAGTGAAAGGGTTAACATTCTGTAGTGTGGCAGTGAAAGGGTTAACGATAGGTTATAACTATAACCAAGTTCTGTGAGTAATGGTGACGCTCGGCGTCACTACTACTGCACTATACCTCGCTTGTGCACGCGCACTGAATACAAAATTCCACAATGTACCTTTACATCCCAACATTCGTCTGACAACACCCCTATCAGCTTACCTTCATAAGCAGGTGTGTGGCCACCTACTCGCCTCCTTCCCAAGCTTTCACCACAAGGTGAGATCAAGGGCTGCAGCGGCGTCTGACGCCGAGCGTCACCATTACTCACAGAACTTGGTTATAGTTATAACCTATCGTTCTGTTTCGTAATGGATCTCGCTCGGGGTCACTACTGCACAAGGGAGGCCGAGCGAGAGCCATCGCCCGACAAATGTACCCCGCTGAGGCCCCCCACAACCATCAGTCGGGGAGACTGAAACATTCATCTCTGAGTGAAGAATTCAGGCACCCATGCATTCTGCCTAAAGATGGTCATATCACTCAGCTCATCTTGTCTCACTATCACTCTCAAGTTTGCCACCAGGGTAGGAGTCAAACTCAGATGGAGCTTAGAGCAAATGGATTTAGGATAATCAGCTGCAGCAAGTTAGTTGCTAAAGTGATACACAAGTGTGTTAAATGCAGAAAGTTGAGGCGCCCTGTTGAAGAACAACGTATGGCTGAACTTCCTAAAGAGCGCGTTGAAGCTTCCGCACCATTCACTTACTGTGGAATGAATTGCTTTGGGCTGTTTATCATTAAAAATAATCGGAAAGAGCATAAAAGGTATGGCCTGATATTTACTTGTCTCTATTCCCGAGCTGTCCATTTGGAGATGGTAGAAGATCTATCCACTGATTCCTTTATCAATGCCCTGCGGTGCTTCATCAGCCTAAGAGGAGCTGTGCGCCATCTTAACTGTGACCAAGGCAGGAATTTCGTAGGCGCCAGGAATGAGCTAGGAAAGGCACTGAAACAATGCAACAACCAAGCCTTGCAGATGTTCTTGGCCGACAAACAGTGCGAGTTTGTCCTTAATGCTCCATCAGCAAGCCACGCCGGTGGTGTTTGGGAGCGTCAGATACGCACCATCCGAAATGTTCTGAATGCCACCCTGGCTCAAAGCCAAGGCAGACTTGATGATGCCTCCCTCAGAACACTGTTTTATGAGGCCATGGCTATTGTTAATAGCCGTCCCTTAACAGTAGATGGAATAAATGACCCCACTTCTCTAGAGCCTCTGACCCCCAATCACCTAGTTCAAATGAAGTCAAAGGTTGCCCTTCCACCTCCAGGAGAGTTTGTGAGAGAGGATTTGTACAGTACAAAGCGCTGGCGCCGGGTTCAGTATCTTATTGAGCAGTTCTGGAGTCGTTGGAAGAGGGAGTACCTCCTGAACATCTCAACGCGTCAGAAGTGGCATGTGGCCCGGCGTAATCTCAAAGTTGGTGATGTAGTCATCATAAAGGAGGACCTCCTCCCAAGAAACCAGTGGCAGTTGGGGCGAATAGTGGAAAGAACTGTAGACGGGGATGGCCTAGTGCGAAGAGTGAGATTACAAGTCGGAGATAGGAACTCAAAAGGGCTTGGTGCTCAGTCTAAACTCTCAACCATAGAAAGACCAGTTCAAAAGTTAGTGGTTCTTCTCGAAAGTGAATAATAGGTCGTAGACATGCATACATACGGTAGCATGACTATGCTTATTTGCATGATTTTCTAAAGTCAAGATAAATGGTATTTTGGTCTTAAATCATTCATAATTATTTTTGTGTTGTATCATGAAGTGATTGGGGGAGTGTAACGGACCACTTGAGATTAAATATGTCTAGACAATATCCTTTGCTGTTTACTAAATAATATTGATGTACACCTTGAAATGACGTGTGGGATTTTACCCGAGTTCGATACCCGTATGCCTATATAAATCTGTCCCTATTGGTGCACCGTTAATCAGAACAGCTGGAAGCACCTGTGAAGTGATGTAGTCGGTCGGCAGCAGGAACGTTTGGTGCGTCTTCGTTTTGCCTTTGTATTCCTGTGCGTCGCGACTTTTATCCTTTTGTATCATGTATTGATTGTGTGTTTTAAACGGAAGAAAGGACCTTTTCGTTTACATTCCTTGGAGAGCGCAACAAGGTATGCTTTGTTGTTTATTTGATTATGGTTGTAACTTTGTATAATGTAATTTGTGAATGAATGATTTTATGTCTTGTGTAAGAATGTAATCCTTGTAGTTTTGATACCAATGTTATTTAGTTTAGTGTTTGTACTGTGCTGTGGAAACCGTTATGTGAAATGTTTGTCTGTTTATGTACGTTTCCAATGCAGTTTTCACGGCGCTAAGATGACGTCACGGAGAGACAATCAAATAAAGATTGTCTTATGCATCAGTCGAGACTCTGTCGTTTGGATCCAAGGGCTGTAACACCATCTCTCGTGTGGTAGTGAAAGGGGTAACCATCTGTATTGTGGTAGTGAAAGGGTTGACCGTCTGTAGTGTGGTAGTGAAAGGGTTAACATTCTGTAGTGTGGTAGTGAAAGGGGTAACCGTATGTAGTGTGGTAGTGAAAGGGTTAACATTCTGTAGTGTGGCAGTGAAAGGGTTAACGATAGGTTATAACTATAACCAAGTTCTGTGAGTAATGGTGACGCTCGGCGTCACTACTACTGCACTATACCTCGCTTGTGCACGCGCACTGAATACAAAATTCCACAATGTACCTTTACATCCCAACATTCGTCTGACAACACCCCTATCAGCTTACCTTCATAAGCAGGTGTGTGGCCACCTACTCGCCTCCTTCCCAAGCTTTCACCACAAGGTGAGATCAAGGGCTGCAGCGGCGTCTGACGCCGAGCGTCACCATTACTCACAGAACTTGGTTATAGTTATAACCTATCGTTCTGTTTCGTAATGGATCTCGCTCGGGGTCACTACTGCACAAGGGAGGCCGAGCGAGAGCCATCGCCCGACAAATGTACCCCGCTGAGGCCCCCCACAACCATCAGATCGGGGAGGACCGAGCCCCCCCGACCCCCCTAATGGAGGGCACCCCCCCTATTGGAGGTTCCCGGGGAGGGCGACGGACCCGACCGTGCGAAGAGGCACTCAAGCAACTCAACGCACAGGGTGAGCAGACCGTGGCTTGACCCCACGACTACACACGCACAACCCGCATGCCACCCGGGAACGAACGTAAGGAACAACCTGGTTACTGCCCCCAGAAATCACGGGGTCAAGAGCAAACCCAACCCCGTGGCAAGGCCGTAGCAGCGGAGCGCGAAGGAAGACCCAGACCCACTGAAGGGACTGGATCCCCTGGAAAACGGGGGCCCGGAGAGGTCAATGACGCCAGGCATCAAGACCCCACCAGGTGGTCACTTAGTGACACCGCCCCCACATCGCCAGCGTATTCGGATAAGGCCCCTCTCAAGAGCGGGCCCTTTCCCCCCAATAGCACACCGCCTGGCACACTGACCCTGCAGAACAGGCAGTCAGCATGGCCGTAAGCACACAAAAAGGTTAACCAACGGAAGCAGGCAGCGCACCGGGGAAACCAGGCAACAGGCTGTAACCTGAGCCTGGAGCACTGCGGACGAGACAGGCGCCAAAGGAGTCAGCTGAAAACAGCCGCCCCGGCGGAAGGGGCGTATGCTGCCGTTGTTGATCACCATGACAAAGCCTCCTTTAAACCCCCCCCCCCCCCCCAGAGGGTATGAGGCAGAGAAGCCTGACATGATTGGCAGACGTCATGAACGTGCAGGGGCACACTCAACCGGGTAACCCGGGAGTTGACTCTGCTCCAACACACCAGGGAACCAACCACCCTGTCGTTACCCTATGCGGTGGTTGTTCCTATAACCCCTCAAGAAAAAACTCCAAAACACACCTGCGGGCATACACTGCTATACCGCAGTACAAGTGTTTCAGTTTTCAAAAAAGGGTTATTCCAGGCCTACGGGTCGACGAAACATTACTTCGGACCGGGCACGGCGGCGCGGGAAGCACAGGGTTACCAGAGGAGGTCCAAGCCCACCCCAACAGCCCCCTCTTCGCCACGCGTGAGAGAGGAGCGAAAAGAATGGAGAACCAGCCCCAAGCACACCGCACTTGGTATTCCCAGGCGGTCTCCCAACCAAGTACTAACCAGTACCAATCCTGCGTAGCGGCCGAGATCGGACGAGATCGGGCGTGTACAGGTTGTATTTGTATTTGTATTTATTGGTTTAAAATACAGAGACAGTGCATATTAAGGAACATTTGACTGTAAATATGCCAGTTTAGCCAAGTTGGCAAATTTTCAACTGTAGTCTCTGGGGCAGGTGACATGAGCACAACAATAATTAAAACATAGTACAATAATTAAAACACAGTAGGAATCAGTATAGGTTACAATACACTAAAATACATACAAATAAATACATTAAAATACAACCCCTCAGTTAAAATGGTCGCACACTTGACCATCTCTCAACCATGATTTTAAGTTAGTTTTAAATGAGATGTAAGCCATTACGACAGTGCAGAGTACAATATGTACCCAACAAGGGTCTCCATAGCGCCTAACCCTGTGACACCCGGACCGACCTGGCATTTTTCCCCCCGAAAAAAGCACAAGTCCCTCAGGGTACTAGGGGTGGGAATCATCAGTTGCATCACGATACGATACGATATCGATTCTTTGGACAACGATACGATATTTGCCGATATCACAAAGTCTGCCACGATACGATACGATACGATTCAATTCAGGTGCCTGCGATCGATATGAGGCGATATTATGTGCCCATTTAACACAATCAGTCACATTTAGATCAACTAAAAAAAGGCTACGGAAATATCAATTGATGTATTTATTTTTGAGCTCTTCCAGACATTTAAATGAAAAACAATCTATTGTTTTTAATACAAATAGACCTCCTGTTCACTTTTGTTTTTATATATTGAGCTTTAACACACACACAGACACACACACACACACACACACACACACACACACACACACACACACACACACACACACACACACACACACACACACACACACACACACACACAGTCCCCCACAGCCCCCACCCCTCCTCCTTCCAAGTCCCCTCTTCACTCTCCTGTTCTCTCTCACGGTTAGCTGCTTAGCTTTTAAAGCTTTTATCTTAAAGCTTTTAAAAGCTTAGCTTTTATCTGTTCATTTAGATATTTAACGCGACGTTGGCATAAAGGAATGGCGACGATGCAACGCCTGTTATATGCATTTGACCCGTTGCGGGGAAAAACTGCACAGACTTATATCGGCTCGCAAAATAGACGCTCTGTAGTGCTTTAGAGCAGACGCAAACACTGCTGTAATGTATACACGGAGTTTCACAATACTGGGCGCCGGCGGATATGACTCGCGGGGATTTTCAAAATAAGAGTATCGCAATATGAATCGATCTTTTTACGTTGCGTCGATCCTATTTGATTATTGATAATAGATCGATATATCGATCTGGATCGATGTATTTTCCCACCCCTACAGGGTACCAGAACAGCAGATCTGCATCCCCGGCGGACAACAGGTTTTACTGATCTGGACCAGCGTGACCAGAACCAGTCCCGTGCCCTAACCACGCCGACATGCCTACTCCAGGAGAAGGGGCAGATATGCGTGTTGATCTTAAAACATGAAAAGAAGGCGCCACCCAGACGGTCGGTGCGAACCGCGCCCGGTGGCCCACCCCAAGGGTGTGAGACCCCTCTACATATGTTCAGATCCATTCCGTCATCATCCCCCAGATATGAACGAGAATCCGTCGATAACCAATAACAGGTCGTCGGAAGAGGAAAAAACCCCCATCCCAGTTGCTTTATAAAAACGCTGTTTTAACCACAAGCAACCAAGGCGTGCTAGTCACCCGCCTGATCTTCAACAGAACACCCCGAGCTAGCACTTAAGCGTGCGTCGGTATACAACCACATCAATGAACAGGCTATTTAGACCTTTCAGTGAATCCCCAAGGCGCCATGGGGAACGACAAGAGGGGTGTGGTGCTTCCTAAACTCCAACCCTTTTTAATAAAAAAGAAGGAAGCACCAACAGCATGAATCCCAGTTTACACAGCCGAGGGTAAAAACTGTTTACATTTTTACATCCAGTCACCCCTTCCACAGAGGATTTAGACCGAAATTCCCCAGAAAGCCTTCCCACGTGAGTCGTAGAATGAAAAAGCCTTGGCAACTGCGAGTCACGTGACCAACTGACTCAAGTTACACATAAAATCGAGCGTAGCGGACCCGTAAGTCCTACGCTCTAACCCGACACTTTGACACAACAGATCTTACGTAAAGATCTAACTCACGGAAGCCATCGTCATAGCAACATACTCGTATGCTATGACGGGGGGAAACCCCACACACAACTCCTGTTTGTAATAGGAGCAGTCAGGCCACCCCTCCCCCCTCCCCCCCTGACTGGCCCAACAGGAGATGAGAAAACCCCCTTGACCAATCAAGTGGGAAGGAGGGGTTTATTCGGCACCCCCTCACAAAAACCCTTCCCCCTACACACAATAACAACTGTAGTATATGAAACCTTTGGTAGAATGCTAATGAATAGCGCAAGCTAATACAATGCACGCTACCCACAGACTGTGAACAGGGTTTACAACAAAACCAAGTCGTGTGCGTGTGTGAATCCTACACCTGCATTCCATGTTGTACATAGAAAAACACTGATAGAGAGTATAACGGCTAGGCCGTGGAACGTGTGTATATGAGCATTACTGCAACTAACACAACAGTTCAACATTACTTTGTGTGTAAGCAACAGACCATACAACCAGCTTCTACCTGCATGTGGAGCGTCAGGCCGAGATAGAACCTTTCTATAACCGAGTGTATGCTACAGACCTTGCTTTAATCTCATAACACGAACGTAACTCATCCATCAATGTATACTAATGCAGATTCACACTTTGCAACCTCATCATTGGTGAAGAAACACACAGTTTGTTTAACAAAAATACAGTCCCCCTTTAGAGGGGACTTTTTATTTATGAAAACAAATAATATGAGAGGGCCGGGGAGGTGTAAACAGAGGGGACCGCAGGGGAAAAAAGTCACTGGGTCTAGCGGCGTCTGCTGCCTCGAGCCGCTCGGGCTTTGCCACCCCGAGAAGCCCCGGAGGGACGGTAGGTAATCGGTTGCTGGTCTCGTCGATCCCTACCGTCTCCTCCGGTCGTAGATGGGCCGGCTGCAGCAGCAGCACCGTCTCTCCTCCTGGCCTTCTTCGACGGGCCAGCAGTGGCGGTGGAGGCAGTGGCAGCCACGGCGGTGGTAGCTCGACGACGTGGAAGCCGTCTGACCCCACCGGCAATGACGGGAGGTGGAAAATGGGGTTGGAGCACGGATCTCTCCTCTGCCATCTCTCTGCATGTTGAGGTCATCAATTGCAGGGCCTTCCCGAACAGTCCAGCATCGGAGAGGGTGGCCGTCAGAAGACGAGCTCTCTTCTTCTCCGGCACACGGGCCTGCTCCAGCCAAAGGTGGCGCTGGATCAGAGTCGCCAGGGCGCACACTTTTCCCAGCGGCTATGGCCTGCACCTGAGTCAGATGCAGGACAGCTCCTGCCGCCTGGGTGAGCTGATCCTGTTGTACCTCAGTCAGCTCCGTGCCGCCCGTCATTATCCCAGATACAAATCTTGCCAGCTGTGCGACATTAGACGCAGCAGCCAGCGATTGTGTACCCGCGATGAACGACTGGTCACTCCAATACGCCAACCGCCTAGCCGATTTTCCTTGGAGAACCGGCTTGCATAACGGCTCCCACACCACATCCGGACAGAGGAGAGCGGCCATCGGCCTATCAAGCCGTGGCACACCCTCTCTCATACCTTCGACCAAACCCACCACCCACGTCACTGGTACGTAGGCGGGAGTGAGGCTCATGATGTGGGACACCACCTGGCCCCGACGAACATAGGGCCCAATTAAGGGGAAAAATGGGTAGACAACGTCCACCCCTCTCACCGGGCGACGCTGCCAGAGATGACCTATTAGATCATCGGGGACAGGAGCAGGCAGTGGCTGCGGCAGCGGCACGCAGTTTGCAGCGGCCGCCACTGCCATAAGCTCGGGGAACAAAGCCTGCAGTTCCCCCTGCAGACTTTCCTCCACCGAACCCGCATCCCTCACATGCAGCAGGCTTCGACTGGTCAAGGAGCCACAGTCTGATGTGGCTGATAGTAGGGCATCCTGCCGATGAGGCCGAGGGGTTTCCCCGACATCCTCAAACAAGGCCCCCCAAGGAGACATTTCACCCCCCTCCAGTATTACCTGGAGAACCGCTGGTGAAGAGTGGTTCTACGACTCTCCGAAGTAGACATTATGACTTAGATTTTTCTCTTGAATATTTATGAGAGAAGAAAAAATTAAGCACAATGTAAACTCGTCTCAACTTTCTTCAACTAGCAACCTCGTCAAGTGGGGATCTACCGAAGGCACTTCCTTGTGGTGAAAGCAAAGAAGGAGGCGAGTAGGTGGCCACACACCTGCTTATGAAGGTAAGCTGATAGGGGTGTGGTCAGACAAATGTTGGGATGTAAAAATACATTGTGGAATTTTTTATTCAGTGCGCGTGCACAAGCTAGGTATAGTGCAGTAGTAGTGACGCCGAGCGAGATCCATTACGAAACAGAACATCCTGTAGTGTGGTAGTGAAAGGGTTAGCCATGTAGTGTGGTAGTGAAAGGGTTGACTGTCTGTAGTGTGGTAGTGAAAGGGTTACCCGTCTGTAGTGTAGTAGTGAAAGGGTTAACCATCTGTAGTGTGGTAGTGAAAGGGTTAACCGTCTGTAGTGTGGTAGTGCAATGGTTAACCATATGTAGTGTGGTAGTGAAAGGGTTAACCATCTGTAGTGTGGTAGTGAAAGGGTTAACCATATGTAGTGTGGTAGTGAAAGGGTTAACTGTTACGATTCTGGTTCCTGACTACGGTCGGGAACCACCCACCTTCTCTGTCATCTGTCACCTGACTGCGGCCACTTGTTTTTCCCTGCCATTTAGTGCTGTCACTTAGGGGTTGGCTTCTGATTGGCTGTCACGGGTGTGTGTGTGGAATGTTGGTATTTGGTGGCTATTTAACATTCCTTTCCTCTGCTTGTCATTTGTCAGGTCTTCACTATAGGCGTTCGGAGATAACGCGGCCGGTTCCAGTTCTGGACCACCACTAAGCTCCATTATCTATTCTCTCGTTCCTTTGCCTTTGGCATAGTATCCTAGTATTACTCTTTGTGTTCTTTACTATTAAAGTCGAACCTGTTCAAGAGTATACCTTCTCCGTCTCTGTGATTGCCTAGAACAGAACCTTGTGGTACCCCCTTGTAAACAGATAAAACATCAGAATAAAAACCATCAGCCTAAACACATCCGCAGTTTGAAAGTTCACCACCTTTTAACAGGGGAGGAAAAACGTGAGCCTTTTCCAAATTCCTGGGATTTAAAAAATATGCGTCAGATGTTCTGCAATAAAATCTGCAGAATATTTTAAATAATAGAGATCCTGTTTATCAGGTTCTTATGTTTTTTTTAGGATTAAATTCCTTAACACATTCAGTGTCAATAACGAGTATACTTGTGTTTCGCCAACTACGCTTGAGCGCCAATAACGAGTATACTAGTTTTTAGATCCTTTGATATTTTCCCTTTGATCCCTGTTCGAAACACTCAGATAACGAGGCATATCTCGCGATCTATGAAAAAAGACTGGATTATTTTGGAAAGGGGCGATGTTTAGCGTGTAATAGCGCACAAACTACAGTATGTAGAAATTAACTGATTAGTCAGTGATGGACTATGAACAATGCCTGTCAAATGAGCCATACTATTGTCTCCATAGCTATATACAGAACACACGATGGGTCTGCAAACATCGCTAAAATTGTCTAACGCTGGCGCCATTGAGTACAGATTGATTGATTGATTGAAAACTTTATTAACAGATTGCAGAATGGGTACAATACAGTACAGCTCAATACACACAATTGTTAAGGGGATGCAGACCAGAGAAAGACTTTCGTTTTGTTTACATCAGGGTCCCCCATTTTTTATTCATCATAACATTTATGACATACATGACATACAGATAGACAGTACTGTTACATCTAGACATTTATGACATACCAGATCTACAAATATACAGTACTGTTTGTGAGTACAAAAATTTTCTAAAAAGAGAGTATATACATTTGAGGAGGAATAAACTGTACATTGGAGGAGGTTGGGTAGGGGGGTGGGGAAACTGTACATTGTACACAGATGGGGAAAGAGCGTGGCGCCCAAAGAGTTAAGGGGTTTATGCACTTCACTAATAGGAAAGGCTTGAAAAGGAAATTAATTATGTGAAGGAGGCTCAAATTCAAATGAAACCTGTGTTGCAGTAAAGTTTGTTACTTGATCAAAGAGAATAATTCAAGAAGAGGCAAGAAGTGTTTGTTAAACCAATTGAGTGTCTCAACTTTCTCACACACAGTAGATAAACCAAGATGCAATATATGGTGGAAGACCAGGGGCGGAATCCACAGAGAATAGATTGCGCCAAGCAAATTGCATCCGCGGAGCATGCTCTGCGTCTGGGAGCTATCCACGAAAGCACATTGCGCGATGAGATACCAGCGCAAACACGCCCAATATGTGTGGCTCGCGAGCAGTCTGCACTCTGCACCCCTGACAGCGCTCTTGGCAGAAATGTGTGTGTCAAAATGTAGAGCGCTGTCAAGTTTAGCGCACTGTCCAAAAAAAGAAAATAAACTAGAAATCAAGAAATCAAGATGGAAAGCAGTAAAAAGAAACCTGCAGTTAAAACCAAGAACGGCAAACAATACATGCCGTTCCTTCGAATGTGGAGAGATCTAATTCTGTATTTTAATCTGTATTTAACCTTTATCTATTCGGTGAAGACCAGTTATTCTAATTAAAGAATTTACATTATCTACCTGTCCCACCAAAACCGTACTGTTGTCCCCCGCCCCTGTCACTGTACTATGTATTTGCACTAGCACTATTGCACTTGGGACATTGATATTATATTATTGATATTATTATTTTATACATGCTATATTCAGTATGTTTGTATGTGGTGATGCTCTAAACTCAATTTTGTTGGACCAACAATGACAATAAAGATTCTATTCTTTTGCACTCCTCTATACATTACGAAGTAAACTAAATACAATACAAAATGAATACTAAAGAAAATAGATCTTATGAGTTATGAACAGTATCTAACTTGTTCGAGAAATATAAAGCTGCGTGCCAATAGCCTTCGCAACGCGTGATTTATAAATAAGGCTAAGCACTGACATTTCAAATGCTTGGTCTGAGATGATCAATACAGTAAACATTTATTTCTGATATAGGTACTGATCAGCAGTAATGCAATGTCATGATTATTCTGAAGTTATTATTATTATTATTATTATTATTATTATTATTATTATTATTATTATTATTATTATTATTATTATTAAATTAAAAATAATAATTGCTATTGGCATGCGGCTTTATATTTCTCGAACAAGTTAGATACTGTTCATAAATCATAAGATCTATTTTCTGTTATGGTTTGTAACCGACCCCAATCGCACAACACAAGACAGGTATGAGAGTAAGCCAAGAACTGGGCATTTATTGAAACACAAGGAAAAAAACGGCACTGTCCCTTTAAGGGAGAACACAAAATACTGGATAAACAGAATGGGAAAAGGCACAGTGCCTTTAGGAGGCGAGCTGGCTAAAGGGAAGGCTAAGGGAAGGCTAAGGGAAGGCTAACGGAAAGGCTAACGGAACAGGGCCGGGGCAAGGGACAAGGCAGGAAAGGGAGGACTAGGAGGACAGGACAGGGAGGACTAGGAGGACTAGAGAGGGGAGAAAACAGGGACAGAGGCCCGCGGAGGCGGGCTGGGGAGAGGGAGGACTGGAGAAAAACAGGGTAAGGCCTTGGAACAGGGCGAGGGCTGGAGCTGCATACTGGGACAGAGAAAACAGGGTAAGGCCTTGGAACACAAGCATTAATGAATGTTGCTGCTCTGCAGCTTCTCCCGGGATGGTTCGTCTGAGGAAGCAGACGGTGGACGTCAGAACCGCTCTGCAGATCTCTCTCGGCAGATCTCCGAGGGTGGTAAACGGGACCGAGAGGGAGAGAGGGAGCGGGTTAGCTCAGAGTTCAGTTGGGAACAGAGCAGGTGACAGGAGAGGTGACTTGTCCCAAAAACAGAGTAATCCAAGTGACAGAATCTTCGGTGTATATACACACTGTGAGTGAAGTCCCAAAATACAAATCCAAGTGAATAATATCTTCGGTGAGTATACACACAGTGAGCGATGTTAAGGCCAAAGATTATCCCAATGAACTATCCAAAAAGCTGACGCTGGGTGAGTGACAGTCTGACAAAAAGCAGGATATCTTCAGTGTCATTAAACACACGAAAAACGAATAGGATCAAAGACAGTCATAAAAACTCACCCAGGCGCTGTGCGTAAAGAGAGAAGGATCAAAACGGGGCGAGCGCGTCGCCACGGGAAACGGGTTGTCCAAGCGGAGGTCTGAGTGGTGCGCGACTGCTTGGAGTACGCGCCGGTACGGAGGGCGCATCTGGCGCGGAGGTCTGAGTGGTGCGCGTCTGCTTGGAGTACGCGCCGGTACGGAGGACGCATCTGGAGTGCATCTGAATGCGCGTCAGGAGTGAAGAGTGCGTCTGCGCGGAAGAGCGCGCCGGCTCGGAGAGACGCATCCTCCCGTAGAGTATTAGGAAGCGATGCGCGTCTGGAGTGAAGAGCGCGTCTGCTGCGCGGAGGTCTGGATGCGCGTCTGGGCGTCTGCTGCGCGGAGGTCTGGATGCGCGTCAGGACGTCTGCTGCGCGGAGGTCTGAAGTGGAACACTGGGATACCTCCCGTGGAAGTTTAGAGAGCGCAGTCCAGTGTCTCCCTCAGGCAACGGCGACAGGAGGCGAAGGCTGGAGCGCATCTCACGCCGGAGATGAAAACAGCATAGACAGACAGAGGACCTCCCGAAGGAGTCTTGGTGATAGAGAAATATGATACGGAATGATACGGCACGACCCGACAAGGGACAGAGGGGAAGAGCGAGATACTTAAAGCCCACAGGGGAACTAATTAGAATGCACATCAGGTGCGTGAAGGTAATTGATACTTGAAACTAGAAGTGAGTGTTCGGCACCAGACCAATCAAACACATAATGACAGGTAGTCCAAGGGTGTGGCTGCTGAGAGCAAACGAACGCGAGGGTGGGGGCTAGTGAAGTGAGGAGACAGGGAATTGATTAACAGAACTAAAGGAACAGAGCGAGTAGGCTTAAAGGAACAGAGCGAGTAGGCTTAAAGGAACAGAGCGAGTAGGTGAGCAATGGACAAAACCTCACATTTTCTTTAGTATTCCATTCATTTTGTATTGTATTTCGTTTACTTCGTAATGTATAGAGGAGTGCAAAAGAATATAATTCAAATTATAGATCCTGCACTGCACTGTCTTTGTCCTGTGTCTTGTTATGTGAAAAGAAAATGTATGGGAAAATGCATACACTGTATCGCTGTGACAATTACCAATGGTTACACATAATAAAGGAATCTGAATCTGAATGTGTTTTGGTCGCATATCTTCATTGCATAATGTTTGTAATGTCCTATTCCAATTACATGTGTATAATTGTACTATATTCTATTTTGCTATATTTTATTTCGTTTATATCCCATTTAATTGTTAAAAAGGGGAACAGATGAAAATAACAAACACAACTTTCAAACTTAAAACCGATTAGATCTATTTTCTGGTGTTCCACGAAATGTCAATGAACGAAATCCGCCCATAGATTCTGGCTGTGGGGGTGCCATTGCGCCACTATAGCGATGTCCGCATGTGGCTTTATATTTGTCGAACAAATTAGATTCTGTTTATATACAAGCATAACGCCAAGGCCCACAACGTTATATAACAATATTTAAATAATGAGTACGATTGCATGGGATCGCTGCATGCACTTGATTTGATATTGTCCTTCGAGATATTCGATAATATCTTTCATGGTCATGCCTGTCTGCGCAATTACTGCTGCCATGATCATCTGTTTAGAGGCTCATTTACACAGAAAGGGGACATGTTCCGCCCATATTACCTCATTTGCACGGACGCAATGCCGACGTTAAGCATGAGCAACCTCGATTCACTCATTTGAGAGTGAGATGCACCGGCTCTGCTTCAGAAAAAGCAGCGCAAAACCTTTGTGGATTCTGCCCCAGGTGTGTTATTTGGGGATAAGGATTTGATTGTCTGTGGGTTATTAAAGCATTACATCACACGCAGGAGTGGGTTATGAGAATTAGACCATGCCTAGGGGTGGTTGTTAGGCCCGAGGCGCAGCCGAGGGTAGTTAGACCCCCCTAGGCATGGTCTAATTCTCATAACCCACGACTGCACATGGTGTAATGGCTTTTATACAATGGCCGATGTCATCCAACCTTATTGCTATAAAATAAACACACATTAATTGAAGATTTATTGACAAAACCATCCGCAGAAAAAGTAGTTCCCAAAAAAAAGAAAAAAAAGAAGTAGCCTCCATGTGGAAGCAGCTCGGAAGTGCATCCAACTGTTCTCAGTAAGACATCCAACAAACTAACACATCCAACTGTCTCTCAACTAAGACATCCAACAAACTAACACATCCAACAAACTAACACATCCAACTGTCTTTCAACTAAGACATCCAACAAACTAACACATCCAACTGTCTTTCAACTAAGACATCCAACAAACTAACACATACATTTAATTTTTTTGTACCTACTTTCTATAGAACTTCATTCTTAGATGCTTCTATAGAAAGTAGGTAAAACAAACAAGAAAAAGTTTGGAGTTTGAGTTTGGAATCAGGGCTGGTGGTCTATCGCCCTGCTCTAAAGACAAACTCTAACTGTTGTGAAGGGCCAGATTAAGCCGAATATATATATTTATTTATATATATATATTTAATTGTATTTGTATATTCTCTAATATTCCCTGATATCCCTTGTATATTCCTTGTACAATATGCATTGAATATCCATTCTAGCCTACTGAACATCCCATAATAGTCTCCATTCTACTATTGGTCGAGACCTTGGTGCCAGGCTGCCATACCCCTCAGACCCAGTTCAAACGTACCGCTCCACATGTACGAACAAGTCCTAGTTCCGCGTAGGAATCTGGCTACCGCACCACTAATGGGACTATTTGTTCATAGTGCGTATATATACTGCGCTACTAAAGTAGGACTTTCTTTTCAGTCCAGTTTCTTACCCTCCAATAGAGTCACAGACGTAAAGCCTCCCCGCGACGCCACGTGTGGGAGTAAGGCCAAGTTCGCCTACCATCGGTATTGAGACATCGTGTATATTAATATTTGAATAGTCATATTTGGCACTATATCGTCGAGTTGGACGTAGTCTATTAAGCTAATAATAGTCTGTTAATATATAGTGCTTCGTGCGGTGAGAATACTACCGTAGTCAGTACCCCATCGTTTCGGGCAGAGAACTGGCTGCTTACCCAGGGTGGTTGACCCCATGTGAAGCTGCACCCGAGGAGCCCCAGAGCCGACGAGCGAGTGGACCTGTATACCGGATTATTCTACCGACGACAGCCCGCCTTCCCAGGCACGGATTATGCTTTGTATACTTTGATTATTCCATGGATAAAGACCCCCGACACTGCCGTGTGTTGGAACCCCCCCCCCTGGAGAGGACGCAAGGTGAGGAGACGCTCTGCAAGACGAGGTCGCTTCACGTCTCTCCCCCGTGGACCGGAGAGAGCCGGCCCACAAAGAGTCCACCTGCTTTCATCTGTGGTCCAAGGATCGCCGGCGCATTGAACGGCACTACAGTGGGTTCACCTGGGATACCCTTGGCCAGACGAGGCAGCCGGATTCTACCCCCCCCCCCTCCTACTCCTGTCGGCTTACAAGCGACCGGATTAACCCCCCCTTAGTGTATCTAGTATATAATCATTAAAGTATCATTGCTGTTATTCCTTAACTATTCCAGGTCGTATATTTACCACCTGCGCCATCAGAGATTGGACATTCTCTATTGATATACCGACGAATACTCTTTGCCATAAAAGTGCATACTATTTCAATTCATAAATGTAATTAAGTGATTAAGTGCTTGCTCTACACACCATTGCTGTGTAGTAATAAACGCATACTTCGACTTCGTACATTTGTGTTGGATCCGTTTCATCTACGTGAGAGTGTTTATGATAATATATTTATGCCGTGTACTGGGTGGCCGAATATTAAGTACAAAGGTAGTGGTAGTAAGTATCATATCTAGTAATACAGTCAGGGAATTGTACCCCTCAGTTACAATTGGTCCTTCGAGCCGGAGGGTAATTAGTGTAATATTAATATAGTGTTATTAATATTGAAATGGCCTATGATGAACACTCCACGAAACGATCCTCCTAACCAACGCCCGCAGCGCGAACGACGGCTCCCTCAGTACTTAGAGGCTTACGCTGTCAGTCAACAACCTAGTCTTCTACTAACAGTAAACGCGGTAAAACTAGAAAGTAAAAGTATGTCTAACCCCAACGCCCAGACTACCCCGACCATAGAGGCCCCTACGGGCTCTAATGTAACTGACCAAGTTCACGGTGGGGACCAGTGGGAACCAGACATGACTCCACACCCCGCCAGTACTGAAGAAGTAGTCCCCGATGAGTCCCGGGAGGAATACAACGCTACCGAGAGAGAACTCGGCACGGAAGAAGACGGGGAGAGCACCGTGGAGATAGAGCTCCAAGGCTCCGCAAGGAGTACCCCGAGGGAAGGCTCCCCTATACAACCGCCTTCTCCCAGCGAGGCAGAGAGGACCCTACAGCAGGCCTTCCTCATCAGCCTGAATGCCGCTGCTGAACGCGACCGACTGCAGATCCAGCAGCGAAGCGAACACGAGCAGATACGTCTAGAAATAAGACGCATTCAGATGGAAGAGAATGTGGCCCGAGAACGAGCCGGTGCTCAACGGGACGCAGCGCGCGACAGACAGCAGTCGCAACTAATAGAACAGCTGATCAGACGGACAACACCCTCTCCCTCCGCCAGAGGCTCCAGGAACTCGTCTAGACACACCTCCAGGGCGGCATCCCCTAGCCGAGTAAACAACCCTGAACTTGACCAACAGACGAGGTCTATACCCCCCACAGACCACCTCCCCCCACCGGTCCAAGCGAGACCTAGCAACCGGGAAGGAGCAGCATATCCTGTGGAGAGGCTAAACCAGAGACTACAAGCACTGGATGACCTAACTGAAGACGAAGAGGAAGAGGAGGAGAACCACGCCCGAAGACAGCACAGTACTCTACCGGACCAGGAGGTCCGGTACAGCCCAGGCTATACCCCCGCGGAGCTGCGCTACAGACCCCCGACTCTATACACGGGTGAGCACGACGCACGACCCGCACCGAGGAACAGCACCTGGACAAGCGGGCCATGGTACACTGCCGGTACCAGCCCATACCAAGGAGCGGGAGGAGACCCGCCTAGGAGGCCTCTCCCCCAACGCTCGCCGATGTATCCACAGTCAGCATCATACATTGGCACGCCTATGGTACCCGACTTCACCCAAGAGAACCGGGCCCAGTATACAGAACTCCGCATGTGTCTGGAGACCATGTTGGTGGATGTATTGGATGAAAGCCACAAATACGCCATCCTACTGAAGCACTTAAAGGTGCCCCGCGCACATAATATAGCGCTCGCCTACGCGACTTCCACCACCCCATACACAGCAGCGCTGGTAGCATTGGACCAGAGGTATGGGCGCATATGGGATTACGTGATCCAGGAGATCCGACACATCGACCGCTTACCCCCAGCAATAGACAATCGAGCACTGGACGACCTGTCCATCAGAGTGCAGTCCCTGGTAGGGATGTTGGGAGCGCAAAGAGAGAAGGGGAGGCATGAACTTTACGCCAACTCAAATGTGGAAAGGATTCTGGAGAAGCTGCCGCCCGCTCGTCAGGAGCGCTTTAGGCGGCAGAGGGACCACAGAGACCCGAATGGCCCCGAACCGAACCTCCTCGATCTAGCAGACTTCCTGGCGAGAGAAGTCAGCAGCCTACGGCTAGATACATTCGGACGGAGCACCCCTGGCTCCAGAGAAGGAACCAGACGACTAAATGATGGAAGAAGATCGGTGACTGTGATGCACCAATCGGAGTCAGTACCGAGCAGCAGGAGCCACAGTACCCCCTCCAGAACGGAGAAGTGGAAGATAGTGTGCCCCTACTGTGAGAAAGAACACTGGCTAGCGCAATGTGACTCCTTCCCCAAGCTGAACGCGGAGGAAGCAGGTCAATGGATAAAGTCCAACAAGCGCTGTTTTCGCTGTGCACGCTCACACATGGCAGCCGAATGCCGCTTAAAGAAAAGGTGCACCAAGTGCGATGGAGCCCATCTGGACATACTTCACGACAGTAACAGACGGCGCCCTTCACCTGCACCATCCAGCCGCAAAGCGAGCGTCATGTACATCGATCCCGCCAGCAGCAGTGGAGCCCGAGTACTCCTAAAAGTAGTGCGTGTGACACTAAGCTACCAGAATAAAGTCCTGGACACTTACGCCGTCCTCGATGACGGGTCAGAGAAGACCCTGCTGCTCGCCTCCGCTGCGGCCCAGCTAGGGCTGCGGGGAAGCGAAACCCAAATGACAATTCGGACAATAAGACGAGATTTGAAGACGATAAAGGGCGAGAATGTCTCATTCTCTATCGCAGCAAGCGGCCAGCCTGAGCGACGGTACCAGATTGCAGACGCTTTCACCAGCCAAGAAATAGGACTGTCGCGGTACACATACCCCGTCGCCAAGCTGATGGAGAAATATGCACATCTGCGCAAGTTACCGATCCCGCTCATAGACAATGCTATGCCGACCCTGTTGATAGGCTCCGACCATGCAGACCTCATTGTCCCGATAGACCGGGTTCATACCGGACCCCGAGGCTGTCCTGCAGCAGTCGAGACCCGTTTGGGATGGACTCTCCAAGGCCCGCTCGCCAAATCTCTCAACCGAAGTACAGCCACTAGATGTCTCCACTCCCGAGTCACAGAGGGAGAAACCGCACTCCTGCAACACGTAGAGCGGCTATGGACCTTGGAACAAATGCCCTTTAAGAACGGAAAGAAAGACATTCGCTCTAAAGATGACATTTACGCCATTCACCTCCTCGAGACAGGGACCAAGAGAGTCCCGGTCAACGGCGTGTTGAGATACGCCACGCCACTCCTGCGGCGAGAAGGAATGCCTACTTTCCACGCCAAGACAGACGCCACAGAACGGTACCTGCTGAACACGGAGCGGCGCTTAGCCAAGAACCCCGCCCAAGAGAGTGTATACCGCGCTGAGATTGAGAAGCTCATCACAGCGGGACACGTCACAAAGATGGACATTAAAGAGGCTGACCAGACCACTGAATCGTGGTACGTGCCCCACCACAAGGTCCATCACAACGGTAAAGACCGCATAGTATTTAACTGCAGCTACCAGATCGGATCCCAAAATCTGAATAAAGAGTTACTGCCCGGTCCCACACTCTGCCCCTCCCTACTCGGCGTTCTACTCCGCTTCCGCCAGGAAAAGGTGGCCATCAGCGGGGACATTAAAGGAATGTTCCTGCAGGTGAGATTAGTAGAGGCGGACAAGCCCCTGTTACGGTTCCTATGGAGAGAGAAGCCAGGAGATGAGCACCCAGCCATCTACCAATGGGAAGTCCTCCCCTTCGGAACGACGTGCAGCCCCTGCTGTGCTACATTTGCACTACAGAAACATGTAGCAGAGGACCCAGCAGCGGACGAAGAGGTCCGACACAGCGTAAAGAACAGCTTCTACGTAGACAACTGTCTACAAAGCCTTTCAACCCAAGAAGAAGCCGAGGCTCTCCTGATTAAACTCCGCGCCTCATTGATCAAAGGCGGCTTTGATCTCAGGCAGTGGGCCAGCAGCGATCCGCAAGTACTGCGCAGCCTCTCCTCCGAGGACAAGGCAGCCAGCAGCGAGACCTGGATGGCTACAATCCCGGGAGAAGCCCAGGAGATGACCCTGGGATTGGTGTGGCGATTCAAAACAGATTCGCTTCACTACAGACACAAGCCCCTGACTACGGAGCAGGGAAGGCCGGCGGCGGCGCCGATCACCAGACGGAGTGTGTACACAACACTCGCCCGACAATATGACCCGCTAGGATGTATTCTACCGTACACCACCAGGGCAAAAATGATTGTACGAGCATTGTGGGACAAGGACCAGGGCTGGGACGACCCCATTCCCGCACACCTTGCATCCACCTGGAGAGAGTGGGAGATGGAGCTCCACTCACTCCCAGGCGTTAATATGCGCCGAAGCTACTTCCCACCCACGGTGAGGCCAGAGACATGTAAAATGGACTTACACGTCTTCAGTGACGCCTCAGAGGTCGCATACGGATCAGTAGCCTACTTGCGGGCCCAAGACCAGGGGGGAGAGATCTACACAGCATTTGTCCTCGCCCGCTCGAGAATAGCCCCACGCAAGCAACAATCTATCCCACGTCTAGAGCTCTGCGCAGCCCTAGCCGGAGCGCACCTAGCCACGCTCATCCAACGTGAGCTCACCATACCGGTGTCTAGAACAATCCTGTGGTCAGATTCCACGACGGTACTCGCCTGGATCAAATCGGACTCATGCAAGTACAAAGTCTTCGTGGGAGTCAGAGTCACCGAGATTCAAGACTTAACCGAAGAGTTAACCGGAGAAACAGAGTGGCGCTACGTTGATACAAAACAGAACCCAGCTGACGTCATCACCCGGGGGATGCCCCTGGATGACCTCACCCGTCGCAATGTCTACAGTGACGGCCCCGCATTCCTAAGACTCCCGGAAGGACAGTGGCCCATGCCTATCCCGAGGGAAGCAAGTCCAGAGGAGGTGGAAAATAAGAAGTCTGTGTTCTGTGGATTGAGCACCGTAGCCTCCACCGACCCTAACATAGACGATTGCACGTCCATAGAGAGTGCACAACAAAGAACATTCCTGCGGTACCACCCGGAGTGCAAGTCCCCCGCTGATATGTCAGCAGCTAACTACGAGGAAGCAGAATTGCTTCTACTGCAGCGAGCCCAGAGAGACTCGTTCCCCGATGAATTGGCCTGTCTACAGGGAGGAAAGCCCGTCCCATCCGACAGCAGATTAATTCATCTGGCCCCCGAGAGCGACGCTCATACCCTCATCAGAGTGGGTGGTCGCCTACGCAGAAGCCCCAACACACTCCTGATGGGGCGGCCCAGACAATGTACCGGCCTGAAGAACCGAACGGCCGACGAATGTGGAGGTACAGCCAAGTATTAGCCGACAAGTTTTGGAACAGTTTCCTACTGCACTACCTACCGTCTCTACAGACCCGCCAGAAGTGGGTAAAAGAGAGAGACAATTTGACAGAAGGAACAGTCGTCATGATTATTGATCAATCACTGCCCAGAGCTATGTGGCCGGCCGGCCGCGTAAGCAAAGTGATCACCGGTGCCGACGGCAAGGTCCGAGCAGCTGAAGTGCTCGTCCAGGGTCGCACTTACACCCGTCCCGTGGCGAGGCTCATAGAACTGCCTCGACTCCCAGACACAATCGATGATGACCATGACCCTACAACCCTATGACTTTGTGAAGTTGACTGACCCCTACAGCAAACCCTTATGTGTAAATAGACAACGCGATTAATCTGTCTCTGTTTAACTGATTAGGTCTGGGACCAATCAGGGGGTGGCTGTTGTGAAGGGCCAGATTAAGCCGAATATATATATTTATTTATATATATATATTTAATTGTATTTGTATATTCTCTAATATTCCCTGATATCCCTTGTATATTCCTTGTACAATATGCATTGAATATCCATTCTAGCCTACTGAACATCCCATAATAGTCTCCATTCTACTATTGGTCGAGACCTTGGTGCCAGGCTGCCATACCCCTCAGACCCAGTTCAAACGTACCGCTCCACATGTACGAACAAGTCCTAGTTCCGCGTAGGAATCTGGCTACCGCACCACTAATGGGACTATTTGTTCATAGTGCGTATATATACTGCGCTACTAAAGTAGGACTTTCTTTTCAGTCCAGTTTCTTACCCTCCAATAGAGTCACAGACGTAAAGCCTCCCCGCTACGCCACGTGTGGGAGTAAGGCCAAGTTCGCCTACCATCGGTATTGAGACATCGTGTATATTAATATTTGAATAGTCATATTTGGCACTATATCGTCGAGTTGGACGTAGTCTATTAAGCTAATAATAGTTTGTTAATATATAGTGCTTCGTGCGGTGAGAATACTACCGTAGTCAGTACCCCATCGTTTCGGGCAGAGAACTGGCTGCTTACCCAGGGTGGTTGACCCCATGTGAAGCTGCACCCGAGGAGCCCCAGAGCCGACGAGCGAGTGGACCTGTATACCGGATTATTCTACCGACGACAGCCCGCCTTCCCAGGCACGGATTATGCTTTGTATACTTTGATTATTCCATGGATAAAGACCCCCGACACTGCCGTGTGTTGGAACCCCCCCCCCTGGAGAGGACGCAAGGTGAGGAGACGATCTGCAAGACGAGGTCGCTTCACGTCTCTCCCCCGTGGACCGGAGAGAGCCGGCCCACAAAGAGTCCACCTGCTTTCATCTGTGGGCCAAGGATCGCCGGCGCATTGAACGGCACTACAGTGGGTTCACCTGGGATACCCTTGGCCGGACGAGGCAGCCGGATTCTACCCCCCCCCCCCCTCCTACTCCTGTCGGCTTACAAGCGACCGGATTAACCCCCCCTTAGTGTATCTAGTATATAATCATTAAAGTATCATTGCTGTTATTCCTTAACTATTCCAGGTCGTATATTTACCACCTGCGCCATCAGAGATTGGACATTCTCTATTGATATACCGACGAATACTCTTTGCCATAAAAGTGCATACTATTTCAATTCATAAATGTAATTAAGTGATTAAGTGCTTGCTCTACACACCATTGCTGTGTAGTAATAAACGCATACTTCGACTTCGTACATTTGTGTTGGATCCGTTTCATCTACGTGAGAGTGTTTATGATAATATATTTATGCCGTGTACTGGGTGGCCGAATATTAAGTACAAAGGTAGTGGTAGTAAGTATCATATCTAGTAATACAGTCAGGGAATTGTACCCCTCAGTTACACTAACCTTAAAGGATAACTCCACTATTTTGGGAAATTAGCTTATTTAACATCTTCCCTGGAGTTAGACAAGAAGATGCATACCTTTTTTGTCTCTGTGCGTGCATTTTAGCTTTGGGAATAGATGCTCCGTTAGCATAGCTTAGCTTCATCACTGGAAGTGGGGGAGGACAGTAGCCTTACAGTGCCTTACAGTGTATTGCAAGGTCTGACATTGACCAAACTTGATATGCATGACCTTGGTGGGCTCTAGGTCAACTCCTGAAAAGGGGGTCAATGTCAGACCTTGCAATCAAAAGTTAGGGGCGCACTGAAATTATGGCAAGGGTTATTAGCCCCCTAACTTTTGATTGCAAAGTCTGACATTGACCCCCTTTTCAGGAGTTGACCTAGAGCCCACCAAGGTCATGCATATCAAGTTTGGTCAATGTCAGACCTTGCAATACACTGTAAGGCACTGTAAGGCTACTGTCCTCCCCCACTTCCAGTGATGAAGCTAAGCTATGCTAACGGAGCATCTATTCCCAAAGCTAAAATGCACGCACAGAGACAAAAAAGGTATGCATCTTCTTGTCTAACTCCAGGGAAGATGTTAAATAAGCTAATTTCCCAAAATAGTGGAGTTATCCTTTAACCAACTTCGAAAGAGAGCGACTTCGAAAGAGTCGCCAAGCTTAACCAGTTGGAAACAAGGCGGACAGTAATAAAATTTGCAATTGTTTGTTTGTTTGTTTGTTTGTTTATTAACACAGTTAAACAGAAGTAAAAAACAATACATAATAAGTTATAACGATTGTGAAGGAGAAGTTAGAAGCCTAGAGGCTTATCAAGAACGTCCCCCGTTTTATAAAATCAAACATACAAAAATACAAGAATATACATACTGGAACATTCAAACAATGTAAAAATGACATATTGGAATAATCTAGAACATCGAAGCATTCTTTGATATATGGAGCATTCTGGAATATCAGCAATACGTGGTCATTCACTCTACCAGAAGCCACTCGGGGGAATAATCAACAGCTATCTAGATGCAGAACCACAGAGCCATCATAGCCGGCCGGCTGAAAGATCACTCTACACAACGATCATCGCCCACCCCGGTCAGGGGAAATGCTGCATATACGTATTTAAAAACTGTTTTTTTATTAATGGGAAATAATTTCACTATTTCTCCAATTTATACTTTAGATGTTTAAGCATAGCAATGCTCTTTTAAGATCTAAGTTAATGTTCTCTTCCTTTTACTTGTTTTTTTTCTTTTTCATCCGCTCTCTCTGATTTATTGAGGCTCTCTCTTCAGTTCAATACCTTCATATTATTCATGGGTTACTATAAATTACACAAGTTCATATAAAATGTAAGTGATTAGGGCATGACAATTGAAGCTTATTTTTGGTCTTTATTTTTAGTTTATCTCATTTAAATTTGTATTTATTTATTTTTTACGGGAAAGTGGCCAAGCCACAGTCGACATTCTACTTATGGTAGAATTTAGAGTGTTAGATCCTATGGTATACATAGGAATGTTAAGGATAATTGGATCATTCTGGGATATCCGGTGGTGCAAGGGAGGGAGTCATACGCAAAGGTTGTGTTCATGGAACACAATCCTGTACGACTCTCGGTGGGAGGGAAGGGTAGGGGATTTTTATTTGTATATATGTATGTTTTTAAGCTCGGCTCTCAACGGGACCTCACTAGTGGGATGTATATCTATTATTGCCTCGCACTCTAGAAGCATTACCAAAAATTACAATGCAACATGTATAGACTATGGCTAGTTTGAATATAATGATATGGAACACCGGGGGAATAAATAACCAACTCAAACGCAAAAGCGTGCTCACACTGATGAAAAAAGAACATGTGGACATTGCTCTGCTAAGCGAAACACACATTCTAGGGAAAGACATAGATAAATTAGCGGACAACATATACCATAATATCAGTCACTCCTCTATTGGTACGAGAACTCGGGGTGTAGCAATAGTCGTTAAACGTAAGTTGAATATTGTACTAAAGGGAGTATGGTCTGATGTAGAAGGTCGGATAACTATAGCTAAGATTGAACATAAGAACAGGAAAATAGCGTTGATAGCGGTATACGCCCCAAATTTGTACGAAGAAGATTTCTTCACTACACTAACCAATGCAATGTTAGACATTCCCGATTACTCATTTATAATAGGGGCGGATTTTAATGCCATCTGGAACCCAAGGATGGACAAATCTTACCTTGCCTTTTCCAGCGAACAAAAGAATTCATCGAAGGCATTAAAGGATTGGTCAAAGATTACAGGTGTAAATGATTTATGGCGGTTACTTAATCCCACGACCCGAAAGTACTCTTGTCGATCTGCGAGGCATAATACACTATCCAGAATAGATTATGTCTTTGCATCACAGAGACTATTTGATAATTATGAAGTGGAAATGATACCCAACGCACTATCAGATCACTGTTATTTACTCCTTAAAGGTACATTTGGTATACTATCCTCCCGAGCCCCAAGATGGCGATTTAACTCGTTGCTGCTTAATAACAAGGAATTCATTACACAACTCAAAGAAGCTCTTATAGTATTCCAACGGGAGAATGCAAACTCGGTGCAAGACCCCAGAATAATATGGATGTCGGTAAAGGGAATGATCAAAGACTTCACGGATAGCTTTTCCTCCAAAATGCGCAAGAATCAAAGCACAAAACTGGATGAGCTGGAAACGCTTTACTCAACGTTATTTAATTCTCTGAAATACAACAACTCAACTCGACTAGAAAATCAAGTTAACGTACTAAAAATAGAGATCAATGCCATATACAGACAACAATCGGAAATACAAATACGCAGCACAAGACAACAGCAGTACTCCCATGGTTCCAAACCCAGCCACCTATTAGCCATGCGATTAAGAATTAATGCAACATTTGCAGATATAACTACCATTAGAGCACAACAAGTACTTGTAACAGATCCTGTAAAAATAAACGATACATTAAAAGTATTCTACTCCGACTTATATAAATCAGAAATGACCTACGATCAAAACAAAATGGACACATTTCTTAATCAAATTATTCTCCCTAAACTTTCAGAGGATGACGCTAAACAGTTAGAAACACCGATCACACTAGAGGAACTCAAGAAGGCCATAACCGCAATGAAAAGTGGTAAGGCTCCTGGAAGAGACGGTTTCCCATCAGAAATGTACCTTTCTTGTTGGGACATTATTGGCCCCTTATTACTAAATATGATCTTATACTCAGTCAAGGAGGGGAACTTCCATAAAAATGACAATATTGCACTCATAACAGTCCTCCTTAAGAAAGACAAAGACCCCAACGAGTGCGGTAGTTATAGACCTTTAAGCCTCCTCGGAACAGATATCAAACTGTACTCTAAGGTATTAGCCATCAGATTACAAAAGCATATGACGTCTTTAGTTCACCCGGACCAAACTGGCTTCATAGGAGGCCGCCTGATCACTGAGAACATAAGACGTATACTGCACGTACTTGATGCCGACAAGGAGGACACCATACCTAAGGCGATGCTGTCCCTGGATGCTATGAAGGCCTTTGACAGGCTGGAATGGTCGTATCTGTGGGCAGTGCTAGAAAGGATGGGGTTAGGAAAAGGATTCATCGATATGATTAAAGTATTATACAAAGACCCATCGGCCATGATTACAACAGGCACAATCATCTCCGAAATATTTCCGGTATCACGCTCTGCCAGACAGGGTTGTCCTCTTAGTCCCGGACTGTTCAATCTATCATTAGAGCCTTTAGCACAATATATAAGACAATCCCAATCCATAGAACCTATCGTAATCAAGGGCACACAACAAAAAATTTGTTTATATGCGGACGATGTAATATTGTTCATGGAAAACCCCAACACCACATTGCCTCATCTGCTCAAGTTGATTGAGGACTTTGGTGATTTATCGGGATTTAAGATAAATTGGCCAAAGTCGGCTTTCCTTCCACTTAACACCCCTGCAAAAAAAGATACAACCCTCCCAGGACAGATACCGATGGTAAAACATTTCAGATGCTTGGGAGTGGAAATATTCCCTACCATAGGACAAACGGTGAAGCACAACTACACAAAAATCCAAAACAAAATCAAAGACGACCTTGATAGATGGGCAAAACTTAAAAACACAGTACAAGCACGGATATCAATAGTTAAGATGGATGTACTACCGAAAATCAACTTCTTCTGTTCAATGCTACCGTTACCCCCTCCAGAGGGTTACTGGAAAAGATTACACTCCTCCACATACAAATTTATTTGGAATAACAAACCACCACGTATAAAAAGATCCACCGCACAGAGAAATAAAGCAGATGGTGGCATGGCATTTCCAGATTTTTTCCTATATTTTAAGGCGTACTCATTAAGTCCATTGACAACATGGTTTGACTCCCAAGCATTAGCATCCTGGAGAAAAATAGAAGAAAACATAGTAGCCCCACATAGACTGAAGGACATAGCATACACTAAACTACCAATCAAGCACTGTGAACGGAAATTTGGCCCCATAATTACTCATGCGATCCGGATATGGCGTGAATCACAAAAAAAAAATCCTAACCCACAAAAATGGCACAATCATACTCCCTTATTCAATAACAATGCTCTCTTAATTGGAAAACGACCTATAAGATTCCCTATATGGGAAGAGCAAGGCATACACTCATTAGGGGATGTTTTTAACAAACAGGGTTTTTGTAGTGATAAAGAAATACGCAAAAAATGTAATCTCACCAAGTCCACATGGCTTTTTCACAAACAGTTAGAGCTATGTTTGAAGTCTCACGGTGTTCCATTAGACAGACCAATTGAACACCACAGATACCACAAATTCTTCTACGCAAGAGAGACATCGAGAGGTTTTGTTTCAGAATTTTATCATCAATTACTAACGTCCTCGTATGAAACCCTCCAACTTGACTCTGTCTGGAGGAGGGATATACCAGACCTGGAAAATGACTTTGATTGGCAAGGAGCCTGGGCAAATGTCCGACTTACATCAATGAACCCGGATCATCAACAAATCAATCTTAACTATATTCACAGGACATACTTGACTCCTATAAGACTGTGCCGAATGGGGCTTAAACAAGATTCCAAATGCACCCAATGTACAAATGGGGACGAAGGGACATTTATGCACATGTATTGGGACTGCTCACCAGTTAAGGCATTCTGGAAAGATGTGACCCAACAAATATCAAAACTCGTATCTTGGAATATACCTGTACACCCCTCGGTATTATTATTGAATGATGTTTTTGAGTTTGCAGTGAATCCACAGCTAAAGAGATTGGTTTTATCGGGTATCACAGTAGCCAAAAAGCTGATCGCATCACGCTGGTTTCAACCGGAAAAAATGTGCCGTAAAGTTTGGTTTCTTACATATCTCGATGTAATTTACCATGAAATATCTACAGCAAGAACTCTGGGTCTCAATGAATCCAAAATGTCAATGTGGTTAGAAGTGGTGGAGAGAATAAAAGCTAGCTTATAATGGTAGTGTCTGGTTAGGTGCGAGGGATAGTGGAGGTCCTTCTCAGGGTGGGGTCCGGGAGGGGGGGGTTCGAGCTGAGCATATGTGTGTAGGTTTTTTTTTTAGATAACAGGTATTATGGGTATATCTTATATAAGACAACTAACTAAAAGGTGATCTCATTGGATGTGCCCTGACAATTAATGCTTGTATATCTTATCGTGTGTTGTCATGTTTGTTTATGTTTGTTTAAAAAATAATAAAAAAAAAAAATACAAAAAAAAAAATACAAGAATATGCATATTATAAAATACCAGGCATTTTACCAGAATACATTAAGCATGAGCAACCTCGATTCACTCATTTGAGAGTGAGATGCACCGGCTCTGCTTCAGAAAAAGCAGCGCAAAACCTTTGTGGATTCTGCCCCAGGTGTGTTATTTGGGGATAAGGATTTGATTGTCTGTGGGTTATTAAAGCATTACATCACGCGCAGGAGTGGGTTATGAGAATTAGACCATGCCTAGGGGTGGTTGTTAGGCCCGAGGCGCAGCCGAGGGTAGTTAGACCCCCCTAGGCATGGTCTAATTCTCATAACCCACGACTGCACATGGTGTAATGGCTTTTATACAATGGCCGATGTCATCCAACCTTATTGCTATAAAATAAACACACATTAATTGAAGATTTATTGACAAAACCATCCGCAGAAAAAGTAGTTCCCAAAAAAAAGAAAAAAGAGAAGTAGCCTCCATGTGGAAGCAGCTCGGAAGTGCATCCAACTGTTCTCAGTAAGACATCCAACAAACTAACACATCCAACTGTCTCTCAACTAAGACATCCAACAAACTAACACATCCAACAAACTAACACATCCAACTGTCTTTCAACTAAGACATCCAACAAACTAACACATCCAACTGTCTTTCAACTAAGACATCCAACAAACTAACACATACATTTAATTTTTTTGTACCTACTTTCTATAGAACTTCATTCTTAGATGCTTCTATAGAAAGTAGGTAAAACAAACAAAAAAAAGTTTGGAGTTTGAGTTTGGAATCAGGGCTGGTGGTCTATCGCCCTGCTCTAAAGACAAACTCTAACCTTAACCAACTTCGAAAGAGAGCGACTTCGAAAGAGTCGCCAAGCTTAACCAGTTGGAAACAAGGCGGACAGTAATAAAATTTGCAATCAATCAATCAATCAATTCAATAATCCACGCTCACTTAAAACAGCGCACCTCCCAGCTATAAAAAAAATTATAATACATTTGCAATCAATCAATCAATATATTCGCGCGATTTTTATTTTGTTCCACAATGACTCATGACCCACTAATTGCATAATCCAACATTGTGTAAGAAACTAACACATTCGCCGTGACAGAATCGTTTTTGATTTAGTCTTTATGACCCTATCAACATATCCATTCGTAACGTTTACTGTCCGCCATCTTGCTTGCATTTCTAAAAACTGGCACGGCGGAGTGATAGTAATTCGGTTGTGGGCGGGTCCTGGGACCAAGAGCGTGGGGTTATGATAAATAACCACGTGTAACTTGACTGTTTCAGCCAATCAGAATCGAGAAACATGCCATTGTATAATTAGATTTATTTTCTGCTGTGAGAGTGAGATGAATTGATATGGCCGTCTTTACTAAGGAAAAATGCCAAAAACACACGCCAAACATTTTCCCAGAGAGCTTCAGAGTTCGCCCTGGGCGTGTCTGGGAGTGTATTAACACTTTGAGTGCCACGGACGCCACAAGTCGTTAGTTCATGCCGCCAGTTGAATGCCAGCAACGCGTTTGTTTGTCGTTTTTTTTTTTTTAAATGTATTAGCGATTTGAATTCATATTTCATCAATCGAGCCTTACGACAGTGCTCCAAACTCTCTCTGAGCTCCATTGGGAAAATACCGCCCCCTATCGTCTCTCCCTGTGTAACTGCACCCCATTGGATTAGACTGATGGGGGGGGGGGGGGGGGGGGGGGGGGGGTCCAGTTTCCTCATTTTACTTATCCGGCAAGTCATCTGAAGAGACCGAAGTGATTGCCGAGCCGGAAAACAACGTGGAATACATATTTACAGTACCCAGCGCTGAATCAATAAACGCGATCGATATTTGGAATGGCGATCAGGAATTGGAATAATCTTTTTGGAGAACATCTGATATGAGGTAAGGAATCTATTTTACCAGTCTTGGGGTAATCGGCTCTGTTTTCACCTATATATCAGCGTTTGCCCCATGTGTGTGTGTGTGGTTTGTGTGTGCGCGCTGATCAGGAAATGAGAGAATAGATTTTTCAGATCGCTTCTCTAGCGTGCATAAGTACACATATACTATCGATAATCTAACGTTTATTTGAAAACGATTCATAAATAGGCCGAAAATTTCAACGTTTTTTGTGTATTCCAGAATATTCCAGTAAATGCCGTTTATCACGGATTCTTTATATTTTCCTGAAACTTTCAAGAAAGCTTTTCAAAATGCTATAAAACGGAAATTAAGCGATTAAAAAACAATCCGTTTCGACAATGTTGACTGCGAACAAGTCATTGATAAGCGACGGGCAGATTAGAAACATAACCATAATTTAAGACATCGTTTATGCGTTTAGAGCGCTATCATTGCAGTGGGTGGTGGCATTCAACGGGGGTAAGGCGCACCGCATTGCTGGTAATCAAAGTGTTAAGGAACGCATCAACTTCAAAACACTACTCCTCACCTTCAAAGCTCTCCATAGCCTGCCCCCCCCCCCCCCCCCCCCCTACCTGACTGACCTCCTTCTCCCCTACCGCCCCACCCGTTCCCTCCGGTCCTCTTCCACTCTTTCCCTCACTGTCCCGTCATCCAAACTCAAACGTTTTGGTGACCGGGCATTCTCACGAGCTGCACTCCGACTCTGGAATTCCCTCCCTCAGACCATCAGAGACTCTCCCTCACTCTCCACCTTCAAATCCAGACTCAAAACCTACCTGTTCTCCCTAGCATTCAACCTTCCTTACCCATAACCACCCTCCTCCAACCCACCACCATTTTCCCCTGCACTATGTTCTCTCCTCTCCTGCCCCCCCACCCCCCTTGGTTTTCCCTTACTCTCTTCCCGACTGTCTCCCCTACTCACTCCCGTATTTGTTATCCGTTACTCGTGGTTTTATGTTCCTGTGTATTCTTATTGTTCTCCATTCCTCTGTGGTTCTATGTTTCTTTGTTTTCTTTGTTTCTTTTTTGCCTATTGTCAGCGACTTTGGGTCTTTGAAAAGCGCTATACAAAATAAATGAATTATTATTATTATTATTATTATTATTATTATTATTATTAGCGTAAAATCTATTGATTTACAATAAGCTTTAGATTCATCTGACGCTGGTGATACTGTAGCCCAGGGGTCAGCAACCTTTTTGACATGGAGTGCCTGTTTGAAATATAGTTGTAACTAGTGTGCCTCAACAATATTCCATGCATCGTATTTTTTTTTCTCATAATCAGGTCTTTTTAATGATAAGTTTTACATTATTACATCATTATTGTTATTGTTATTATTAACAATATTATTATGATGGTTGTATCAACCCTACATCTGAGTTGGGGGGGGGGGGGGGCAATGCAATGCAGACAAACAGCTGCATACAGTGCGACCATTTGTGCTGTCATAGCTCCACCTACAGGCCTAATAGAGAACACCAGGAGAACACCAGGATGTGAATGGAGGGTGAATGTGAGGTATATCGTGTAAATAAGTTTTGATTGATCGCAAGACTACACTGTAAAAATATAATAATAATAAGTTACCAGAACTTAAAAATATTGAGTTCAGTTACTGTGCATTAAGGTTTTCAGTTTTCAATCCATAATAAGTTAACAGAAAAATAAGTACACAACCACATTATTTCAACCTAATAAAACTATGTTTATTGTCATTGTTTTAAGAACACAAGTTGACTTGGTAATACTCACATTTTGAGTATGTGCAATGTTCAATGAAATAGAAAAATAAATAATAAAATGGTGACCGTAATAATGTTTTTGTTATAAGGCTCTGCAAATGTTACTGAATGATGTAGCAATGTATTTCCAGCTAAATTGAAATAATAAACAAATAAAGGGTCTCAATTAAATATGTGGTAGTAAAAATAACCTGTGGGAGGATTTCAACAAGATAAATGCGACAACAGTGCAAAATATTTCACTATAATATTTCAAAGCAAAAAAAAAGAAATATATATATATATATATATATATATATATATTTCTTTTTTAATGCTGCCCCCTGTGCCTATGAAAATGCCCCTGCGTGCCTATGCAGGCACGCGTGCCTAGGTTTGCCTACCCCTGCTGTAGCCGGTCCCAATTGGGATCACCATTGACAACTATTTCATTGTCCGTCCACTTGGAGAGAATGTCATATATGGAGTCGAACGTGTCCTACGCAGCAGAGGGATAAAACAACAACCTTCACAGCCGACAAACGTGATATTGCAACCCTTTGATAATTAAATTTGTAAGGAGATAATTTTTAACTGCTTAGGTACTGATTGCGTTACTATGATTTTAGTGTGGTATCTACATTTAAAATAGATACCCCAAGGGGATCAATAAAGGAATATCTTATCTTTTATAGACAGCTATGCCACCATCGTATTAGGATGATCAGTACGACTTAAACTAAACTACTAAACTGTAGAGAGCATTCTGACTGGAAACATCACTGCCTGGTTTGGTAACAACACGGCACAGGACAGGAAGGCACTCCAGAGAGTGGTGCGCTCAGCAGAGCGTACTATGGGTATTGCACTACCACCCCTGCAGGACTTATATAACAGGAGGTGCAAATCCAGAGCCTGCAGAATTATGAATTATGAAAGACCCCCACCACCCCAACAACAGCCTGTTCAAGCTGCTGCAGTCAGGCAAGCGCCTACGGTCACACGAGGCAAGAACAGAGAGACTCCGGCTCAGCTTCTTCCCCCAGGCCATCAGAACACTGAACATTGAACTCTCCACTCACAAGTACACATGAGCACAGACAGACAGACAGACAGACAGACAGACAGACAGACAGACAGACAGACAGACAGACAGACAGACAGACAGACAGACAGACAGACAGACAGACAGACAGACAGACAGACAGACAGACAGACAGACAGACAGACAGACAGACAGACAGACAGACAGACAGACAGACAGACAGACAGACAGACAGACAGACAGACAGACAGACAGACAGACAGACAGACAGACAGACAGACAGACAGACAGACAGACAGACAGACAGACAGACAGACAGACAGACAGACAGACAGACAGACAGACAGACAGACAGACAGACAGACAGACAGACAGACAGACAGACAGACAGACAGACAGACAGACAGACAGACAGACAGACAGACAGACAGACAGACAGACAGACAGACAGACAGACAGACAGACAGACAGACAGACAGACAGACAGACAGACAGACAGACAGACAGACAGACAGACAGACAGACAGACAGACAGACAGACAGACAGACAGACAGACAGACAGACAGACAGACAGACAGACAGACAGACAGACAGACAGACAGACAGACAGACAGACAGACAGACAGACAGACAGACAGACAGACAGACAGACAGACAGACAGACAGACAGACAGACAGACAGACAGACAGACAGACAGACAGACAGACAGACAGACAGACAGACAGACAGACAGACAGACAGACAGACAGACAGACAGACAGACAGACAGACAGACAGACAGACAGACAGACAGACAGACAGACAGACAGACAGACACAACACTCATGCGGCAACCTCTAAAACAATCACTTTAAACAAAATGTCACTTTAAAAAATAGAAAGTCACTTTAAAGGAAGGAGGTACTGTATAGTATAGTTTAGAAACTTTAGATACATTAAGAGTTAATAATTGTAAATTGTATATTCTATAGTAGTGTATATAGGAACCAGTTTCTCAGGAACTTAGCATGTCTTTTTTACCATGCATATCTTGTGTCTTACCTATTTTTTTCTATGCCTATTTTTATTATTGTATTTTGCACAATCAATGCGGGCATGACCACCCGCATTTCACTGTATGCCCTGGTATGTATGTGACAAATAAACCTCTTGATTCTTGATGACTATAGCGAATCAATGTAAATGTCGTTATGGCAACTAGATTTGTCTAGCCAGGTCTCGGAAATGATAATGATATCAGCTCTGGTTGTCTGCACCCCAAATGAACAATGCCAAGTCCAAATCTCGGGTCAAATTCAGAAAGAGTTTGAATAAAATGAAAACCGGGACCAGGATTGCGTTGAACATTACGAGAGATCATCAGCAGTAATACAATCATGCATCTTAATTCAGCCATTTGAGGGGGTTACACTCCACGTGTTAATAACGGCTTCGCTCCTGCTCTAAACCAGGGTGTACTGGTTGTGTGTGTGTGTGTGTGTGCGTGTGTGTGTGTTTTTTGTATGTGTGCACAAGTGTGCGTACATGCATGTCTGGATGTGTGTGTGTGTGTGTCAGCAAGTGAAACTGCATGTGTGTGTGTGTGTGTGTGTATGTGTTCCTGTGGGACTGTGTGATTCTTGCATGTGTATACCGTATATGTGTGTGTGTGTGTGTGTGTAAATATGTGTGTTTGTGTGCAATCATGGACCATGAAAGTTTGACACTTCAGGCACAAAGGAAGAATTAGAGAGAGAGAGAGAGAGAGAGAAGAGAGAGAGAGAGAAGAGAGAGAGAGAGAGAGAGAGAGAGAGAGAGAGAGAGAGAGAGAGAGAGAGCGAGAGAGCGAGCGAGAGCGAGAGCACTGGGTAAAGGAAATTCATTTTTCTCCCCCTTCCAGTGAGTAAGATACAGTTGAGTGTTGATGGGACCCTGCTGGCAGTGGTGTCATTAGACTAACGTGGGTTAACAAAAACAACCGTTTTTCAGAGTTACTTTCTCTCTGTCTCACTGTCTCCTTCCGGTTCTAACAAAAACACTTTAAACCCTGTACTTTTGGGGAAGAAAGAACATAGGTATAATTAGTCATGAGTTTGCTATTTGTCTGATTTATGACTCTGGTGAGAGTAAAGCATTATAGGAGGACCTTGGTGGAGACACCTACTACACATGCAATGGACTGACTTAACTGCACATTACTCTAGGGGCTGTACGTGAAAACACAAAACTTCAAATAAAAATAAACTGGGTTTACCCTCCCAGCACCTAAGTCCTAAGTCTGCATAATGACAAACTGAGCCTGTGTTGGAACACAATGAATGAATGAATGAATGAATGAATGAATGAATGAATGAATGAATGAATGAATGAATGAAATGAATGAATGAAAACGTTATTTAACAGATTGCAGAATGGGTACAATACAGTAAGGCTCAATACATACAATTGTTAAGGGGATGCAGACCAGGGCCCTATTCCCCGTACCTGGTTCAACTAAGTCAATCAAAAGTCCCATTATCCAGATTCAATTAACCCAATGTTTGAATCCGGGCTTTCCCTGTTCCTCGAACGCTGATTCAGTCTCGTTAATTCAAACCAGACTTGATACTCAGGATAATTGCGTGCGGCCGCCTCACCTGAAAAGACAGCAGGTGTCGATCGCAGAAATCCTGATTTCTACGGCATTGATTGATTGATTTAAAACTTTATTAACAGATTGCAGAATGGGTACAATACAGTACGGCTCAATAGCCTCGCCGACAAGTTAAATGCATATATGCAAATTTTAAGTCCCTCATTACCCCAATCAATCAGATTATATTTCTTTAAATGTGCCTGCTGGCAGTAGGCTTAATGGAATGAATAATTTAATGAGATCTTGCTAGCGAAAATAAGTAGATACAAACAAGCCCAAAGAATATCTAATTTATACAAAATAATAGATACTTATGAGGATATCTGTACTGTATGAGCTCGGCTTAGGTATCATGTACTTTATATATAAATACATGGTTCCCAAAGTTTTCAAGTCCCGACCCCCGAAATAACGTGTCAGAGAGGCTTGGAGGGAGGCTATACAGTTTCACTATTAATCAGGTTTGAATCTGTTTCGGACATCATCCATACATGCATTGAATTGATTAACCTTTGATTTATACCAGTGACACCTCATGTTCATCATCAGATAACAGTGATTAAACAGATAAATGCATTTTCTCAAATTAATTCATCAAAACGTCAAAGGCTCATTCAATTTCTCAAATCCGCCAAACAGCACATCTGATCAGACATTTTAATCCCAGTTACAATATCACAATAACGTGTGAGTGACAGTGATACAATTCAACAATCCACAGATTCAGATTCCTCGTAATTAACACATTAACTGCCACGGAGTTTGATCATCTTATACCATTCTCTGCCAGCACTGTAAGTCTATGGAGATGTTCACCTTCTTTGCAGGGCTATAACTTTTTAAATTGTATTGCTAAATTGACATTACTATGGCCCATTCAACATCGATTATCTATCGTTCAGGATGTAGGAACGTTTTACTTTTTCATTCACACATTCATACGAAAATACCGTCTAGACTAGAGTATAAATATGTTTTTATCGTTTTCTGCAGTAATTCCTAGAACGTGAGATATAGGCATAAATGCATATATAGATGATCAAATGCCGTTTGGTTCCGATTCACGCTATATTAAAATGTTCAACTGTACATGGTCCTAAAGGTTATGACTGATCATGCACGGGTAAACGGGGGGGGGGGGGGGGGGGGGGTCGTTTATAATTCCGTGATCGTCGTTAAATGCTTCATGTAGTATGGGTGATATATAATCAGAGCAGTTTGTATGGATAATAATAAACACTCACGCTGAAAATAACGTCAGCCTCCTCTTACCGTTGGGCGATGACACTGGAGCAAAAAGATCCCAGTTATTTGATGGGAATCGAGTAGATCCATTTCCGGTTTGTATAATACTAATACCCAAATCATGTCGATTATTGAGTTATGGCAGCGATCCATATCCACGGTGTGTGTCTTGAGTCCTGCGACGATATGCGAGTGGCTGGACGGATTTAGGAGACGCACCGATATCCAACCGGCCACTTCCGGTTTGGCAACTCGCCGATCATCCACCAGGTGGCAGTATTGAAGTGTTGCAGAGTTGTGCCGAGTCCCACAGCATCAGACAAGGCTCCGTGAGGGAAAAATGAATACCATGGCGGAAATATGAAATATGATCAAAATAACGTTGTACGCCGTGATCTGGCAGAATTTGCATGAACTTGAAACCCGTTGTACGATGTTTTTGGCGCAGGAAGTGTTAATATCCACAGTCCACGCATAAAGACGCTTCAATTTATGCTTGAATGAAACACAATCCGGACGCTCCGTTAAGCAAATACATCAACAGCGAAGAATATGAAACTAATCAGAGCCAAACGCCCGATAGGTTTCATTCATTAAAAATATCCCCGCGGGATTCACATTTGCAATGCTCCGCGTTATTAAAATAACATAGTGTGTCGCGACTGCGAGCGCCGTATCCGTATAACTATGGCGTGCATTATTTAGGACAAAGTAAATCTATAGGCTGAATATGATTTATTATCAGCATTTTAGGTATATTATAGGGATGTCCCGATCGCCTTTTTTTGCCCCCGATCCGATCCCGATCATGTGATTTTAAATATTTACCGATTCCGATCGTTCCCGATCCGATCTTTCACATTAGTAATCAATTTTGACGCATTTGTGTCAGAAACTGGCGGAGCAAGAAGCCCCTCTGTTGCCTATAGTCCGGGGCGCGAGCACGGCGGCTCTTGTTATTTACTTTCATATGTGCTTCATATGAGAAATATTAAAAGTTTCAATATATGTTTGCACATTAGTATACATTCAGTGTTCGACTTACGTAATGATTAGCTCCATTCTGGTCTGAAACGCCGACGTTCACACAGCAAATAATTGCCGTTATCTGAAAAGTTAGTCTGAAAACTCCGCCTCCTGCTGCTTCATGAGTTTTTCCTCCACGCGAAATGTCCTCCTTGCAAACATTGCAATTGCTGTTGGACTGGCTTGACTTTCTATTTTAAAATGCTTAGTTACAAACCTCTAGCAGCTGCTCAAGTCAGTGGATAACGTTTCGGGGAGCAACGTGTTGTTGTGATGTGAGCGTCTAAAATTAAAGGGAAAGTGTTTGTTGCAACGGTGTAAATTAAAGGGGATGTGTTTGTTGTGGACAATTATTCTGCTCTGTGTGACAATAAATACATTAATGATATATTATATGTAATTTAAAACCAAAACTAAGGCCTCCGTATGAGTTTAAGACGTGAACATGGTAATGTTTGTTGAAAAAAAAATAATAATAAATAAATCTTTTTTTGACTGCCGATTTTTATTAAAAAAGATTCCCGATCCCGATCCTCTGAAAAGCACGTGATCGGCGCCGATCCCGATCACGTGATCGGATCGGGACATCCCTAGTATATTATTTTACATTTCGAAAGCACCCTCTAGAAGAACGAAGCACAAAAACATAATTCAGAATGGTATAATGGGATCTAGACTGTGCGATTATTTCAGGAAGGGCGCTGCATTTCTTTGCGAGGGCGTGGCCATGCAGTTTATCCAGCTAACTGAACTTAACCTTGCGCTGGAGCAGGTTCAAACATTCTGATATGTTGCCATAGTAATTTAGACAATCCGACATCGGGGAACGGAAAGGTCTGGCTTAAGTCAAGCTATCCTGAAAATTATCCGGCTAACTCAGTTAGCCAGGTACGAGGAACAGGGCCCAGAGAAAGACGTTTGTCTTGTTTACATCAGGGTCCCCCATTTTAAATTCATCATTGCTGATCATTGTTCGCAGTATTCACACAGCAAGCGAGTGGGAGTATCGATTGACTAGACTAACCATGTTCCATACACAACAATGTTTTGTATAGATGGCCTAGAAGATTAAAACGTATGGGTTGTGGATGAAAATATATATCTGTGTTTCTTCATTATCCTCGATTGTTTGTCTCAGGAGTCAGAGTAGGTGTACCATATACAAAGACCACAGTGTTATTGTTTGACTATAAGAGTACATTTGAAAAGTTTGATATGAATAAAGACCAATCTGGTGTTGAATATACACTGTTACTTGAAGGTAAAATATGTAATGTTGTCCTCTAGGCAGACCTCTAGGCAAAAGAGCCCTGCTTGGTACTGCACTTTGTTTATATTTTAGATTACATCTATCTATTTTGTTTATGCCTCTCTCTCTGAGAAACTGTCAAATAGCGCAAATCTTTGAAACAACTATTTGGATATACAGTATATAATAAAGTTCACCTATATATATTTTCCTGCAAATTCTCCCCGCTACAAATCGCGTCTTGTTTCACAATAAAAGAGAATCAATTGTGTCTTTCTCTTCATTCCCTCGAGTTTAAAAATGCAATAGTATTACTGCCCACTTTGCTTTGGACAAAACAATGATTGGTAATTCGACACCAATCATTGTTTTATGGAATAGGTGATAATATGATTAATTTCATTTCCTGCTGGAATTCTGAATCTGACATTAACTTGAATGTGTGATGAAAAAATAAATAGATAAACAAGAACTATAGTAAAAAGCTTTCTTCTGGAGACTTCCGGTTTGAAATGTCTGAGTGAGCAGCCTTTGAAAAAAGCTCCCGGTCGCAATTCAAAACAAACGTGGAATAACATGATCTGAAAACGAAAAAAATAAGCATTCAATGACAAAAGCGAGGAAGAACAAGTGGACATATGAGAAAACAAAAAAGACCCAAAAAGAAGAAAAGGAAATAACGAGGCGACGCAAAGAAATAACGAGACGACGTGAAGAAATTAGCCAGTATTCGGGACATACAGGCAAGCATGCAAACTAACGTGAAGGTAAACGAAGCGAACACGCAAAGCATACAGACAAGTATAGACAGACTCAGAGAAGAAGTAAAGAAAGGACAAGACGAACTCAAAGAAGAAATAAATAAGAGACTTGAGTCAATTGACGAAAAGTTGCTGAAACAGGAGAAAGACGCGGTGGCGTTGGAAGAGAGAACGGCCGAGACTGAAGAATGGAGTACAGAAGTACAAAAGATTCTAATGGAGACTCTCGAGGAACAAGGGAAGATGAGAGAGAAGCTAACTGACTTGGAGGGGAGATCAAGAAGAAACAATATAAGAGTGTGGGGTCTGAAAGAAGGGCTAGAAGGAGCCTCGATGTCCAAATATATGGAAAGCCTAATACGAGAGAAACTGGATATGTCACTGTCAGAACACACCGATATGGGAATACAGAGGGCACATAGGATACAAGCACCGAGACCTCAGACGAATGGACCACCGAGAGCAGTCATAATTAACTTCCTGAGGTTTGAAGTCAAGGAGAACATTCTTAAGAGAGCCTGGCAGACGAAGATCGATGTGGAAGGACAGAGAATATCCTTTGACCACGACTATGCAGCGGAGGTGGCTGCAAAACGCCGAAGTTACGCGGAAATAAAAAAGATTCTAAAAGAAAAAGGGATTCGGTTCCAATCACCGATGACCGCTCTGAAAGTATACTGGCAGGAAGGCACCAAAACCTACAGCAACGTACAAGAGGCAGCGAGGGACATACATCGGGATGGAGAGAGGACGCCGGGACAAAGAGAGGGGGGAAAACCCACATATACACCCACCCCGATGGAGAGACTGGAGAAGATGCGCAGGTGGAACAGAGTCGAGAAGAGGAGGACGGATGAAAGATGGCGATTGGAGATGATTCGAGACAGAGCAGCTGAGGAGAGTGACAGAGGGACATCGGAGAGAAGCACAGGAAGAGCGCGAGGGACCACGATACTTCAAAAGG
Organism: Notolepis coatsorum; assembly: GCF_963971535.1. NCBI lineage: Eukaryota > Metazoa > Chordata > Actinopteri > Aulopiformes > Paralepididae > Notolepis > Notolepis coatsorum. The sequence continues at coordinate 228,090,409 of NC_140165.1, forward strand.
AAAGATAAGTACAAAACAAAACAAAAACATTTGACTAAGACCATGACTAAATGTGAAAGATGCATAGAAATACACACAACATAGAATAAGAGTAATTGTAAACATAAAAAAAAAAAAGAGAAAACTTAAACAGAGAGAAGGCATGTGATACACAGTACAAATTAATGTGGACATAAAAATGACTGATTCTATGTCTCTGAAAATGACTGACAGAGAGAAAAACACACGTTGGACAGATTGTGTATGTGTATATGTGTATGTATATATATGTATATATATATATGTATGTATGTATATATATATATATATATATATATATATATATATATATATATATATATATATATATATATATATATATATATATATATATATTAAAAAAAAAATCATATTATCGGGAGCTCAAGGACAGGGCAGCACACAGACAATGCTGGACTTACATGGTGAGCTTTCTTTTTTAGCCACTAGGGGGAGCCCTCTCAATAGGAGAGCCTTTTCTCCCCACCCCCCAGCAGGGGATAGAGGAAAGAAAATAAATACCTCTGACACCATGGAATTGTCAAACTTTGTGAATGTTGTAAATGTTTATTATAGTTCTTTGAATGTAAGTCGAGTAGAGTTAGCAGTGGCTACAACTACAAATATTATTTTATGTGACATGGGTAGAACGGGAGATCATTTCGAATGGAAAGATGACACAAATTAAAAGTATTAAGATGATGTCGCTGAATGTTAATGGAATGAATAATCCAATCAAAAGGAGTAAGGTGATGACGAAGCTTAGAAAAGAGGAGGCACAGGTTATTTTTCTACAAGAAACTCATCTAATACAACAAGAACATGAAAAACTGAAGAGATTCGGATACGAGAATATGTTTTATAGTTCTTTTAAACAGAACCTTAGGAGAGGAGTAGCTATATTGATTAAGAATACAGTGAAGTTTGAATTGATTAAAGAAGTGAGAGATAAAGAGGGGAGATATGTAATGGCCAAGGGGAAAATGGAAGGCCAAATGGTAACATTAATGAATATATATGCACCCCCAGACAGTGAGAAATACCTATTTGAAACAATCTTTGATATTATAGCAATGGAAGGGGAAGGCGTTTTAATCTGTACAGGAGACTTCAACGTAGTATTGAATTACGACATGGACACGACAAGCACAAAGAGATGGAGAACACACATTAGCAAATATATGAAAATACAAATGACAGAATTAGGAATCACGGATATATGGAGAGAAATACACACACTAGACAGGGAATACACACATTATTCACATCCACACACAACATATTCAAGGATAGATTACTTCCTCATGACAACAGGGGACAGATACAGAGTAGAAGATTGTAGAATAGGGGTAACAGACATATCAGATCACAGCGCAACATATCTGACAGTAAATCTGAAAAGTAGACGGAGAAACACAGTCTGGAGACTGAACGTAGGGCTATTGAATAACAAAGGCTTAGTAGACGAAGTAAAAGAAGACATAATAAGATACAGAGAGGAAAATGATAACGGAGAGGTAGATCCAAACATTCTATGGGATGCAATGAAGGTAGTAATACGAGGAAAATTGATAGCAAAGGCAGCACTACTCAAGAGGGCCAGAATAGAGACATACCAGAACTTAGTAAAGAAACTGAAAGAATTAGAGAAAAAACACCAAAACTCAAAGAACCAAGAGACACTTAGGGAAGTAAAAGACGTTAGAGAAAAGATAAACAATGAATTACTGACAGAAATTGAGAAAAAGGCTAGATATGTGAAACAGACATACTATGAAGGAGGAACGAGAGCGACCAGACTCTTAGCTAGACGAATCAGAATACAACAGAAACTAAATACAATACACACAATAATAGACACAAACACAAACAGGTTACTAAGAGAACCAGCTGAAATAGAGAAGACTTTTGTAGAATACTATAAGACACTATACACACAACCGAAAGCGGCAGGAGAAGAAGAGATAGAGACATTCTTAGAAAAATTAGATTGACCATCGATAGGAAAGGAACAGAACAAAATATTAAATGCAGAGATAACAGAACAGGAAGTGGGAAATGCGATCAGTAAAGCAAAGAACAATAAGTCACCAGGTAGCAACGGATTCCCTTCGGAATTTTACAAAACATTTAGACAGGAACTGAGGCCCATATTAGAGGCAGCATTTAGACACACAATGAAAAAAGGAACAATGCCACCCTCATGGAAAGAAGCCATAATTACTACGATTCCAAAGGAAGGGAAGGATAAGGAACTATGTAGTAGCTTCAGACCAGTGTCCATACTTAATGTAGATTACAAGATGTATACATCGATAATAGCCAAAAGATTTGAGACATTTATGCCAGATATTATAGACGAAGACCAGACCGGATTCATTAAAGGAAGAAAAACACAGGACAACATAACAAAGACAGTGCAGATAGTAGAGGAGATACAAAAAGAAGGAGGAAGTGCAGTACTAGTTAGCCTGGATGCAGAAAAAGCATTCGACAGTGTAAGCTGGATATTCCTATATAAAGTATTAGAGAAATTTGGACTAGACAAAAACGTGATGAAAACAATTAGGGCATTATATCAAGAACCAACGGCAAGGATTAAAGTAAATGGCAACCTGACGGACCGGATCAAACTAGAGAGGGCTACAGACAGGGCTGTTGTCTTTCGCCGACGCTCTTCGATATATTCATCGAACCACTGGCTCAACTAATTAGACAGACCGAGGACATCAAAGGGGTGGAGATAAGGGGAACAGAACATAAATTAGGACTGTTCGCAGATGATGTGATAGTATATATGAGACAACCAGACACAAGCTTCCCGACACTGATGGACTTACTGACAGAATATGGATATTACTCAGGATATAGACTTAACGTAACAAAGACACAGACCTTAACATTGAACTACACCCCAACGACAGAGATCAAAGACAAATACAAGATTAAATGGGATATGGACAGGATCAAATACCTAGGAGTGAATATTACAAGAGAGGTGGAGGGACTATACGATGCAAACTATACACAGATTAATCAGAAAATCAAACAAGACCTAGAAAGATGGACAGTAATGCCTCTAGACTTTAGCTCAAGGATCGAAATTATAAAGATGAATATATTACCAAGGTTACTATACCTATTTCAGGCTCTACCTATATTAATACCACAAAGCCAGTTCAGGGAATGGAATAAACAGATATCAAGATTCATATGGGGGGGGGGGAAAGGCCAAGGATAAGATATGTGACTCTACAATTACAAAAGGAGAAAGGAGGAATGACAATACCTAGTTTAGAAGATTACTACTACGCAGCACAGCTGATAATAGTAACATGTTGGTGCAACGAGAACTATGAAGCCAAATGGAAAGACATAGAAACAAAAAATGAGGGACTCAAAGTGCAGGCACTAATAGGAGACAGGGAGCTATACAGAAGAAAGGAACAACTAATAGACCCAATTACCAAATTCACTATAAATATATGGAACAAGATAGTAAAGAAATACAAGCTAGAAAAAGAAACCAAGATACTGAGATGGATAACGCACGACAACAAATTTAAACCAGGGAAAGAAGATCATGGGTTCAAAAGATGGGAGAGGGGGGGCATAACAGCAATATGTACAATAACAGAAGGAGGGGAGATCCAGACTCTACAAAAATTGAAAGAAAGATTCGGACTAGAGAATAGCGACCACTTTAGATATTTACAGATTAGGGACTACTACAACAAGGAAATAAAACTAGACAAAGACAAAGATCAGAATGGGATAATTAAGATAATGGTAAAAGCATACGAAGGAAGGAAGGGGGGGGGGATATCAGCACTATATCGGGCAATAATGGACAGCAAGGACATCACAACCAAATATATAAAGGAAAAGTGGGAGAAGGAATTAGAAACGGAGATAACAGAAGAAGAATGGTATAACATATGTAAGATACAACACACAACCACAGGGTCAAGGATATGGAGGGAGTTTGGGTGGAAAAACATAATTCGATTTTTTATAACACCAGAAATACAGGGCAACTATACACCAACACAGAAACCATGCTGGAGAAAATGTGGACAGGAAATAGCAAACCACACACACATATTCTGGGGATGTCAGATAATAAAGAACTATTGGGAAGAGATAGGAGGGATAATAAATGAAATAGTAGGATATGAAATACCCCAGACAGGACAAGTATTGTATTTAGGGAACTTAACACAGGAAGGAATGCAGGGGAAAGATATATACTTGATTAAGATATTACTAGTAGCAGCCAAGAAAGCACTGACGAAAATGTGGTATAGAGTAGAAGCACCGACGAGGGAACAATGGACAGAGATAGTGGGTGGGATACAGGAAATGGAGAGAATCACATATAGGCTGAGGCTACAAGACGAGAAGTTTGAATCAAAATGGGAGAAGTGGGAAGAGTATAGGAAAAAAAGAAACGACATCACAGGAGAGTGAAAAGGAGACAAGAAGAAAAAACGAAACGAAAATAAACTATGAAGGTACCAAAGAACCCATGTCACTTTTTTTGTATTTTTTTTTGTATTTTTTTGTATTTATTTATTGTTTCTCTCTTTTCTTTGTTTTTGTTTAGCTGTGTTTTTTCCTTTTCCCCTTTAGTGAATTTATTTTAGGTCAACTTGTCATTCGATTTCGATATAAATTTTTCTAATATCAGCTATATCTTTTAGTTCTTATCTATCGAATTCTATTGTACTGTCGTTTATAATTTTGACCGCCAATTGTATTATTGTATGTGGATGTTTTGTTTGTAAAGCAAAAAACTGGAAATAAAAATTTAAGTATAAAAAAAAAAAAAAGCTTTCTTCTGAAATATCATCGCTACACCTGCCTGGCTATCAACGTGTGTGTGTGTGTAGTCTTTTCCATATACATATATTTTAGCGTTAGTTGTTATGACTAGTCTTAGGTTTTAAGGGTAAGGTACGGGTTGGATTAGGCATGTCGTTGTTATGGTTACGGTTAGAGTAAGGAGTTACGGAATGAATGTAGGTCTAATGATTGTCTCCACAATGCATGAAAACATGTTTTTTGTGCATGTGTGTGTGTAGGTCAGGGAACCTAGACAGATTCTGTATCCTCGGGACGTAATCGGACTTTAATTTCCAATCACTTGCATGAGTCACATCGACTTGCTTCCCTTCAGGACACACTCAGTCTCTCTCACACACACACACAAACAGATACTTGCACACACACATAAATGCATGCGAACACAAATACATTTGAATACTTTATTTGGTTCCACAAATTATATTACATGAACAGGGAATCAAATATATCGGGGCCAAGCAGCACTGAACAGGGTACACATAGCACCTCCTTCTCCACACGGTTAAGCTGCCAATAATAGCTGAGACAGAGCAATATTTGTTTGGCTTTTATCTTAGACATCGCAGCAATTATCAGACCGCTCATGGTGCATTTATATACATGTACTTATAGACTTCCGAATATAAGTACACTATATCTACACCTGTACCCAAGGCCGGCCTTCACATTGAGCAGTAGTTGGTATTGTATATACTTGTCCCGGAAAGCCTGGTCCATGTACAGGTCAAAGGCACAGCCTACTTCTATGACACACACACTGATGGGGAATACAGATTATTCACAGAGGCAGAACAAAGAGTCTTTGGTTGAGGATGGGATTTAACCCGTCTGTAGTGTGGTAGTGAAAGGGTTCACCCTTTGTCGTGTGGCAGTGAAAGGGTTAACCCTCTGCATTGTCGCAGTGAAAGGGTTAACCCTTTGGTAGTGTGGTAGTGAAGGGGTTAATGAAAGCACATGTTGCAGCATGCAGAGAGCGCAGCAGGTAATGCAGTGAGTAACGCTGAACTCCGTCAGGGGACTCTAACCCTCTGTTCCTTGAGAATTCTGAATCCTACAGTGCTGAAAAATGTCCTCGATTCTATCGAGACATTATAACCTAACCATCAGTGGTTTTTGCTTATCTACTAACCATTCACAGAAACTAAAATACTGTTATTTTCTCACAAGTAAACTCCATTAATATCCGCCAGAAGACACAAAAATAATCAAACGGGATGGGATGATGTCACCAAATAACACGACCCTACTCACCTATAAGGTCAAGCTTCTCTGGGTATTGTCATCCAACCTCTGACGCCAAATTTGGGATGGGGAATAATCTTGTTTAGCCTAGCAGATTATTCACATATAGGCGGACAACAATAGTCTTTTGTTGAGGGTTTTGTATTTGAATGAAAGCACATGTCGCAGCATGGAGAAAGAGCATTGTTGTAGCCATATTGCTTATTATTTAAATGTTTTCTTTTTGACCATCATGTGTTGATATTTAGATTTAAACTTATTCTATATTCTATATTGTGTATGTATTTGTAATGAAACGGAGTCATTTTGGTTGTTTGGGGTGATTGCTCCCCCTGTTGATGTGAAAATGGTGGGCCTAATGACTGATTGATGATGGTTATCAGGTGGTGGTTGTCGGGTGTTGAAGTGGATGTCTGCCGGGAGCAGGGGCAGTTATGATTTGGAAGGGACGGGGAATCATATAGTTTTTCGACCACACACACATCACACACCACAAGCACGTTAATATTCACAGTTTAGTTTGTAGTATTATGTTCATTCGCTTTCGTTTTGGAGTTGTGCATCCTATGTTGGAGAATCGATGGGATCGCAATTAAACAACATCTGAACTTGATACGACTCAACTGAATTAATTGTTAGCTGGAAAAGGTGCGTCTGAAAGTTTTTACCCGGTCTGATCGCGGCTGATGACGTTTGGGATTTGCCGATACAAGCATGGTGATAGAAGCACTTGTTTTTCATATGTGTATATAATGTAAATATCTGTAGATGATAGCAGACATCTACTCTTGACACTCAGGCTTTATAATTAACACCGACAGGGCCTTTCAGCTGGGGAGCAGACAGAGAGACCAGAGCAGGGTGTGTGAGTGATAGCAGCCAAGGTCATCATCCACAGCAGCGTGGCAGTCTGGTCATCACTTATAAGGCCGTTGCTAGGGAAATACACTTTTATAGCTGGGGGTTCTTCCGGGTTGAGTCAGACTAGGAAACGAAGCTGACGCGTAGACACATTGACAGAGAGACTGCAATAGCTGGAGGGTGGTGGAGGGGAGGCCCTCCACCCTCCTTAGCCACGAGGTAACTAGCTTCGGCTAACAGGGAAGGCTTTTGGCTAACCACTAGGCCTCAACCATCATCAAACTGATAGCAGGAGAGACCGGTAGAATTAAGGAATTCAATAGACTTATCAAAGACTTTCAGAACAGTTTCCATCTTGTACAGAGGCGATGTTTATGGAATAAACATCAACATCAAGGAAAGGTATCACGTTTCCAGTGTGTCGTTTTCTTCTGAGTCGGATGCATTAACGGGGGAGATAGAGTGTACCAGCCAGTACGATGAGTAAGATATAAACAACACAACGCAGAAACTTCACGGAACCACAAGTGACGAATTGATTACTGGCTGATAACACTAATGATCCAACAATGGGGTACAGCGATGAATGTGCTACCAAAACTGAGTGGGTGGGTTCTACAGATATGGGGTGAGTGATGTAGACAGATAGGGGTGAGTGGCATAGACAGATATGGGGTGAGTGGCATAGACAGATAGGGGTGAGTGATGTAAACAAATATGTGAGAGTGACAGACAGATAGGGGAGAGTGACGTAGACGAATAGGGGAGAGTGGTGCAGACAGATAGGGGAGAGTGACGTAGACAAATAGGAGAGTGGTGCAGACAGATCAGGGAGAGTGACATAAACAGATAGGGGAGAGTGGCACAGACAGATAGGGGAGAGTGGCGCAGACAGATAGGAGAGAGTGGTGCAGACAGATCAGGGAGAGTGACATAAACAGATAGGGGAGAGGTGATAAGAAAGTACAGACTGTATGACAGATGAGTGATGCTATTGCTAATATGTCTATACTACTATGCATTCAGAGTGTAGCACTCAAGTTTGACACTGTTTGAAGAACAATACCACTTACCCTTAGCTAAAAGCGTCAACTAGATGACTAAATGTAATGTAAATTATGTAGAAAGGTACGGGGAGGTGTATTTTCACACACACACACACACACACACACACACACACACACACACACACACACACACACACACACACACACACACACACACACACACACACACACACACACATCATATCAGAATGATCAATTAAAACGATTGAAGCCCAGGGCAAACTATTGAAGCCCAGGACACTCAGGTACACACTGTAGGATGTCAGAGTCCTTTCTCTAAAGCTTCAGCATCACTGATATCAATCAATTGATATCAAATGATCCAGATCTCATGCACAAACCACTGTCAAGGCATGCAGATAATTGATTGTTATGCTCTTGGTTTAAAGGGGAACTATTTAGCTATTTCTTTCACTATTTGGGCAATTGTACACAATTCCTGTGAGTCTATGGAACACATCTGTACGTATTTCTAATCAAGTACTTTGGTGGACCACTTTCTGCCCTTCCAGATTCCAAGCTGTTTTTGGCTGGGCCCCGCCCATACTTTTTTTCATAATGCAGGACCTCTTTAGGGGGGTCTTTATTCGGCATGCAACGAACTGGACATGCAATTGGAGCGGCACACACACACCGGGATACACACACACACACACACACATGCATTGTCTTTCCTCAGTCGCCGATGCGATTGAGTCTCTGCGCTTGACCCATCCCGTCGTCCTACCCCCCATGGGCAGCCGGGAGCAGATAGGTCGTCAACGTGAGCCGCGCCCTGGGGACCAATCCAAGTGCTCCTGTCCGTCTTCGTCAAGGACACCACAGCGTTAGCGATCTGTTGTTGTGCATGTTTTTCCATTGGGTTTTATCTTATCGGGTGGGAAACCCTTGCGAGCACGGGGAGAACATGCAAACTCCACACAGAAAGGCCTGGGAGATACCCCACCTGGGTACCTGGCATCATGGAAACCTGGTCCCCAAGCGGGAATCGAACCCTGGACCTGCACTGGCACAGATAACATTGGGGAAGAGAGAGAGAGAGAGAGAGAGAGAGAGAGAGAGAGAGAGAGAGAGAGAGAGACAGACAGATAGAGAGAGGGATAGAGAGGGAGAGAGAGAGATCGCTCCGAGAGCGTGCGTGTGCGTGTGTGTGACTCGCGACTTGAGCTGAGCACACATGATGCACACACGCGCATCACGGTTTCCCTGTCAGACAGCACTTCCCCAAAAAGAGAGAGAGAGAGAGAGAGGGAGAGACAGATAGAGAGAGGGAGAGAGAGGCTCATACCACAGTGCGATCTCTCCTCTGTCTGCTTTTTTTTGCGACTCGAGCTGCTAAGGGGGAGAGAGCTGAGGAGAGATCGCTAACTTCCTCGATTTGTAGATTGTGGGCGGTGGCTACAACCATAGAGGTTGCAGGTTAGGTATGCAGATGAGAATTCTTCTACGTCAGAGGTACACGTACAATTCAGAATGGCTTAGTTCAGTGGGGGAGGATCTCGGGACATCTGAACTGGAGGAATCCGTGAAAATTATAATTAGAGACATAGACCCCATTAATACAACCCCACATTGCTAGAAAACAATGCTAAACTATTTATAAGATAGTTCCCCTTTAAGTAACCACATAAAAAATCATTTCACTTTATTTATACAGGAAAGGGTTAAAAAAAGACATTTCACATGTACATTTAAACTGGCCTGACTCAGTTACAAACTGGTTTTCAGCAGGTTCCTGTTCTGCAGTACATGAAACAATAATTTATATGCAAAACAAATAGTCAGTTGCACTACATACAATCATACAATCCGGACAAAAACATTACATTATAGACATTGTGGACAGCAAGGACAAGCATGCAGTCACAACAGTCAATGCAATCAACAGCATCAACACAATTAAAACCTGGGAATGAGTGGGATCAGTGATTACAGGTGTTTTCTAGCATCATATGTTGTTTGTAGGCCTGTTTGAAGTGTGAGATGGAGGTTATTGCTCTGATGTGGAATTGGATCTTGTTCAAAATGTTGGTGTACAGTATGTGTCGAAAAATGATCTTAGTCCTTAATTATTTTTGTAAGCCGGTACTGGGTGAGTGCATGTGAGATTGATCTGGTGATGCGTTCTTGTCTTGTATTGTGTCTTGGGAGTAAAGCTGTGAGTTTTGGAGAAGAGTTATTTCTGAGAATAAAATAGACTAGACTTTTTGTGTAGTTCTGAAAAGGTGTAGCAAAGGAGTGTGAGAGTGCAATACAGATCAAATGAGTAATGTTTGTGATTTAAATAGTAATGCTCACTATGGAATTCAATATGACAAATACATTTGATTCTGGCCATTATCACTTATATTTTGGATAGACACTAGACTAGATTAAAAACAATACAAAACTGAGTAGTGTATACAACATTTATGACCACAATAGAAGTACAATATAAACAAACAAAAAACAAGTAAATTGACATCTATCTACTAGTTTATGTAAACAGGTTTCCCTGTTTGTGTAGCAGTAGACCCAAAGTCACTCACATGCTCTGAAGTCAATGAAAAGAGATACTGTATTATGTCCTAAATTGATAAACACAACCACACCTAATTAAGCAGGACAGTGTTTGAAAGGCGATACACTCCCTGTAATAAACTAAATCCTATTAAAAAGAAAAGCGCTACAAACACAATCCCATCAACACGTGTGTATGATAATAGAGACATAGAGAGAGAGAGAGAGAGAGAGAGAGAGAGAGAGAGAGAGAGAGTGAGAGAGGGAGAGCAAGGAAGAAAGAACAAAAAAGATAGAGAGAACGAAGGGATTGAGATAGAGTAAGAGAGAGAGGAATGAGAGAAAGAAAAGAGGGAGAGAGAGAAGGAGAGGTCGTTGGTGAGATTAAGATGTGAAGTGTAGGATTGCTTGTGACACCCCTTTGAACTGCCACCTGCTACCTCACTAACACGTTTAGCATAAAGTAATCAAACTTTCCTCATTATCTTAGCATTGCCGGGCCAATTAGACATGATACACCAACAACTCTGCAATTATCTACAATTACAACCCATTAAGTTCTGATTTACTTGTGTTTTAATTAGCCATATCGGAGCTGCGGTGACGGCGGTTGTCAATGCAGCCGCTAATGCCACTGATGTTGTTTGCCAGTGGCTGTGCTTGGCTGAGCGCTGTGTGCTTGCCTGAGACCATCAATCTCGTCGTTGCTTTAGTGTCTCGCAACACTCCACACCTGACTGTCTGGCTAAATGGCAGGGAGGGTATTGTGGTGTGTCTGGGGACATGCTGTTTCTCTTCTAAATGGTTGGTCATTTGCGGGAATGTGTTTAGAGAGGAGCTATCCTCAACATGCTGACACCGTCCGGTGTCACACTCACCTTAGAGAGTTGGGCATATAGCCTAGGGTTGCAGCTGTTAGTTGTAGTTGTTGTAGTTGTATGCAGTGGCGTCGCGTGGGTAAAATAACAGGGGAAGCCAAAACAAAATTATTAAAAAAAAAATTATTATATATTTGTATAAATTTTTTTTTTAAGTCAAGCAGTCACCATGTACACTACAGTATGGCTCGGCGGCCAGTCAAACTTTCTTTTTATTTATTTAACAGATTGCAGAATGGGTACAATACAGTACGGCTCAATACACACAATTGTATAAGGGGATGCAGACCAGAGAAAGACATTTGTCTTGTTTACATCAGGGTCATTAATACTGCTGGAGCATTGGTTCATTTTTGGTCCGATTTTTCCTTGCACGATTTTGCGCGCCGTGTGGGAGCAAATTCGAGACACATATACAAAGGTGTCCCGCGGTCTCCTCTATGGCCGTGAATATTTTCACGCGGATCGGAATCACGGCGTGCCCGTGGGACACTTTTCCGTTTCGGCGAGTTTATTCCACGCTTGCGGCTTTCCTTTTGTAAGCATTTTCGGGGCTACATGTGAATGAGTAAAAGTTGCGGGACGCCCAGATGTTTCCACGATAGAAAGCTCGCGTGGATCCCATAATAGGCTCACTTAATACAGCGTTTTTAAAATCACGCGACATTTTCGTGGTCGCGAGCCGACCTTTTCCCCTCGTTTTCGATGATGGAAGTGATTTAGGAAAAGCTTCGGCACGCCGAGAGGTACCCGTGGATTTAATCTCGCGAGGATCGGGGGCAATATTCGGCCCGTGGGAGCAGTCACGGGTTAATACAATGTTCAGAGTGCAGAGGGGAGCTGTGCAGAGGGGAGGCCACACTCAGGATTCTTCTCACAGCCCCGTTTTAAACTTTTAGGGTGTGGCAGTCAGCTCGAATCTGATTGGCTAGGATCGGTTTTGGACTCTACATACATGAATCACATGGTTGAGGCTGGAGAAAGAGACCTACCCCCTGCCTCCTCTCCTCTATAGCTGCAGTGAGCATAGTCTGACAGTGTGTTAGAGGGAGTGAGAAGGAGGAGAGGGAGACATTTAAAAAAAAATAAAAATTATAACAGATGCACAGATGAAAAATAATGTAAACTATATTAAAAAATATATATATATATATATATTTTTTTCTTCATATTTCATATTTGATATTAATTCATATTTTAATAGGGAGGCCTGGCTTCCGTTGGCTTCCATAAGGATTCGCCACTGGTTGTATGTGGTAGTATATATATATGTTAGGGGTGTAATGTGAGTGGCCGGGCACACCGAGGCACATTTACATTGGAACAGCTGCAGGGTCATTACAATTTTACAGTTTTCTTTCGTTTTCTTGTTCGCCCAATAATGTTAACCAAATGAAACCAATGGAAAGAAACACACCAAACAAACACACCAACATTCTCCCCCGCCGGCCTCGAGTAGGGTAAATCTGCAGTGCCGCAGCCCCATACATTGCCGGACTCACAGGCACAGCTGATCAAATAAAAAAAATAAACATACTTTTCCTATAGAAAATTTTTCTATTTAATAATTATAATAATTATCATAAATATAATATAAAAAAAATAGGGTGAACGAGTGTCACAGGGCTGTGACCCAGTTTGTTGTCAAAGGCCTGCACCCCTTCTCTACTGTGGAGTCCAAGGGCTTTAGGTAACAACTAATCATTCAGTGTATATTGTTTTTTTTATCTTACATTTGTTGTTTATTATAAAAAGTCTATAATTTAAAACATTGTTGCTGCTGTTGCTGAAGAAATAACATTTATTTATTATATTTATTTATAATTTATTTATAAAGTTATATAAAAGAACATTGCTGCTGCTGTTGCTGAAGAAATAAAATGTATTTATAAAGTTATAAATAATAAAGCAATGTCGATAAAGTACCGAACCGTTAAGCAGTATCGATAAGTGTAGTAGTATCGATAAAATCCTAACGATACCCATCCCTATGGTAGAACACACATTTGAATGCCTTCGGCAGACTCAAATGAGCCATTTTAATCTAGATTAATCTAGATTAACTCCAGGATTGCAGATAGATTAATCTAGATTGAAAAAAAGTATCTATGCCCACCTCTAATATAATATATATATATATGGTAGTAGCACACTGTGCCAGAGTATGTGCAGTGTTTATTAGAGTCAGACAGTCCTAACAGCTCTCAAGTTCTCCAACTATTGGCAGCAGCCCATGGTGGTGGAGCCGGATGGCTACTGGCACGAAGGACTGGCCAGGTTTGTGGTGTGTCGTGGGGATATAACGTCCTACCTTTTCTGCCACCACCTCTAGTTTGACCAGTTTGACTCCAACTACAGAGCTAGCCTTCTGCACCAGCTTGTTCAGTTTGTTAGTGTCTCTTGGGTTGATGTTACCGACCCCCCCCCCCCCCCCCCAACTAATCAAATAAAATCAAATGAATTTGTAAAGCCCGAAATCACAACGTAATGCCCCCATGGGCTGTACAAGTATTCTATAATGTCACGTCATACATACAGGTAGATCAATACAGTCCATATTAATTAATGTTGCGTTTCTTTTTCAAATGTACTGTAGCCAAGAGTAAAGACCCTTACCCTATCAAAACAGCTGTCAACATGTATATTTTCAGCACTACGTATGTTTACCAATGATTTTAAATGTTATTAGCGAAATATGAGTTTATAAATATCTCTGCGCATCCCGGCGGAAACCGGATGAATTAGACGTGAGGAAATAACGCGCCATGAACGCGGTGTAGTCCTAAGACATACATGTAGGAGACCCAGGGTTTTCAATGGACATCGAAATTTCATAAAACTACACTACCCAGCTCACGCCAACCTCTGTGAAAGCTGCTGAAAATATTATTTTCTCACAGGTCGAACAAACCTGAATGTTATTGCCATAAAATAGAACATAGTTTGTTTCTTTATCTTTCTGTAAAGTATTATTATTATTAATATTAAATTGAATTTATAAATGTTTATATTTATATTTTTTTATTAGATGTTTACATCCACCATGGGTTGACTTACAGTATGTAGTTAGTAAGCAAACCCGTTATCTGATGGTGTTTTCTGCGTCTTCTATTTTTTTTCATAAATGAGAGAGAAGAGAGGGAAGGAGAGGAGGCGGGAGGATGAAAGGAGGCAGGAGGGACGGATTTAGAGAAGCTCTGTAATTGTTGCGGGGAGTAGGGGGTGGGGAGGAGGGGAGGAGGAAGAGGTGAGAGAAGGAGAATGGGATTGACACTAAAGATTACCCCACCCTTACGCCGCTCCCCCCATCACGGTCCGTGAACGGAGTAATTTAGTTATTTCACTTTAAGCTCCTTTCATTTCTCCCCAGACACATTTTAACCATTTTTAGTATCAATTGTCTCCCGCCTTCGTGACAGAAACAAACCAAACCAATTTTCCCTCTCTTGTTTTTGAAGAGGCAATCAGCGAAGTGTCCTTGGCCTGATTAGATTCCCAGCCACCATTTCCCCTCCCTCCATCCACATGCGTCTGTTTATAGGCAGGTTCTCCTCTCAGTGAGAAGAGACGGCGATGAGGCTTTGTCTTCAACTCGCCAGAGATCCCATTTGGTTGCGAATTCCTCAGGAATACTTGACCTAAATAGGCTTCTATTTCTCTCTCTCCTCTCTTCCCCTTTACTCTCCTCTCTATCCAGTGCCTCGATCTGAGATCAAATGACCCATCAAAGGACAGCAGACAGCTTCTATATCTTTCTGCTTATATGCCCCTGAGCAAGGCACCAAACCACTCACAGCTCAGTGGCCGGTGAACTCCGGCTGACACCCAATTGACCGCTGGGTGCATTGCCCCAAACGTCTTTACTTCCCAGCCTTCCGAAATACGTTTAATACGGTCCTCGCCCCTCCTCAAGCTCTTAAATATACTTCAGTCGTTCCTCCACAACCTTCCGTGAACGACATAGAGACTTAAAACGCCTCAGCTAGACTTACGTATGTGACCAGTGTCGTGGGTGTTTTCATCAACGGTGGTCACGAGCCTCCATAGCTCTGCGTGCACGTAGCATGGTTGGGGAGTTGGGACATTGGGACAACTATAGGGTCAATCAGACCTCGCTATGATTACCTTGTTGTCTTCGGCGTAATTGTAATCTGCGTCCTGGTATTTGATACGGGGAGACAGCCAGAAGAAGACATGGTAGAGGAGAGGTCTTTTCCCACCTGTTGCATCCCCACTTTTAAAAATGTTTGCCTACATTCTGAGGTGTCCAAACAAATGTTCTGGGCTATACTTTTGTTAATTTCAGTAATTTAATCTCTCCTCCACATGAGAAATCCTGTCCATAACAAGGGCAATGTGTGCATGGCAAGTGGGCCACTCATAGTGCTTGTGGTGCTGCTGCCCTATGCGTAGATCAATTATTTGATGTATAGCCTCTGCTGGTGGCTTCTTTGGCCTATGCCAGGACACCTCCGGTAAAGCTACTGTAAAGCGGATTATTTTTGTCTGAATCAGGCTTTAGTGACAATAATATATTTGCTTTTAAGTACCTTAACACACACACACACGCGCGCACGCACGCACGCACGCACGCACGCCCGCCCGCCTGCCCGCCCGCCCGCCGGCCCGCTACTGCTGACCACATAACGTTACCCCCAGGTAAACCGGTCCCTTTTTGCATATTAAAGAGATAGATTAAAAGTAGAGCGTGGTCTTCTATGGAGTTATAGAGCCAATTGATAGTAAAAATGTATGTAAAGAGGTGTTAAGATAAGATAAGATACGATGATCCTTTATTAATCCCCTTGGGGAATTTCAGGTGTCAAAGCAGCATGGGGGGGGGGGGATACAGAGCTTCACAGTCCGATAATATACAATAAGATACAGTATAAAAAGTACAAAATACAAGATAGTACAAGGTACAACAGTAGCAGCAGTGGCGGCACCACAAGTAGCAACAGCAGTAAAGTGAGTGGTGCAGTATGTACAGTATGAACAGTATGAAAACTATGAGCTGTGTGGACATATTAACAGTAGTATTATAGCAGGACAGAGACTGACTAAATAAATATGAGCAAATAAATTAATATATGAGTAGTATATCTGAAGACACTAAAGCGGTATGAACAGAATTAACACTATGGACAGTATAAACAATATGCGTATATAACAGAGAATAAGACTAATATGACTGGTATGAATGTAAAGTAAAGAGTGTAAACTGTTGAACCAGGATTTAAAAAGTAGAAGTGTTGTACTCTGATCACAGTATTATATAATAATAACCAATCAGATTGCTTGGCTGAAACACATACACAGATACTTTTGAAAATGTACTTTTGTTCTTAAACAAAGTCCCATCCACACAAACATGTTTTAGTTCAAGTTCAAGTTTCAAGTTTCAAGTTTCTTTATTAGTTGTCATACAGAAGTACAGAATACTTTTATACAAAATGCTTCTTTCTGTTTCGCTCCAGAGACTGTGCTAGGCAAAAATAGATAAGTATAAAATAAGTATAGCAAGTATAAAAGACTTTTAGAAAGTCTCTCAGTCCTCACAACAATGCAAAAAGACTAAATGAAATTACCTGTACAGGAGGCTGCAGAGAGCTATCCATGGTCTTGATTGCAGAGAAAATACTATTGTAAGAAATCTGTACATATGTGTGGATGGGGCCATTAGTCATGATGTCAGCGTTTTCCATGAGCTCCGGTTTTAACCGATTACATGAAAAACAAGTTTCTGAAAATCTTCAATCTTCACAGTTTTCAAAAGGGTCAGTTTTCAGTGACCAGCCTTAGTCATTATATCATGCAACTCCTCCAGTGTATGTGTGTGTTCTTTTTTTCTATCCTTGTGAGGATGTTTCCAATACTTGTGTGGACCTTGGTTGGTTGTGGGGACATAGGACAGACTCTGGGATACTATAAACTAGTGTGTATGTACTCTTAAACTAGTGTGGTATATGTACTCTTGAACTAGTGTTAAATGTACTCTTATACTAGTGTGTTATGTGTACTCTTAAAGGAATGTGTTATATGTACTCTTAAATTAATATTTTATAGGTACTCTTACACTGGTGTGTTATATGTACTTTTAAACTAATGTGTTATATGTACTCTTAAACTAGTGTTATATGTACTCTTAAACTAGTGTGTATGTACTTTTAAACAAATGTGTTATGTACTATTAAACTAGTGTGTATGTACTCTTAAACAAGTGTGTTATATGTATTCTTAAACTGGTGTGTTATATGTACTCACTAGTGTGTTATATGTACTCTTAAACTAGTGTGTTATATCTGTACTCACTAGTGTGTTATATGTACTCTTAAAATAGTGTGTTATATGTACTCACTAGTGTATTATATGTACTCTTAAAATGGTGTGTTATATGTACTCTTAAACTAGTGTGTTATATGTACTCACTAGTGTATTATATGTACTCTTAAAATGGTGTGTTATATGTACTCTTAAACTAGTGTACTCTTATAGAGTCAACTATACAGATATAGAGTTTTCTTTGTGTCAATGGACACCAAGAGCATACTGTAAAAAGCAGTTTGAAATCATTAACAGAGGTTATGCTGGAATCCGTGACCTTCACTCCTTGATCTCAGGGGGGTACGATGATGTTGCCTCATTACAAGCAGTGACACCCCCCCCCCCCACCCCCCCCACACACACACACACACACACACAACCAGGCACTCTGTCTTAGAGGCGTGTGAACCCTGATCCCTTCTCAGTGCCGCTATCCTTCAACATGAAGAGACACCTGTCAGAAGGTCTTACATACTCCACTAGTGACACTAGTGATCAATACACATGTGCATGCACACCAGGCACGTGCACACGTAGACCTCCAAGGGTGCCTTGTGGCCTTAGAGAGAAAGTGCCCTGTTTCTCTCTCTCTCTCTTTTCTTTTTTATTATTATTATGTTAATAAATAAATACATTCCTGTTTGCACCCAGCCAGCTCTGTCGAACAGATATATGAATTTAATAATAAAAGTATTAGGTCCCGCGCGATGCCCTCTACAATCCCTCCTCCTTGGTCTCCTGCTAGTCTGAAAGTGAAAGAGGGGGCAGCCGGGTAGCGCAGCGGACTAAGCGTCTGTCTACCACCACATAGACAGTGGGATGAAATGTTTCGAGAGGCTGGTCAAGGACCACATTTGTGCCTCCCTCCCCAGTGATATGGACCCTATGCAATTTGCATACAGGACAAACAGGTCCACCGACGACGCGGTCTCCCAGGTACTGCACAGCACCCTCTCGCACCTTGACCGTCAGAAGGGGGGCTATGTGAGACTGTTGTTCATTGACTACAGCTCAGCGTTCAACACCATAGTCCCCACCAGACTGGTGGACAAGCTGATCGAGCTAGGTCTGAGCTCCGCCCTGAGCGCCTGGGTACTGGACTTTCTGAGCGAAAGACCCCAGGCGGTCAGGGTGGGGGGTCAGACCTCCAACACCATCACCCTGAGCATCGGGTCCCCCCAGGGCTGTGTTCTGAGCCCCCTGCTGTACTCACTCTACACACACGATTGTGTGGCCAAGTTCAGCTCCAACTCCATAGTGAAGTTCGCAGACGACACAGTGGTGGTGGGGCTGATCTCGGACAACGACGAGAAGGCCTACCGGGAGGAGGTTGAGGTACTGGAACGCTGGTGCCAGGACAACAGCCTGCTCCTGAACATTGGTAAAACCAAGGAGCTGATCGTGGATTATAGGAGAGGACAGCAGGAGACGCACACACCACTGATGATTAACGGGGCTACCGTGGACAGGGTGAGCAGCTTTAAGTACCTGGGGGTCCACATCTCAGAGGACCTGACATGGTCAACACACATAGACACAGTAGTAAAGAAGGCGAAACAGCGCCTCTACCACCTGAGACAGTTAAGGAAGTTCAGAGTATCGGGGAAGATACTCCAGTCCTTCTACTCAGGAGCTGTAGAGAGCATCCTGACCGGAAACATCACTGCCTGGTATGGAAACAGCACGGCACAGGACAAGAAGGCCCTACAGAGAGTGGTGCGCTCAGCCGAGCGTACCACGGGTATTGCACTACCCCCCCTGCAGGTTCTATACAACAAGAGGTGCAAATCCAGAGCCTGCAGGATAATGAAAGACCCTCACCACCCCAATAACAGCCTGTTTCAGCTGCTGAGGTCAGGCAGACGCCTGCGAACCCCACCTACTAGGACAGAGCGGCTTAGGCTCAGCTTCTTCCCCCAGGCCATCAGAGCCCTGAACAATGAACATTGAGTGCTCAGAACATTGAACTATCCACACACAAGCACACATGAACACACACACGACATGCACGCTGTGCACGCTCACACACGAGCAGCCACTTAACACTTTAACATGAGCGGGCACACACTCATGTCGCACACACGCACACTTATGGCCAAAAGGAAAGGACACTTTAAATTAGAATAACAGGAACAGTGTATTGCACTACCAAAGCTAACTAGCATGTCCCATATGCTCTGTAAATAACTATGTACAGATACCTAGATGTCACTCCATGTTACCTGTTACCTGTTTACTGCACAATGTTGTTTTTTCATTTTTTTATTCTATTATATGTTGTACCACTGTATTGCACATCGTTGCGGGCAAGACCACCCGCATTTCATTGTATACCTGTATGCCGTGACAATTAAAACTCTTGACTTGACTTGACTTGGATCGAATCCAGCTGTGGTGCTTCCGGGTTGGCCAACCGTCCATACTGACACAATTGGCAATGTTAGCGGGTGGGAAACCCGGTGAGGGTGGGTCCTGGTCGTTGTAAACAGCGACTCCTACAGTTCGGTCGGGCCGCCTGCACAGCAAGGGAAGGATCTAGGAGAGGTAGTGTGACCTTCCACACGTTACACTCTCCCAGTGAGAGTCCGCGCTGCCAGGTGAAAAGAAGCGGTGGGCTGGGTACACATGTGTCGGAGGAAGCATGTGATAGTCTCTGCCCTCCCGGACCGACGGTAGGGGGTAGAGTGCGCAATGACCAGGAAGGGGATTGGGAATTGGCATAACGACTAACATTGGGATGGGAGAAAATCGGAAAAAGAAGGAGGAAAAAGATAATAAAAAAAATAAAAAATAAAAAAAGTGAAAGCGTATTGCATAGGCAGCATCATAGGCACTCAAGACCGTCGGCGTGAGTCAGTGTGCTGAGTTACTTTGAGGCAGACATCAGGTATGTGGCCAATTGTTATTGAAGCGCTTTAGGAATAGTTTGACACTATTTGCAAGTACTGTAGAGTCTATCTATGCTTGAAATATTTACCAGCTCGGAGTTTGCCAGCAAGCTATCTTTAGCATTGGTACCTTTTGCTAGCAATGTGGGAAATCAGTGGAATATGGTTGAGTTATTGTGTGTGTCCCCCAAAAAAAAGTGTTGACTGGGATTGTATGGTAGGCATACATGCTAATGGACTTAAACAGTCACTGCATAATTTTGATTGTACGCTTCTTAACCCTTTGATGCACAATAATAATTATAATAGCTTGCATTTTTATACCACCGTTCACATACCCAAGGCTCTTTACAATAAAAAGGGGGAGGAGAGAGGATATCGGTGACCTAAACTAAGAAACAAAATACAAAAACAGAACAGAACAAACAGAACAGAACAAAAGATAACGAATAGGATACTTAAACAAGACAAACGTTTTTTTCTGGTCTGCATCCCCTTAACAATTGTTTGTATTGAGCCGTACTGTATTGTACCCATTCAGCAATCTGTTAATAAAGTTTTCAATCAATCAAAACAGTGTATCGGGGCGACAATATCTCAGGAGGTAGAGCGCTAATCAGAAGGTTCCCAGTTTGATGCCGGCTTCTTGCGGCAGTGTGTCAAAGTGTCCTTGAGCAAGGCACTTAACCCCTAACTGCTCCCTATGAGCAGGTTTGCACCTTGCATGGTTGCCTCCGCCGTCAGTGTGTGAATGTGTGAGTGAATGGGTGAATGTGAGACATAAGTTGTAAAGCGCTTAGGATAAAAACGCTATACCTCTTAATCATGTATCAAAGCATGTGTCATAGCCTACAACACACATATCAAAGCATGTATCATAGCCTACCACACACATATATCAAAGCATGGGTTATAGTCTACCACACATGTATCAAAGCATGTGTCATAGCCTACCACACATGTATCAAAACATGTGTCATAGCCTACCACACACATATATCAAAGCATGGGTCATAGCCTACCACACACATGTATCAAAGCATGTATCATAGCCTACCACACACGTATCACACTGCGGTGGCTGAAGCCAATGTGGCGCTTCTTTTGTCATTTTATTCATACGAACCTAAGATTTGTCTCTGCTACATGTGTACTGTCGCCATTATGGATGCAACAGTGTTTGTGTGTGTGTGTGTGTGTGGTAGCATTGTGCAGTCTTCTCCATACCTCTCAAGGTTAATCTCATTACCTATCATGAGTTCAGAACGCAGAACAAGGCAAATTATTAAACGCAATTATGAACAGACTCTGATTGAAGTACGATAGAGAGAGAGAGAGAGAGAGAGAGAGAGAGAGAGAGAGAGAGAGAGAGAGAGAGAGAGAGAAACAGAGACAGAGACAGAGACAGAGTTAGAGAGAGAGTGTGGGTGGAGGGGTTATATCCACCCTACAGACAGTACAGGGAAAAAAGACCACTCAATTACTTTATCGCTATTATCCTCATGCCCACCACTACTCCTTTGTCGTTCCTCTTCATCACCATCTTATCCTCCTCTTCGTCGACACCCCACCCTTCCCTCCTTCTCCCAAAATGAGACAGACAGCACAGAATTGCAATAGGGACAGAGGGTGAATAAAGGACAAACACAGTAGCATAGAACGATAGAACAGATAACTGGTGTTGTGGTTAACACTGTCGCCTCACAGAAAGAATGGGCACCAGGTTGCCGGGTTGCCAGGTACCCATGTGTGTGGAGTTTGCATGTGGATTTCTGTGTGGAGTTTGCATGTTCTCCCCGTGCTCGCAAGGGTTCCCCCCCAAAAAAGAGATAAATGGCGACGGGATGGGTCAAGCACAGAGAGGCATTTCATCAATGTCCCAATCCATGTGTGTGTGTTCCTGTGTGTTGCTCATCTTACATGTGTGTGTGTTGCTGCATGACAAATAAAGACTTCTCTCTTCTCTTCTTCTCTCTCTAGAAAGGTGTGCTCAGTAGATCTCCCCGCATGAAGCAGGGCTGGAGTAAACAGGAAGTGACACACGGTCAGTGTGTTTGTCTGTGTCATCATAGGTATATTAACGATTATATGTTTACTGTGGCATGTTGTAAACAGGTGTCAGCAAGCGCATTACCAGTGAACCTGTAGTATCTCCCTCTTGCGTTCAAAAGGTGTAAACCTCATACCAAATATGTATTTCAAGGGACAATGATGGAAAATGTATTCCAATAACATATTGTCATTGACCGTTGAAAAAAAACAAGAATGCCAGCCTATGTGCAACATTTCATCCAATTCGGCGCTGCAGTTTGCAAGATTAGCTGCGGACAGACTCATTCTCTGATAGACACAGACAGACAGACAGACAGACAGACAGACAGACAGACAGACAGACAGACAGACAGACAGACAGACAGACAGACAGACAGACAGACAGACAGACAGACAGACAGACAGACAGACAGACAGACTGACTGAGTGACTGACTGACTGACTGACTGACTGACTGACTGACTGACTGACTGACTGACTGACTGACACACAGACAGACACACAGACAGACACACAGACAGACACACACACACACAAGCAACCACCACGCTCTGCCTGGTGGAGGTAATTAGACTAAGCCACAGTGTCCCCACCCAGAGAGAGGAATAAAACATTAGGTAATGAAACGAAAATATAAATTCATGGCAGTGCGGCACCCCTGTAGATTCCCAGAAATTGTGGTGTGTGTATGTGTGTTGGATGGAGGAAGGGGGAACATCATCCTTGAATTATTCTGACAGAGGCTTAAAAAGGAGTGTCAAACATCTCATCAGTCTGCCCAGTAGGGGAGTACTGGAAAAGAAAAATGGAAGAAATGACTGCTTATTAGGCTCAAATATAGCTAAGGAGAGATTAAGATGGCCCTCAACTCCCCTGGTTGAAATAATTAGCACTCTTGAGGGAGATGTGTGTGTGTGTGTGTGTGTGTGTGTGTGTGTGTGTGTGTGTGTGTGTGTGTGTGTGTGTGTGTGTGTGTGTGTGTGTGTGTGTGTGTGTGTGTGTGTGTGTGTGTGTGTGTGTGTGTGTGTGTGTGTGTGTGTGTGTGTGTGTGTGTGTGTGTGTGTGTGCGTGCGTGTGTGTGTGTGTGTGTGTGTGTGTGTGTGTGTGGGTGTGTGTGTGTGTGTGTGTACTTGTATTGCTATACTACAGGGGACACTGACCTGATTTAACACTCACACAATGGGTACCAAAAACATTATGGGGACAAATTTGGGTGTCCCCATAACACAAATTAGGTTATGGTTAGGGTTATGATTATGATTAGGTCATGGTTATGGTTATGGTTATGGTTAGGGTTATGATTAGGTTATGGTTAGAGTTAGAGATAAGGTTAGGGTTAGTTACAGAATGTAAGTCTATGTAATATCCCCATATTTCACATAAACAAACATGTGTGTGTGTGTGTGTGTGAGTGGGTGCGCGTGCGCGCGTGTGTGTGCATGGGTGCGTGCGTGTGTGTGTGTGTGTGTGTGTGTGGGTGTGGGTGCGTGTGTGTGTGTGGGTGTGTGTGTGTGTGTGGGTGTATGAAAAGAGTTTCACAAGAGCACAATGCGTGTCAACATATGTGCCCTGCAGAAATGCTGGTATGATCATGTGCAGTGAGTAATTGTCATGAGTCTGAAGTTGGCAGCAGACTAACACTATATGAATTAATGATGGTGGTGTGGATGTGCTAGCGTTCTGAAGTTACTGTAATCAGAAAAGGGAGGATGAGGAAGGGGGGGGGGGGGGGTGATGAGAAGGGGAGGGACAGTCAGGCCTGGTCAACAACTAGTGATCAACAGCAGATGAAATAACACAATACATTTAAAATATATATATTTGTGTTATTAATTGTATAAAGAAATGTCATTGGTCTGGAATCATAACAGTCTTTATATATTGCACTAAAAATACACAATTCAGAAAACTAAATTATGATGAAAAAACAAAAAGACCCAATCTAAGTGTGCCAATTAAGAGGTTAAGTGGTTAAATAATGTAATGTATTATCATGAAAAACAGGGGCAGTAGTTATTCCAAAATGTACTTCAAAAGGCAACAAGTATACCAATTAAAATAGTATTAAAAGAACAGCATAGTCCCTGAACATATACACTGTGCATTATACTCTAATCCGGGAAAAAGTACAGCCCCCATGTTCAACGCGACGCTGAATTATGCTGACCATAATTGTGCTCTTATATTTATGTGTGTGGCATATCTGAGTGATATTCTATTCATAATTTGTATTTAGCTGGAATCTGCTTTTTAATGCTGAAAAGATTTCATCTCTGGAACGTTACTTAACTAAAAGGTGTCTCGTTAGAATCCCTCACTGAAATAAATAAAAAACTAACAAACATCATCATAATCATCATCAGCATAATCACCATAATCATCATAATCATCATCATTATCGAAAGGCACCTGGATTTCCCCTCCGGGATTCAATCAGATGATCAGGTCAGGTTCTGAGGATGGTATCCAGTGATTGGTCAGGCTCTGAGGATGGTATACAGTGATTGGTCAGGCTCTGAGGATGGGCCTCCCTCAACGGCCCTCACGCACGCACAGAAATATTGGGATTTATCAACCGTGCGTACACAGGTCCTACGCTCCTCCGTGTTGATAAATACCTCTTTGTTCTACCGTCAATGCTCGTGCATGATTATCCATATATGGTCATGAAACACCCCCCATGGGATGTGAAATAATGGACTGACCCGAGCGGAACTCTGAGAAACTTCACGGGAGATTGTTCACTGACGCGCTGCCGAACCAAGAAGACACAACCTGTGTGTTATGGGATAAATAAAAGGCTGACTTGTACACTGTGATGTCAGATATCAACGGCTCCCCAAGACGGGTCCTACTAATCACCCCAAAGTACCAGAAAATACCAGAAAATACCAGAAACTACCCCAAAATACCCCAAAGTATACCCCAAAATACCAGAAACTACCCCAAAATACCAGAAAATACCAGAAACTACCCCAAAATACCCCAAAGTATACCCCAAAATACCAGAAACTACCCCAAAATACCAGAAAATACCAGAAAATACCAGAAACTACCCCGAAATACCCCAAAGTATACCCCAAAATACCAGAAACTACCCCAAAATACCCCAAAATACCAGAAAATACCAGAAACAACCCCAAAATACCCCAAAGTATACCCCAAAATACCAGAAACTACCCCAAAATACCAGAAAATACCCCAAAATATCAGAAACTACCCCAAAATACCCCAAGGTATACCCCAAAATACCAGAAACTACCCCAAAATACCCCAAAGTATACCCCAAAATACCAGAAACTACCCCAAAATACTCCAAAATACCAGAAAATACCAGAAAATACTCCAAAATACCCCAAAATACCCCAAAATACCAGAAAATACCAGAAAATACCAGAAACTACCCCAAAATACCCCAAAGTATACCCCAAAATACCAGAAACTACCCCAAAATACCCCAAAATACCAGAAAATACCAGAAAATACCAGAAACTACCCCAAACTACCCCAAAGTATACCCCAAAATACCAGAAACTACCCCAAAATACCCCAAAGTATACCCCAAATTACCAGAAACTACCCCAAAATACCCCTAAATACCCCAAAGTTTACCCCAAAATACCAGAAAATACCAGAAAATACCCCAAAATACCCCAAAATACCCCAAAGTGTACCCCAAAATACCAGAAAATACCAGAAACTACCCCAAAATACCCCAAAGTATACCCCAAAATACAAAGACACTGAACCCCAAATGACTCCAATAAGCAGGCTAGCATATTGCATGGCATCTGGCTGCCATTGCTCTGTGAGTGCATGTGTGAATTGGTGAAGGAGAGGCAATTATAAAGCTATTTGTGCAGTAGGAAAGTGCTATATATGTGGAGTCCATTTCCCATTCCCAAAGTACCACATATTTTCAAAACAAATGTTTATTTTAATATATTATAATCTCCAAATGTAATAACATCTGTATTGAACACTGAACAAACAGTATACATTTTTTTTTATCAATTTTATTTTAAATGTTCAACAATAACAAAACAACATCAACAACAATTATAACAGAACAGTATAAAATGTTTGAACAAATTCCAGTAAGGACGGAAGAAAAGAGACAACTATAGGCTATACATGACAACATAACAGGACATTCTAACTGTGTCATTACATTACATTCAGGTCCACAAGATGGCTACTTAAAAAACTAGAATACACACTGAACTAGGAAGAACAGCTTTTTCAAGCTTCACACCTTGGTCATGGAATGGGCTACAAGACCATATCCACTTAGATACCCTGGGCCCTATTCCCCGTACCTGGTTCAACTAAGTCGACCAAGAGTCCCATTATCCAGATTCAATTAACCCGATGTTTGAATCCGGGATTTTCCTGTTCCTCGAAGGTGGATTCAGTCTCGTTCATTTGAACCAGACTTGAGACCCAGGATAATTGCGCGCGCCCGCCTCAGCTGACAAGACAGCAAGTGTCGATAGCAGAAATCCTGATTTTCTAACGGCATTGATTGATTGATTGATTTAAAACTTTATTAACAGATTGCAGAATGGGTACAATGCAGTACGGCTCATAGCCTCGCCGACAAGTTAAATGCATAATCTATAGGCTAATTTTAAATCCCTCATTACCCCAATCAATCAGATTATATTTCTTTAAACGTACCTGCTGGCAGTATAGGCTTATGGAATGAATAATCAAATGAGATCTTGCTAGCGAAAATAATTAGTTCAGCTCTTTCAGAATAACGATAAAAACAAGCCCAAATAGTATATCTAATTGATACGAATTATATCATGAGCAGTGGTGCAGTGCTGGTATAACTCGGTATAACGGCGTTATACCTCGGTCACTGGAGGCTGAAGTACGCGCAATCGCTTTTTACATGGCATTATCCAACCGGACTCCCGGAGAAGCATGCAGCTGCAGAGCCGCAGAGCCAGCGGCGCTCTCTGGGCCGCGCGCTGACGGCCGCGCTGTGAGGCAATAGTATCCAGCTGCAGGACGAGAGCAGCCAAAAAAAACTGTGCATGCGCGCGCACGCGCGCACGCGCACGCGCGTGGAGCGTTTGACCTACTGTCAATTTGCCACTGCACCACTGATCATGAGGATATCTGTATGTGCTTAGGTATTAATATTATGTACTATATAAATACATGGTTTCCAAAGAGAGGCTTGGAGGGAGGCTTGCAGTTACACTATTAATCAGGTTTTAATCTGTTTCGGACCTAATCCATACATGCATTGAATTGATTACCATTTGGTTTATACCAGTGACACCTCATGTTCATCATCAGATAACAGTGCTTGAAAAGATAAATGCATTTTCTCGAATTCATTCATCAAAAACGTCAAAGGCTCATTCAATTTATCAAGTCACGTCACGTCATCAAATCCATCAAACAGCGCATCTCCTCATATATTTTAATCCCAGTTACAATATCACAATAACGTGTGACACTATCACAGTGATACAATTAAATATTCCACAGATTCAGATTCCTCATAATTCATATCCACAATCCGCGCATAGACGCTTCAGCTTGAATGAAACGCATCCGGGTGCTCCGTTAAGCAAATACACAGCGAAGAATATTAAACTAATCAGAGCCAAACACCCGATAGGTTTCATTCATTAAAAATATCCGAGCGGGATTCACATTTGCAATGATCCGTTTAGTCCATTATTAAATTAACTGTGTGTGTCGCGACTCGCGAGCGCCGTATCCGTATAAATATGACGTGCATTATATAGGACAAAGTAAATTCATAGGCTGAATATGATTTATTATCAGCGTTACTGCAGACATATTATTTTACATTTCAAACGAAGCACAAGAACATAATTCAGAATGGTATAATGCAGATCTAGACTGTGAGAATCATTTCAGGAAGCGAGCTGGCAT
This sequence comes from Notolepis coatsorum, assembly GCF_963971535.1. Classification (NCBI taxonomy): domain Eukaryota; kingdom Metazoa; phylum Chordata; class Actinopteri; order Aulopiformes; family Paralepididae; genus Notolepis; species Notolepis coatsorum. The sequence continues at coordinate 228,119,026 of NC_140165.1, forward strand.
TTCTTTGCGGGGGCGTGGCCATGGTTCATCCAGCTAACTGAACTTAACCCTGCTCTCGACCAGGCTCAAACTTTTTGATCTGTTGTCATAGTGATTTAGACAATCGAGCGTCGGGGAATGGAAAGGTCTGGCTTAAGTCAGGCTATGCTGGATATTATCCGGCTAACTCAGTTAGCCAGGTACGGGGAACGGGGCCCTGGTCTCTCTCAACAAATTTAAGGGGAGACACTGCAGGTGAATAGGGTAAAAAAATTAACTAATAGATATCACAATGAAACTTCCCCAGTTGATTACTTATATTAAGACAAGACTTTTTTGTATTACAAGTTTTCTGAAATTGTATGTTTAAATATGCAAATGAGGCATGATCTACTTAAATATGCACTAATTTGCATATAATTCCAGGATAGAAATCTGAACATTGGATAAAGCCATTTTCAAAATTATAGTTTCATTTTGTTGACATATTAGAGCCAAAGGTTATTACAGAGGGGATTTTGGATATCTCTTTTTATCACTCCATAAATCAGAAAATACTCCATTCAGTCCATTTTTATGGTAAAATTCCATATTTCGCCATGTTTTTAGGAATAAAATGTGATATAAATCAGGGTATGAATGCGATATCAACAAACCCTTCTGTAAATACCTTCAGAACATAGATATGAATAGAACTGGAAGGTTTGGTGTATGTGTGTGCTACTGAAGTGGAGATTTCTGGCTCAGAGTATGAGGAAAAACTCTTAAAACTCATTTTTGGGAAAACGCCTTCAAAGTTCTGTATTGTAAAATGCCATACTTTTTTTTTAAACAGATATTTACAAACACAATACCTAATCAAACCATTAGTAATAGACAACCTAAACACATGCCTGATAACTGAATAATAATAATAATAATGATGTTATTGAACTGAACAGAACTACACACAGGCTACAAACAGTGTAGTACAGTGTAGTACCCCCTAATAGGCAAAGATATTTGAATAGATATCACTATGAAGCTTTCCCAATTTGTTATATACTGTATAAACTAAGACAAAATATATTGCAAGTTTTCTGAAATTTATGTTTATATATGCAAATGAGGCACTTCCCCATTAAATATGTGCACATTTATGGATGCAATAAGGCAAAATGATGTAAAATAAACAACTAAATGTGTGTTATTGACGTTTTATTGTCACTAGTTTCATAGAAGACATGTTTAGGAAGCAAAATATAACAAAATCTCAAAATCAACAAAAAAAGTATATTTGACTATTCACCTGCAGTGTCTCGCCTTAAATCTGTATTACATAACTTCCTACAAAAAGAATTTCGCTGCTTTCTGTAGTCGGGTCCCAACTGCAAAACTGCTAAATTACTGTATTACCCTGTATTTTACTGTCATACACCTTTACTATTATGTAGACTATTCTGTTTTGTGTTTTTGTGTTTACATGTATTGTATATTGTATACATCACACAAGAACATAATAAAAGTGCATATATACAATATACAATGTAAACACAAAAACATTGCTGTCTGATATATTGCAAATGTTATTGCTGTCATCTTGACCAAGTCTCCCTTGCAAAAGAGATCTTGTATCTCAATGGGACTTCCTGGTTAAATACAAAATAAATAAAAAATTCTGTGTCATCTAAAAAGAAAAACACATATATAAAAAAATATAAAAAACGAAATCAAATTTGTTATGAGCATCCATGAAGTGAACATACTTATGTCTTCACTTTTCTTCTTTTTGAAGTTGTTCGCTAATTTTTTGCCGTTCTTTTTTGGCCAGGCTTTTTGGCTAGCTGGGGTACCACTGGAATGCTCAACTGACCATCATTTGATTCTATTGTTTTAGCCTTAGGTACCATCTTAACTTTCAAGAACTTTAAATATAGCTCATTCTGCTCATCTTTAGTTATAGTGTCCCATATGACATTGGGGACCTCATATCTTTTAAATTCTGGCTTTAAAGTATATATAATTACCTTGGCCATGAAGGCATCTGCGCACATCTATATTTTGAAGTTGAGAAATGTGTTGGAGTTTTAATATCAGATCTGGTAACTTTTGTGGTTTCCAATTAGTAGCCAGCTTAATTACATGATTCATTGCTTCACAATTATTATTTGTCCAATTATCAGGAATCCATTTATTTCTGTTCTTTGTCTCCATTATTTTCTTTTTCAATGTAGGTATTAACTTAGAGAAATATGGGTAGCACTTTATAATAACACCCCGTTATAATACATTTATAAGGTATTTGTAGATAATGAACTAATCATGAACAAATCATTTATATACATTCATAACTATATTTGTATAACATTTACAAATTAGTTCTACATTATTTATAACTCATTATCAACATTGTTTGTACTTGATTTGTTCATCATTAAATAGTGTTGTTTAATGTGTAGTAACACATTTGTAGACGCTTTGAAAAATGGATATGAAAAAACGGCTATACTGTACCTCCATTTATTTGTTCATGTTCAACAAATGATTTGTTAAGACATTCATAAAACATCTATAAATCATTTGCAGATGCTATTGCGTGCCCTAATCTGAAGTGAAGCCTATTCATCATTAACAAATGTCTAATACAGTTAATTATTTGTTTACTTTTTCATCACATGTTACAAATGTCGTAGACAGCTTTCGGATACACCCTTCTTTGTGACATCAAACAGTGACAGAATTAGGACTATAGATACATGCAATTTTATTAACATATAAAATACATGTGCATGACATATAGTGTAACATGGGGGGGCATTGGACCCAGGAGTACCCTGGCCAGGTAGAGTATGTGATGATGACACGACACACAAGAGTAATAATTATTTGTATTTTCAGGCTGTATCGGCGCCTATACAGTCTGAAAATACAAATAATTATTACCCTCGTGTTCATCACATACCGCAATATACTGAGCACTGAGCACACATTAGGAACAAATGTAACGTTAGCGCCCACCACATCAAGTACGTCTACACAACATATAAGAGTTGTTTGTAGGTCGGAAATGATGGAATAGATTTACCAACAAAAAAAGTGTTTAACCTGCTCATACCTTATTAAAAGCGTGGGGCAGGAGCAGCACGGATAACTTGGTTCTGCATGTATCGTGCTTCCATTCAAACAGACGGCAACACACGTGACGTCAAGTCTCACTCGCGTGAGACTTCCTCTCTAGATACTCTACCTGGCCAAGGTACTCCTGGGTCCTAGTGCCCCCCCATGTTACACTATATGTCATGCACATGTATTTTATATGTTAATAACATTGCATTTATCTATAGTCCTAATTCTGTCACTGTTTGATGTCACAAAGAAGGGTATATCCGAAAGCTGTCTACGACATTTGTAACATGTGATGAAAAATAAAAACAAATAATTAACTGTATTAGACATTTGTTAATGATGAATAGGCTTCACTTCAGATTAGGGCACACAATAGCATCTGCAAATGATTTATAGATGTTTTATGAATGTCTTAACAAATCATTTGTTGAACATGAAAAATAAATGGAGATACAGTATAGTCGTTTTTTCATATCCATTTTTCAAAGCATCTACAAATGTGTTACTACACATTAAACAACATTATTTAATGATGAACAAATCAAGTACAAACAATGTTGATAATGAGTTATAAATAATGTAGAACTAATCTGTAAATGTTATACAAATATAGTTATAAATGATTTAATAATCATTTATGAATGTATATAAATGGTTTGTTCATGGTTAGTTCATTATCTACAAATACCTTATAAATGTATTATAACAGGGTGTTATTATAAAGTGCTACCGAAATATGTAGTGAACTCTGGGCAATTTGATTCTATATATGTTTCAAGTTCAATTACCTTTTCACAAAAGTCATACTCATTTTTACAGTAGGTAAGATAATTAGCATTATGGAACAGCTTATTCTCAAGTACTGCTCTCTTTTTTGCGTCCATTCCCACTTTATGTGTTAGATAATGTTTCACATTATCCCGAATATGTTTTGAACACAAAATATGACTCGCTTCAGGAAACAAAGACTCTATGGCCTTTAAAATTGCCCGTTCCTGATCGGATCCAATAACTATGTCCTCACTGATATTTATTTCTGTTGCTAAATATGCCACCGACAACTTTGATTTCAAATGGGCAAAGAAATCATGGTAAGTCTCAAAGCTGCCGTCCCAGTGCAAATACAGTGGCCCAATGAATAATGGTGGCTCTCCAGTCTCTTTCTTAAAAAGATTTGGGTTTTTGAACACAGTCACTGTTAAGAAGCAAGCCCCCAAATTAAATGTGCGATCCACTCCTAAAACAGATGTAGCATCCTGCCCACAACAAAATCTTCTAACATCTTCTAATTGTTCATCAAAGTAAAGGATGACACAAGGTGGTTTTCCCTTCCTAGAAATTATTTGCTGAACATAATGATTTTCCTGCAACATATTCAGAACTGTCTGAAGCTCATCAGCAGTATTGGTTCGATTACCAGAAGGCCTCTGGTCTTTTGATACTTGATGTTTTATATTCCTGACTTGTTTTAAATCTCGAGGTGCATTTTCCTCATCTTCCATAACTAACTGTGCGTATACATCACGAGGTGTCTGGGTTTGTACCGCCTGAGCCACTCTTTCAGTCACCTCTGTTTGTGTTCTGATAAACTGAGATGGATTTTTCTTAGCATTTGCATGATAACTGAGTGTTATGGGGAATGTGCCTAGATATTCCCACACTGCAATGTCGGCCCTGTTCACTTGAAAATATCCTGGAGGCCTCTCATGCATGTTATCCTCCTCATGAAATTAGTATCCCTCTTAAGTTTAGTGTAATAACTTGGGGTAGTTTCTGGTATTTTGGGGTATACTTTGGGGTATTTTGGGGTAGTTTCTGGTATTTTCTGGTAGTTTGGGGTATTTTGGGGTAGTTTCTGGTATTTTGGGGTATACTTTGGGGTAGTTTCTGGTATTTTATGGTATTTTGGGGTAGTTTCTGGTATTTTGGGGTATACTTTGGGGTATTTTGGGGTATTTTGGGGTAGTTTCTGGTATTTTGGGGTATACTTTGGGGTATTTTGGGGTAGTTTCTGGTATTTTGGGGTATACTTTGGGGTATTTTGGGGTAGTTTCTGGTATTTCGGGGTATTTTGGGGTATTTTCTGGTATTTTGGGGTAGTTTCTGGTATTTTGGGGTATACTTTGGGGTATTTTGGGGTAGTTTCTGGTATTTTGGGGTATACTTTGGGCTATTTTGGGGTAGTTTCTGGTATTTTCTGGTATTTTGGGGTATTTTGGGATAGTTTCTGGTATTTTGGGGTATAGTTTGGGGTATTTTGGGGTAGTTTCTGGTATTTTCTGGTATTTTCTGGTATTTTGGGGTATTTTGGGGTAGTTTCTGGTATTTTCTGATATTTTGGGGTATTTTGGGGTAGTTTCTGGTATTTTGGGGTATACTTTGGGGTATTTTGGGGTAGTTTCTGGTATTTTCTGGTATTTTGGGGTAGTTTCTGGTATTTTGGGGTATACTTTGGGGTATTTTGGGGTAGTTTCTGGTATTTTCTGGTATTTTCTGGTATTTTGGGGTGATTAGTAGGACCTCCTAAGACCATTGCTGCAATTCTGCCTGGACAGCTCAAAATACTAATAAAGACCGTTCGTTGACCACTGTTTGGCGTTGGTGGTGTGTCATTATAACCGTGCTGTAATATGAATGCCTTTATTAGTTGTGTTCGATTGGCTATAATATGATTTTTAGAGGCATCTATTTTGTTGTCGGTATTAGCCTAATACCGACAACAAAATAGATGCCTCTAAAAATCATATACTATTAGGTAGCCTATATGAATTACATATAATAGCAGCCATAGCCTACATTATGCAACAGTAACTTGCGCATATATAATAGCACAATGCACAGCCCTGCGAACCCTGCACAGTAAACTAACTTGATCATTAATCTAGCTGTTGTATCTTTACGCTTATGAAAACATTAAATAATATGTTTTCATTGCATTAACACTTTCTATGCCACTCACGAGTTTTCTCGGAATTATTAATATCTCGTTGAAAGCCACTCACGAGATTTCTCTGAATAATTTTTTTAAATTTTTTTTAGCGATCTGAAATCATATTGCATCACGCGAGCCTACCCTAGTCTACCCGAGAGCCGCCGGCGATCAGATGTGGAAAAAAGCGCCCCCTATCGTCTCCCAGATGACATAAGGGATTTTGGAATGGACTCAATGAAAATGGATGGGAAAAAAAATCCTGTACTCCACATTTTCCAGTCCACTGATGCAGCCGGGGTTATCAGAGTTCATTCTGGAGCCTCTGAGCCCCGCGTAATCATGTGTTCTACTGTACACACGTTGGATCTATACACTTATCGATTTTTTTGAATGGTGATCAGGAATTTGAATATACCAGTTGGATACCATCTGATGTCAGGTAAGGAATCTATGTTATCAGTGTTAGGATAATCAGACTCATTTAGATGAAGATATAAGCTGTTTTGTGAAATGTCCTCTATCGGTTTCACTGTAAAAATCCAAGAGGAAATGAACACGGCGATTATCCGTGCGCGGCTCGAATGGGCGTGCGTGTACGTATAATATTGATCATCTAGCGTTTATTTGAAAACGATTCATAAATAGGCCGACAAATATCAACGTTCCGGAATATTCCAGTAAAAGACGATTATCATAGAATGGCCCAGAATGGACAGTTTTTTACCTCAAAACGGGTGCTTTTCAAAATGCTCTCAAACGGAAATGAAGCGATAAAAAACCAATCTGCCTTGACAGCACTGACTGGAAAAGGATTATTTGATAAGCGACGGGCAGATTAGACACATAGCCATAATTTAAAACATAGATTAGGCGATATTAACGATAACATTAAAGTGGATGGTGGCATTCAAGCGCTAACTCTGGCGCCACCTGGTGGCACTGAAAGTGTTAATAGCCTATATTCTCAAATGGCATTTAATGGCTATCCGACTCCTCGTCGCTATCCTCGCGGACGGACCAGTGTATACCTTATATCATATTCCTATTCATATTCATATAATAGTTTACTCTATCAGCATACCAGCATGTAATACGTTCTTTGTTAGAACTCAACTCGTTATTATTTTGCGCATAGATTGCAGAAATACGGGAATGTTTTGATTTATATTAAAAGGCTTTGACATTGTAAAACTAAATACGTGGAATTCTGTAAGCATAATACAAGTCATATCACCCACACGATATATGCTCTGTGTCCAGAGCATGTATGCTTTTCATTCATGACACATTATTGCAAGGGTTTTGTAATACACATACACCCTCTGTTCTCAATGTTCAATGCGTTTTTTATCCTTTCTTATACAGTAGGAAGGGGGAAGAACACTATATCGTGGGTGTTCATATGACTTGTATTCTGCTTACAGCTTCGAAATTCCACTTGTTTCGTTTAACGTAAAGCCTTTTAAATATAATCAAAACGTTCCCGTGTTTCTGCGGTCTGTGCGCAAAATAATAACAAGTTGAGCTACGCGGAGCGCAGTCAGTCAGTACACCCCGTATATTCCGATAACGCTATATAAACCAGCTGCATTCATTCGGAGAGAAAGACCTATTATTCCAAATGCTATTTATAGAGTTTTGACCATAAACTACTGTTGCTATTTTACAATGAACTATAATGAATTACGGTTCATACAGAACACGCCAGTGTTGAAACTAATGCACAGAAGCTTATTTCCTTGTTGTAATAATATATTCTACCAACGGGCGCCAGCTACGCATGCATGTAAATATACGCACAAAGTCAAGCACAAGTTCAAATTGATAAGTCCCACATTTTGCTTAGAAATGATCGTACGCAGGGGTTACGCACATATCTGTGCGTACGCAACGTTGATGAATGAGGGCCCGTCCTGAGAAACGTGTTAAACTCTTAGAAGAAAATACACCGACATCAATGAGCTGTTTAACCCTGGTCAATAGGTATGTGCAATAATAATAATAAATTATATTTTGTTCTATTATATTCTACTTCTATTTATATTCTATTTTAAATATTCTTCTCTACCCTACAGTATGCTGCACAAGATCTAAGGGACCCCGGCAGACCACCATCTGTGAGGATGGAGACGGACCAGCTGGAGACGGGACTGATGCTGATGATGCTCCAGTGGTGCAACAGGCTCTGAGAACTTACTTCAACTTCAACCCAGGACCTGCCCCGCCACTCCTCCTGCAGAAGCTTAGGAGGAAGACCATCCCAGCCAGCATATTCAACTACAGCAGTGTCTACCACCTGGGCCTCAGACGTCAGGAAACAACAGCTAATCATTGCTTATATGAATGTTAGTACAGTTAGTACAGTTCTCAGATGAGAACTTACTTAGATGTTGACACACTGACATCATCTGATGGTTTCACTTGGCTGTATCAGGAAACTATAATTATCTGACCTTGTCCTCCATTTCCCCTCTTAGAAGCCAAGTCGGTCTCTTGTCCGAGGCGTCTGGGATCGCTTTCGAAGCAGACGCTCCTTGGCTACAACAGTGGTCAATCATTTTCACCATCAGCGGTGGCTGGTCAGTTCAGGACCGCTCACAACCGGACACGGTCACTCGTCAGAGCGGCTTGTCAAATGACGCTCGCCGGATATTTCGTCTTGTAACTCAAGAATGGAATGGTTGAGATTGGTGAAGATCTGCAAATTCAACTTTCCAACAATGTATTGGTCGATCGGCACAAACGCAGCCCGGAACCGACAGACAAGAGCAAAGTGCCATGACGTGCACGCAAGTGCGTGATGACCCGCCGTCCGATGCTTAACACATTCTGCGCCAATACCGTTGTACGACGTGTTTCAAGTTCATGCGAATTCTGCCAATCCATTGCGTACAACGTTATTGAGATCATATTTCATTTTTTAAACGCATGTGACGTACGTGGGTTGGTCATTATCATTATTACTGTATTTGGAAGACCATGTGAACATCAGGTTAGTATAATTAGTTATGTTATTTTTGTTTGTGTGATGTCTCATCTTCTAAATCCTGTTTTTCTTTCTCCCTTCCCCAGATACCACTCATCCCCCTGATTGAGCTGATTGCACCTGCTTGATGCACCTGTGGGCAGTCAGTGGAATGAGTGGATATAGTCTGGAAGATGACACACACACGGGGCGCCTCATTTGAATCACTGCCACGTTCCAGAGTGGAGTGAGGAGGTTGCCCTTCTCGCCTAGCTGTAGCTGTGGAGCGATACTGTGTGGCTTGGTGCCATTTACCACTTGGTGTGGATTAATCCTACTGGTTGTGGTGTCCTATGACGGACACGTTGATATTTCGCGAAGTGTTTGTTTGTCTGTATGTATACCTTGTTTGTTCTCCCCTACCCTTTTTCCCATGTGCACCATGGAGGAGGTTTAAATTCCTACCTCCATTAAATATATAATTTACTATTTGGAAAACGTCTTGTGTTGTGTCTTTCTTACCTACCTGGGACATTGTTGTAAAAGCATTTACTGAGAGAGGCTGTTTTTTGTTCATGTGCAGCCGGCTCCAGTTATTATTCTGTGTGGTCATCAGACCTTTGTACATGACACGGGGGCTCGTTAGTTTGCACAATTGTATAGTTCCTTGTTGGTTATGTAACATTGTAACTTGTCAATTGGAGCATGTCAGGTAAGATAGCGTTTTTTCATTGGTAAGTCATATTGTTGTGTTTCCATTGTCCGTGCTACACAGTTTGCTTGATGTAAACCGTTCTTGTATGTAATACTCTTAACTAATCTTTTTTCTGCCACATAGGTAACAGGGGGATCACCTGCCTGGTTAGGGGGAGGGGGGCACGAGTCGTAATTCCGGTGGAGCGCGCAATGAAATCGGTAAGCGACTGAAGATATGTGTAGCCTCGTCCCGCTAGGGGAGTAGTTTAGCTGGGGATAGGCTAGAGTTACACAGGTGATCCTAGTTAGGTGGTTAGGACCAACGTTTATTGTTTTTCATGAATGGTAGATGTGGGCATTAAATCAGATTGGTTAAATTGTATACTGCGGAATGTGGCGATTAAATGTGTTACGCACGGATATTGTGGAGTAGGTGAGTGGCTATTTCCTGGTGCCTGTTATTTGTTTGGTGGTAACGCGGGTTGCTACGGGAGCACAGGGTATTTATACGTATATTATTTGTGGCATAGTCGTGTTCTGCAGGGGATATGGCAGCTTTTACTTTGGATGTTTTTTTGGCGGACCCTACAAGGGATCAATTTGATATCTGCACGAAAGCTGAATTGTGTGGTGTCGCCAAGCATTATGGCATTACGGTCCAAAGTTAAAAAAGTAAAGAGGAGGTAAAAGCAATTGTGCTCGCTGGGTTAATAGATAAGAAAATATTCAGTTCGCCCATAGCCGAGGGAAATGACTCGGAGGACGTCACGCACGGCGAGGCGTCTGGCGAGTCTAGCGAGGGAACCGGTGGTGCTAAACAGGAACAGAGGGGTAGCAGTGCCAAGGCTGAGGAGATTGACAGTGATAATTCTGTACACTCAGGACGTGCCTCTGTGTCAGAGGAGAGAGCTGCTATGCGAGACAGGGAAGAGAGGAAAGAGGAGAGAGACAGAAAGGAAAGAAAAGAGGAGAGAGACAGGCTGGAGAGGAAGGATGAGAGAGACAGGGAGGAAAGAAAAGAGGAAAGAGAGAGAATGGAGGAGAGAGACAGTCTGGAGAGGAAGGAGGAGAGAAACAGTCTGGAAAGAGAGAGAAGGGAGGAGAGGGACATGCTGAGGGAGAAGGAGGAGAAGGACAGGGAGCTCCAGTTGGCTATAAGAAGGATGGAGTTGGAGAGTGGTGGCTCTTCCCCCTCTTCAACTGAAGCCTCCCAGGCCCCTTTTAATATTAGTCAGCATGTTTCTTTAGTTCCCATTTTTCGGGAGTCTGAAGTGGAATCATATTTCTCTGCTTTTGAGCGTATAGCGTGGGCTTTGCATTGGCCAAAGGACGTGTGGGCGATTTTGTTACAATGCAAACTCACTGGTAGGGCTCAGGAGGCGTGCCAGTCATTATCAATGGATGACAGCTTGGTATATGAGAAAGTGAAGAGTGCTGTCTTGCGTGTATATGAATTGGTGCCGGAAGCATATAGGCAACGGTTTAGGGCACTAAGTAAATCTCCTTCTCAAACACATGTTGATTTTTCCCGTGAACAGCGGATTCTGTTTAATCGATGGTGTTCGGCGTGTGGGATGGATGATGTAGCAGCTTTGAGTGAGTTGGTCCTCATTGAGCAATTTAAGACCTGCATGCCCGAGCGCATCGTGGTGTATTTAAATGAACGCAAAGTATCTACTCTCCAGGAAGCTGCAATTTTAGCGGATGAGTTCGCATTGACCCACAAATATGTGGGAATCACACATGTTTCGGTGCGTGATGGTGTGTATGTTGGTGGCGGCTCGTTCTCTCCGTTTCGGGGAGGTGACGAGCAAGCATTCCGACCGCGCTCACCGCTGTCTCAAAAGGCCTTGGGTGACGAGCGAGCATTCCGACTACGCTCACCGCCGTCTGAAGGGGCTACCATTGTGTGCCATTATTGTAAGAAGGAAGGGCATTTTGTGAGGGACTGTCATGCGATCAGGGATCGACAGGAGGCAAGGGAGTCAGCCCAGGAACCGAAAGGGGTGGGGTTGATTGGTACAGTGTCATGTCCTGACCAGAATAGCTCTTTTGAACCCTTTTTGTTTGATGGTTATGTGTCCCTGTCGGGTAAAGCTGGTGACTACCAATGGGTGAGAATACTCCATGATACAGGAGCCTCTCAATCATTCATCCTGGCTGATGTATTACCATTGGATGTGGATTCCTGTCAGTCGAGTGAATTGGTGAGAGGTATTGACATGGGGTGTGTGCGCGTGCCGTTGCATAAGGTGCATGTACAGTCTGCACTGATCACAGGTTGTTTTCCTGTCGCGGTTCGCCCATGTTTTCCTGTGAAGGGCGTGGATTTCGTCATGGGGAATGATATCGCTGGGGGTAAGGTCGTCCCTGTGTTGGAGGTTGAAGACGCTCCATTTACTAACTCATTGTGTGATGCATTGATTGATGATCACCCCAATGTTTCTTCTATTTGTGCTGTCACTAGGGCACAGGAGCGGAAGCGAGACCAAGGTCTAGCATTGGGTGACTCTGTCTGTGGTGAGTTTTGCAAATTGGCGGTGGAGCAGCATTTTGAGGCGGGGGATGAGGTGTTTATTGTGCTGCCCACGCCTGGTACTGTGCTCACTGCCCGGTTCTCAGGACCTTATGTGGTAAAGAGAAAGGTGTCTGCCACTAAGTATATGTTGTATACGCCAGAGCGGCGGAGAAGGACACACTGGTGTCATGTGAATAGGCTGATGAAAAGTACTGCCCGCGTCTCGTCGGAGTTGGGATGTGACAGGGCTGTTGGTTCACATGCTGTGTTGTGTTCTAATGTGCCTTACAGGACGCACAGTGCTGATGTTAAGCAGTTCGCGTATCGGTGTCCGGTGGCGATGAGGGAGGTCATGAGGGGAGTGGCTCTGTGCCCCCTGACAAAAATAAAAGGGGGCTAGCTTCACCTGGCCATGGTCCCTGGAGCTCTCCTTGCCTCTAGCTCCCATGGCTAATGTGTCTCTCCATTTTTTGTACTGCAGGAGGGTGAACGTAATGACGGTGCCTGACTTGTTCCCGTTATGGCCTCGGTATGAGGAATGCACCGGCCACGTTCCGACGGCTGATGCATGTGGTATTGGGAGGTGATATATGGCCTATATGGAGGGTGATGTTTATTTATTTCTGTTCTGTTGGTGCTAATCTGATGTTGGTAGATAGGTAATAATGTTTTGCTAACCCTGCGGGTTCGCTCTTATGGGGGGAGGTGTGACGTACGTGGGTTGGTCATTATCATTATTACTGTATTTGGAAGACCATGTGAACATCAGGTTAGTATAATTAGTTATGTTATTTTTGTTTGTGTGATGTGTCATCTTCTAAATCCTGTTTTTCTTTCTCTCTTCCCCAGATACCACTTATCCCCCTGATTGAGCTGATTGCACCTGCTTGATGCACCTGTGGGCAGTCAGTGGAATGAGTGGATATAGTCTGGAAGATGACACACACACGGGGCGCCTCATTTGAATCACTGCCACTATCCAGAGTGGAGTGAGGAGGTTGCCCTTCTCGCCTAGCTGTAGCTGTGGAGCGATACTGTGTGGCTTGGTGCCATTTACCACTTGGTGTGGATTAATCCTACTGGTTGTGGTGTCCTATGACGGACACGTTGATATTTCGCTAAGTGTTTGTTTGTCTGTATGTATACCTTGTTTGTTCTCCCCTACCCCTTTTCCCATGTGCACCATGGAGGAGGTTTAAATTCCTACCTCCATTAAATATATAATTTACTATTAGGAAAACGTCTTGTGTTGTGTCTTTCTTACCTACCTGGGTCATTGTTGTAAAAGCATTTACTGAGAGAGGCTGTTTTTTGTTCATGTGCAGCCGGCTCCAGTTATTATTCTGTGTGGTCATCAGACCTTTGTACATGACAGCCATGTTATTCATAATTCCCTCACGGAGCCTCGTCTGATGCAGTGGGAGCATGCACAACTCTGCAACGCTTCAATACTGCCCCCTGGTGGATGATCGGCAAGTTGCCAAACCGGAAATGGACGAGTCGATCTCGGTGCGTCTTGGAAATGCGTCCGGCACTCGCATATTGTCACGGGACTCAAGACACACACTGTGTATATGGATCGCTGCCATAACTCAATAATCGACATGATTTGGGCTGTTATTATTATTATACAAACCGGAAATGGATCGACTCGATCGCCGTCAAATAAGTGGGATCTTTTTGCTCCAGTCTCACCGGCCAACGGTAAGAGGACACTGACGTCATTTTCAGCGTGTTTGTTTATTATTATCCATGCAAACTGCTCCGATCAATATATCACCCATACTACATAAAGCATTTACCGACGATCACGGAATTATAAACGACCCCCCCCCCCCCGTTCACCCGCGCATGATCAGTCATAACACTTAGGATCATGTACAGTTGAAATTTTTAATATAGCGTGTATTGCCAACAAACGCCATTTGATAATCTATATATGCGTTTATGCCTATATCTCACGTTCTAGGAATTACTGCAGAAAACAATAAAAACATATTTATATTCTACGGTATTTTCGTATGACTCTATGAATGAAAAAGTAAAACGTTCCTACATCCTGAACGATAGATAATCGATGTTGAATGGGCCATAGTAATGTCAATTTAGCAATACAATTAAAAAAAGTTATAGCCCTGCAAAGAAGGTAAACATCTCCATAGGCTTAGACTGGTGGCAGTGATCAAACATTGATGGATATAAGCATGGCAGGGAATGTGTTAATAGGTTATACACCCTGGAGGGGGGGGGGGGGCGGGGAAAGGTGACTAGGTATAGTACTGGAAGAGGGAAGCAGGTGTTACACAAAGGGAGGGGGCGGGGGAACAATGCTTAGGTAGGGTGACTGGAAAGGGGGGGGTGTTAGACAGGAAGACTGGAAGGGGGGTATTGGAATGGGGGAGGGGGGTGTTTCTACCACACCAGTCTCAACAGACCCAGGGTATGAATTCCTGGCGGGTGCTAGAGGAAAGGTTACAGGCACATCAAAATCAACAGGCTTTTCCTTTAGGGCTCATGAATATTCAGAGCAAATTGTGTGACAGTATGACTAATTGGTCAGGTTTGGCCTGTTGGTGTCGCTGGGGGAAAGGCATGGCACGGCAGCAAGTGAAGGCATAAGTGTAGTGTTTTAAAATTGTGAACTGCTATTATGTAACTTACAAATGATGATTTCGGAGACTACTTTGGACTATGTGTGCTGTATCAGAGTTACCTACAAACAAGAGCTTTATGTGTGTGTACTGTATGTGTTTGTGTGTGGAGAGAGAGAGAGATGATTCAGGGGGAACCTTGCAGAATGTGGCCTAACAAGGCTGTGTTGTCGGGCGTGGCCCATAGGAAGATGGAATTCAAGATGGCACGGCTCAGGTCAGTCACCGTCGGTTTTGCTCCGCAAAGATTGTGCGTACCTTTAGTTATTATGTTTATTTTTAATACCTTTTTTATGAAAACTACACTGGTGGGGACGTCATATGACTGCCAGTCACTTATGGACCTAAACTCCCGACTGAAAGAGGAGTTTAGCATCACTTTATGCCAATATTGGCCATCGGAGATTCGCAGAGACAACAAAGGAATGAACAGCGGCACGTTCTCAAGGCGCCGGAAACACAGAGGAAAAAGAGGGAATTCAGAATAGGTTAAAAAGCTCAGCTTACCGGGCAGCGTTACCATCGATCCTCCTGGCAAATGTGAGATCGCTGGAAAATAAAATGGATGATCTCAGGGCGAGGATTAGATTCCAACGGGACATGAGAGACTGCAATATCTTTTGTCTGACAGAGACATGGCTAACACCATTAACTCGGATCAAATCATCACCTCGTCAGAGTCATGTCAGAGTCATTCTCCGTCTTTCGAGCAGACAGGACAGCTGAATCCGAGAAATCCAAAGGAGGTGGGGTATGCGTCCTTTCAAACAACGGATGGTGCAGCCCCGAGGCGGTGAAAATACTCTCGCACTCCTGCTCGCCGGACCTAGAACATTTGACCATTCTGTGTCATCCGTTCTATCTCCCCCGAGAGTTCACAGCAGTCATCGTCACCGCAGTTTACATCCCACCGCAAGCAGATACCGACAAAGCACTGTCGGACGTCCAGGACTCATTGAACCAACACCAAATCAAATATCCAGACACTGCCATGGTGGTGGTTGGCGACTTCAATAAAGCGAACCTAAAAAAGGTTATGCCAAACTTTTATCAAATGCACCACCAGGGGAGGGAACACTTTGGATCACTGCTATACCCCTTATAAGCAGGGTTACAAGGTGACCATGGCCACTCCGTTTGGCAAAAGCGATCATGATGCCATTTTCATCATGCCCGGATATAAACAGAGAGCCTGAGAGGCTGTAGTGTCGCGAGAGGTGACACGGTGGTCCGAGCAGACAGAGGTCATGTTACAGGACGCACTGGATGACGTTGACTGGGACATGCTCCGCGCGAGTTCCAGTGACGTCAGTAAATACACGGATGTGGTTGTTAGCTTCGTGTTGCCCTGAATGCTCGCACCGCTGCTTATAACTCGGGCCGTGCATTAGGAAATATGGACGAGTACAAGGCAACAGCTTACAGGCTGTGTTAGCTGCAAAAAATAGATATGCGAACAAGATGTAGTCACAGATGGCCCAAAATGACACAGGAAGCTTATGGTGGGGACTATGAACGATAATTGACTATAAGATCAGCCCCTCCTCAATCGGGAGTGCCAATGCCTCCCTTGCGAACGATCTTAACTCCTTTTACGCAAGATTCGGGGCGAACAGTGGCAACATTAGCTCACCGGCTAACGGCGTCACTGGCTCGCCGATTGTCGCGGAGGGGAGGGGGTCCTCCGTGGGGGAGGAGCACACTCTCCAATTGACGGAACACAGCATGAGGAGAGCGTGAGGAGGGTGAACATTGGAAAAGCTGCAGGCCCGGATGGGATAACAGGACGAATACTTAGGTCCTGTGCCAATCAGCTGGCTCCAGTGTTCACCACTATATCCTTGGCCGAGTCCGTGGTCCCTGCCTGCTTCAAGGTGTCCAATATAATCCCTGTGCCAAAGTACTTTTCCCCAGCAGGCCTAAATGACTACAGACCGGTGGCACTCACCTCTGTGGTCATGAAAGGCTTTGAGAGGCTGGTCAAGGACAACATCTGTGCCTCTCTCCCTAGTACTGTAACATGGACCCACTGCAGTTTGCATATAGGACAAACAGGTCCACTGACAACATGGTATCCCAGGTACTGCACAACACCCTTTCTCACATTGACAGTCATAAGGGGGGATATGTGAGATTGCTGTTCATTGACTATAGTTCAGCTTTCAACACCATAGTCCCCACCAGACTGGTTGACAAGCTGATTGATCTGGGTCTGAACACCACCCTGAGCGCCTGGATCCGGACTTTCTGACCGACAGGCCCCAGGCGGTCAGGGTGGGTGGACACACCTCCAACTCAATCTCCCTGAGCATCGGGTCCCCTCAGGGCTGTGTTCTCAGTCCTCTGCTGTATTCGCTGTACACACATGACTGTGTGTCCAGGTTCAGCTCCAACTCCATAGTGAAGTTTGCGGACGACACAGTAGTGGTGGGTCTGATCTCTAACAATGACGAGAAGGCCTACCGGGAGGAGGTTGATGTACTGGCACGTTGGTGCCCGGGATAACAGCCTACTCCTGAACATTGGTAAAACCAAGGAGCTGATCGTGGATTTTAGGAGAATACAGCAGGGGACACACAAGCCACTGTGGACAAATGGGGCTATCGTAGACAGGGTGAGCAGTTTTAAGTACCTGGGAGTCCACATCACAGAGGACCTGACATGGTCAACTCACATAGCCACTGTGGTAAAAAACTCCACTCCTTCTATTCCGGGGCTGTAGAGAGCATTCTGACTGGGAACATCACTGCCTGGTTTGGAAACAGCACGGCCCAGGATAGGAAGGCCCTACAGAGAGTGGTGCACTCAGCAGAATGGACTACAGATATTGCACTACCACCCCTGCAGGACTTATACAATAGGAGGTGCAAATCCAGAGCCTGTTGAATAATGAAGGACCCTCACCACCCCAATAACAGCCTGTTCAAGCTGCTGCGGTCAGGCAAGCGCCTCCGTATATACGCAACAAGAACAGAGAGACTAAGGCTCAGCTTCTTCCCTCAGGCCATCAAAACAATGAACACTGATCTCTCCACACACAAGCACACATGAACACACACATACACAACATTCTGCACTCGCGCACACACAAATGCACCACAGGTCACTCTAAACACAGAAGAAAAGGACACGTTAAAGGAAGGAAAAGGACACTTTAAGAAAATAACTTGTTGTGATTGTTGTATAGTATAGTTAGTAACAGCAAGTATAGCATAGGGACAAAAAACTGCACATTGTATAGGAATCTACATATGATCCAGTGCCTTTAAGCGATTTGTTAACATGTCTATTCTAGTTATCTTTTTATTATTATTACTATTACTATTGTTTTATTGCACAATTGAAGCCGGCATGGCCAACCGCATTTCACTGTATGCCCTGGTATGTATGTGATGAATAAACTCTTGAATCTTGAATCTTGAATCTTGAATCTTGAATCTTGAATCTTGAATCTTGAAACATGTTATTCAGCTGCTGGAGCTTGGAGGAAGCACTTCTGAGTGCAGATCCTGGCTGCTGGTGTTGCTAGGCTACTACTGAGAGCCCACCAGAACCACAACGCTCTTTTGATAAAAGTTTAGATATTTCCGGTGATCTGAGCACTGAAACATGCGCAGCTCTCAGCACTGTTGAACATTGAAATTAACAACAAAAAGAAGCCAGCTCTGAAAAGACATTTCATTAGTGGACACATTGTATGGCCTTATATTAGTTACCATTAGCCATTATCATTAGAATGATCAGTTCTCAAAATTCTATATGGAATGATCGTACATCTGAATGGATTAATTCCTCTCTCTTATGGTGAAATACAATTCAATCAATATCAGATTTTTTTAAATGATTTACTATTAAATACCCTAATACTATGCTACTGTTCTTATACTACTGCCTATCCTGTTAATATGTCTATACTACTATGCACTCAGAAGCTTGATACTATTTGACACAATGCTTGAAACAATGCCACTGACCCTTAGCTTCCTGAGATGTACCCCTCCTGGTGACTTGTTGTTCACAATCTGTAAGTTGCTTTGGATAAAAGCATCAGCTAAATGACACATTTTAATAGTAAATTATGGTCCTATATGGTCTTATATAAGAACGTATAGAGTAATACGACTCCCTATGGCCCTGTACAGTCTTATATACGCTATAATAAGGTTCCCTTATTGTCTTGTATGGTGTTTTATGGCGACTAATGAGGCTCCTGCATGGTGTTATATGGCCAGTGTCACATCTTTTCAGGGGGATCTGAACTCCTAGCAGCGGTGCCGTGGTAAAGGCTGTGGCCTAATGATGAATGTCCTGTCAGGGCAAATTAGAACCATGGACAGCACCGTGCACCATCTGCCTGGAATGCTGCCCAGGATGAGAGGGAGGGAGCAAGCGTGTTATTAGGGAAAGAGATCTGGGGAGGAAGGGAATGGTTGATGACATGGAGGGAGAGAGGTGATTGAGGGAGGAGAGATGAGACGATAGGATGGAGGAAGGGAAATAAAGAGAGGAGGGGAGAGGCGGTGAAGTAAGGAGAGAGAGACATGGGAGAGCATAGGTGAGGTAAGGAGAGACATGGGAGAGAATAGGTGAGGTAAAGAGAGATAGGGGAGAGAGAGGGTGAGGTAAATATAGGTCTGTTGAATGTAAACAATATACATATTGCACAAAGCTACGTATAAGTAGTCAAAGTATAGGTATGTTGAATATAGACTACAGCAAGTACACCACAAAATAAATATATAGATATTCTTTCGGACATACAATCAATTGAACAGATATGTACACTCAGGACAAGGACTGTACAGCAGAGAGAGAGGAATGGAACATTTCAAGTGTGTGTGTGTGTGTGTTAGATCTGTACCCAAACCATTGTTCTTAATCATATGAGAGAGAGAGAGAGAGAGAGAGAGAGAGAGAGAGAGAGAGAGAGAGAGAGAGAGAGAGAGAGAGAGAGAGAGAGAGAGAGAGAGAGAGACACACTAACGGAGAATAAGAGGGAGAATAAGATGATCCTTTATTGATCCACTTGGGGAAATTCGGGTGTCAAAGCAAGCAGCATGAGGGGGGGTGCATAGCTTCACAGTCCTATATACACTATAGGTAGAGAGAGAGAGAGAGAGAGAGAGAGAGAGAGAGAGAGAGAGAGAGAGAGAGAGAGAGAGAGAGAGAGAGAGAGAGAGAGACTCACACTAACCCTCACTGTAGGAGAAATAAAACTCTCGGAGACCAGCTTGGTTGACATTAGCAGCTAATGTTAGTTTTGGTCATCGAACAGTCACATGTGCTCCTAAATAATATTTCCGGTTCAATACTGTCGAGTCTTGACTTTAGGCACATTTACGGATATAACGTAGAACATATGCGCATATTACTGCGGTCAAAAATGGTTAGTAAAAGTAGTAGTATCTACTGGTCACAGGAGTCTGCAATAACGTTTGGATGGTACCTAATCCATTTTGTGAATGCATTTGTTGAAATAACATCTTTGTTGGCAGACGGCTCCTGCTATCTTAACATAGCGTGACTAACGTGCATAGCATTGATTCATTTAGCACAGCATAGCACTGATAATGTATGACGGTGACCCCTCCTCACCGTGACTTGTTGACTGTGTTGTGTCTGTGTGTTCGTGCATGACTTTCGGGACTTTCAAATTATTGTAAACACAACATAGTACTGGGATATTCTGATATATATCACATTCTGATATAAATGTTTTGTGTAAAAAAAAAAATATATATATTGTATATTGCGTGCGTGCGTGTGTGTGTGTGTGAAAAGGTATTGGAGGGGGGGCGATGTGGCTGAGCTCTCAAGACACATAACACGTTAGTTACATGTTCGATTATCACATGTCCTCCTCACAACATACCATCAGCGACTTCGGGTTATTGAGAAGCGCTATATAAATTAAATGAATTATTATTATTATTATTATTATTATTATTATTATTATTATTATTATTATTATTATTATTATTATTATTATTATTATTATTATTATTATTATTATTATTATTATTATTATTATTATTACCATTAGGATTAAAGTTGAAAATTGGTGAATAACTGAAAATCATAACATGTAATAAAAAAACTGAAATTACACATTTTATGAACATAGTGTATTCCAATGCTTTGGACCATGCTGTTATGGTTTGAAACCGACTCCAACAGCACGGCACAGACAGGTAGTTCAGAGTTAGCCAAAGACTAGGGCGTATTTATTTCTGAAACAGGAATGAGCGAAATAACAATAAGAACAACAAATGGGAGAATGTTCTTGGCAGAGTTGTCTGCGGCTCTGCAGATCGTCCCGGTATTGAGATGGTGAAGCGGCGTAGCGCCACTGCCTCTGCGGCTCTGCAGCTACTCCAGGATCCAACTCGGGGAGGAACGGAGAGAGAGAGAGAGTGGTCAATAAACAAGCCAACGGAATACAGAGGCAGTCCAGTCCTCCTTAGCTGAGTCCAGTATAAACACACGTGACTTAATCTTCAGTGTTACCAACACACAAGTTTAGCTGAGCCCAGTACAATCCCACGTGACTTAATCTTCAGTGTTACCAACACACAAGTTTAGCTGAGTCCAGTACAAAACAAAAACGGCAAATCTTCAGTGTTATCCAAACACACAGAAAACAGAGAATCCAAAAGGTTCGTTCCAAAAACTCACCAAAGCGCAAATGCGCAAAGCGGGCAACGAGGCACAGCTCCAACGGATGATAGAGATACACAACAGCGGCGACTTCCATGGACGTCCTGAAGAAAAACAGACGAGGCACAACAACGGGGGGAACAGGCTGTAGCAGTGGTAATCCAAAACGACCCGACAATGATTGACAGAAAGACCCGAGTATATGAAGGGCTCTGGGCGCTGATTACAAACAACCAACAGGTGCGTGACGGCAATTGGTACTTGACCTAGAAGCGTGTGGTGGCAATGAGCCAATCCTCCTCACAGTACCTTGAAGCGTGTGGCGGGAATGGGCCAATCCTCACACATGCAATCATATTAACCCCCCACAAGGTTATGTCAATGTTGTTCAAGGTCCAGTTATGCTAGCTGAAATTGCTTCCTCTTAAAGTTGACAAGCTTAAATTTGTAAGGGCTTCATTTTGATAAATGTATTGCTCTGTTGCTTTTTTGTTAAACTAGCTAGTGATTTCTTAAATGCATGCCCTGCTTCACACTTACACAGTGTGGCAGATATCATCCCCCGTCCCATGGCTACGTGGAGGAAGGGAGATACTACTGCCACGGGCAGAGGAGAGTTAATTAACTCATTGGACGTCAGTCACGATGATAGTCGGGTTAACTCGCCAACGCCTGAGCGCCAATCACGAGTATAGTCGGGTTTTAATCGTTATTTCTTTTATTAGCGATATCCATTCATTTTCATCCATCCAACCTGATGTTATCGTTGGGAATGGGTCTGAGCTCGCAAAAGGGCAAATACCGCCGCCTATCGTCTCCCGGATGGTATTGCACATCATTGGATTGGATTGGCTGGGACTGTGCATCAAAAAAAAAGTCCGGTCCAGGTTTTCCTTCTCAGGCATGCAGTATCATTATACCACATTGACTGAGGACACTCTGACCAGCGTGTATTATGTGTTTTGGATATATAACGTTGGATCAATAAACGCGATAAATATTTGGAATGGCGATCAGGAATTGGATTAATCTTTTTGCAGGACATCAGATGTGAGGTAAGGACTCTGTTACCAATCTTGGGTTAATCAGATGTTTCTTTCACAGCGATCACAACATGTCTGTGTGTGTCTGTGTGTGTGTGTGCGTGCCGTTGGCGCCGACCAATGCACGGATAAGCGATTTTTCAGCCCGCTTCTGTATCGTGCATGAGGACACATATACTATCGATAATCTAGCGTTTATTTGAAAACGATTCATAAATCAGCCGAAAAATGACAACGTGTTTTGTGTATTCCACTAAAGGGCTATTATCGCGTCTTTCTCTGGAATTACTAGAAATCACCAAAACTATACTCGTATTTAAAACGGTATCAAACGGAAATGTACAGATGAAAAAACAATCCGTTTTGTGCATGTTGACTGCAAGCAACTCATTGATAAGCGACGGGTGTATTAGACCCATAATTAGAGCCATAATTTAAGATATATTTTAAGCACTCGCAAATCTCCCACTCCTCCCATTGATTAAAGCGGTGGCACTCTACCGCCCTCTGGCGCACTTAAGCGGTGGCGTCCAATGAGTTAAAGAGTTGATAGGACTGATGGAATACACCTGTGCACCACGTGATCACCCACATCCCACACACACAGACACACACACACACACAAGACACACATAGCATAAAACCCTAGGAGAGACAGAGAAGCGTTGAGTGGATGTGAGGAAGGAGCAGAGTTCATAGAGAGAGAGTGAGATACTGAGTTTGTGAGTTAAGAGGTAGTTTGAAGGAGAGGTGAGAGCGAGAAGGTGTTCGTGTTACTGGACCCTGGACTGGCTGAGATACCCCCAAACCCTGATTATTGAACATTCCCTTTTTGTACGAGAGCCTGGAATGTGTATTGACCTTGGACTGTTATATGACCACTCTATTGCCCATCGGACTTGTACTGCAGATCAATAAATATAATTTGTTTATTGAAATTGTGTTTGTGTGGACATTGGAATAGTTTGTTTTGGTCCATGTCGAGCATGAACACCACAAGGCTCGTCACAACAGTTAAACACATGATGAGCAGGGGTGTAAAGTACTTGAGTAATTGTACTTTGTTACAGTACTGTTTTGGGGGATTTGTACTTTACTCAAGTATTATTAGGTTTGTATACTTGTACTTTTACTCAATTACATTTCAGAGAAAAAAAACATAGTTATAGATCGTATAGCTACCGCTCTGCGTCCTTCTGAAACACATCCTTACGCCAGTATAATACTGAATAAAATCTCCACATGCACCTTTATACACCTGGCCACACCCCCATCCGCTCCTATACATAAGCAGGGGTCTGGCCATACTATCAGCTCCTTCCTTACTTTCACCACGGCGAGTGTCTGTGTACACCACTCAAGTTTAGTGTAAAGTGTTGAAGATTGGAGCTGTTAGACATTATTTCTTTATTTTTCTCTCTCACAAGTTTAGAGAAAAGGCTAAGCTATAATGTCTTCATCGGAGGGTTCGAGCGTTGGCAACATCACCCTTCACCAGCGATTCTCTATTGCCGCCTCCGCCGTGCATCGTGGGGCTGCTCTGACTCCACGGTCGTGGCAATCAGACGCACCTGAGCGGCGTCCGGTGGAGAGTCTGCCTCTCTGGGGGGCTGTTGAGCCAAGGCCGTCTCCTGTGAGATGGCCTAGTTCCAGCCCTGGTTCCCCCTCTAGTGGACGGTCGGCCGAACGCAAGCTCTTCGCCTCTGCTCGCTCCCGTCGTAAAATGGTGAGCTGCAGGGACGAACGGCCTGGCTTTGGGGAGTTGCTGGAGCCAGACGAGGGTGCTCCTGCTCGGTCTCCTTGTCCGATGGATACGGAGGATTTTATGGAGGGAGCGGGAGCGCTCTTGTTTGACACTCCCGGTGGAGACGTATCACTCTCCCCTTCAGGGTGTGGCAGAGTGTGATACAGTATGTCTCCTTGGGGTCCCTCGTCATCCGGTGTTGGGTTAAAACCTCCGACTCGGAGACGGGATGCCCTGCTATCAACCTCGTTGGATGGTGGCGCCACACAGAGTCTGCACGGAGGGAGGTACGCATGGGGAATTACGTGCCATGTTCCCGGAGCTCATGGCGGCCACCTCTAATGGTGTGGCGTTGCCGCAGCCACTGCCTGCACCTGTCCCTGATGACTTGATAGGTCATCTCTGGCAACGTTGTTCCTCAATGGAGGCCTACGTGCGTCAGGGACAGGTAATCTGCCGCATCGCTGGCCTTACCCCCGCCTACGTGCCAGTCACGCGGGTGGCGGGTTTGGTCCAGGGATTGAAGGAAGGGGTGCCTCGGCTTGATAGCCCGATGGCGTCTATCCTTTGTCCCGAGGTGGTGTGGGAGCCGTTGCGGAAGCCGGTTCCCCATGGGAAATCGGCTAGGCAGTTGGCCAACTGGAGTGACCAGTCATTCATCGCCGCGACGCAGAGCCTGGCTGCGACGTCAAACATCGCGCAGCTGGCGCGCTTCATGTCGGGGATGATGACGGGCGGGTCTGTGTTGGACGAGCACCATCAAGTCCTACACGCCCAGGCAGTTGGAGCCATCCTGCACCTGATACAGCTGCAGGGAATCGCCGCCGGGAAGATACGTGCCCTGGCCACTCTGTCCCAGCGCCACCTTTGGCTGGAGCAAGCGAGGGTGCCGGAGCAGAAGAGGCTTCCCCTGCTCACGGCCCCCCTCTCTGAAGCTGGGCTGTTCGGGTCTGCCATGCAGCAAATGACAGCTGCATGCAGGGACATGGAGGAGGAGCGTGCTGTGCTCCAGCCCCATTTTCCCCCACCCGACGCTGCCGGTGCTGTTCGACGGAGGCCACGTCGTCGGGGATCCGCGACCGTCGCCACCACCGCCACCGCTGCTGGGCCCTCGGCCAAGAAGGCCAGGAGCGAAGAGGGTGCCTCGTCCGCCGCAGCCAGCCGACCCACGCCCGGAGGTGACGGTAGGGATCGTCGTGTCCAGGCACCCCAGAACCGTCCCTCCGGGCCCGCTCTCCGTGGGGGCAAGCACCGGGCTGCACGCGGCAGGCGCCGCTAAGTGACTTTCCCCCTGTTACCCCTGTTCCCTTCCCCGCCCCAACCATATGATTTGTTCACATTAAATAAAGGGTCCCTCCTGAGTGAGGGACTATTTTTTGTTACAAACTGTGTGTTTATTCACTGTATATGTTGGGGATACGATGTGTGAACCCTCGCCTAGTTGTGGGGTTATTAGGAGAGCAGGACTTTTAGTCCTTCTGGTTGCTACATATATATGTGCTTAGCAAGGCCTGTAGCTAGCACTCGGTCGAAAGTCTTTGTCTTTCCTCATCCTGAAGAAATATGTTTCTTCTTATAGTCAAACATTTTTACCGTTGTGCGAGAGGGTTGTGTGTGTTCTGTTACATTGGTAAACAATGGCATTGAGTCACAGCTTTGGAGTGCTAGCCTACAAGAAGTGCTCATGTGTATAGCTTGTACCGAGGTCTTATTGACCCTCTCTCAACCTTCTGTGTTTTTTTCTTGAAACATGAAACACGGGTGTCGTGATCACACATAAGCCTTCGGCCTTGTTTATAAACCCTGTTCGCAGACGAGTTGTCGTCTGTGGCTAGCGTGCGTTGGGTTAGCTTATCCTGATAGGATATACGCTTCTCCATTAGCATGCTGGCTACATAGGTATCACCGCAAAATGGCTTGTTTTCTATCGTATCCGGGGTGTGGGGTCATGAGGGGGTGAACTGATAAACCCCTCCTTCCCTCTTTTCTGATTGGTCAGGGGGTTGGGCCTTCTATCCTTCAGGTTCCCTGCCGCACTGATTGGTCAGCACGGCACGGGGGGGAGGGGAGTTCCCTGACTCCTCGCCTGTAATGGTCGGTTGAGTCATGGGATTCCCCCCGCCATAGAGTACGTCACTGGGCGCGTTTCTATTGGTTGCCGACTTCCGTGAGTTCTTTACAGGCTCCATATGTGGACCTCTGTTGTTGTCAAGTTGGTGTTACGGTGCATGGGAACTCAAGAGTTCTGCTGCGCTCTGTATATAATGTGTCTTGAGCTTTTGGTCAGGTTGCCGACCCCTGGACTAAGAGGTTGGCCAGTCGACTACGGCTCCTTTCGACCGATTAGTCGACTAATCGATTAATAGGGGTCAGCCCTAGCTGGCCCTGGGTGCTTCTGATAGGAACCATGCATGGGCTTGCGCGCCTTGGTTGCTCATCATTGAAACAGCTTTTTTTATGGGGCAACTGGGATGGAGTTTGTCTCTTCCAAGCGCCAGTGTACTAGGCTTGTCTCGACGAATTCTCGTTCATCTCTGGGGGATGTTAACAGAATAGATCGAAGCATTGGTAGAGGGGTCTCACGCCCTTGGGGTGGGCCACCGGGCGCGGTGCTTTGTGTTCTGACCGTCTGGGTGGCGCCCTCTATAATGTTTTGGATCGACACGCGTACCTCCCCCCCTCCTGGGACTGGGGATGGCGGCGTGATTAGGGCACAGGACTGGTTCTGGTTGCGCCGGACCAGGTCAGTTAACCCGTTGTGCGCCGGGGCGCAGATCTGCTGTTCTGGTACCCTGAGGGGCTTGTGCTTTTTCGGGGGGAAAATACCAGGTCGGCCCGGGCGTTGCAGGGTTTGATGTTATGGAGGTGTTCGTGGTTATGTTACTGCGTGTTATCCCTCACTGTTGCTTGGTCCATATTGTGTTGTGCTAAAGGCCCCTCTCTTCTCCTGCTTGGCGGGGCTGGGAGGGGGCTGTCGAGGTGGTTCTTGTAGAACCCCTCTGGCATCCCTGTGTACGTCCCGGTCCGCCGGGCCCAGGTCCGAATTTGTTTTTGTCGACCTGTTGGCCTGGGTTAACCCCTTCTTGAAAACTGAAACACTTGTACTGCTGTATAGCCAGTGTATACCCGCAGTTGTGTTTTGGAGTTTTTTCTTGGGGGGTTATAGGAACAACCGCCTCATGTTAGAACCAAGGTGGTGGTTGGTTTCCTGGTGTGTTGGTAGCGGAGTCAACTCTTGGGGTAGGCCGGGCTTGGCCCCGTCTGCCTGTGAGTGTGCCCCCTTTTCATGACGTCTGCCAATCATGTCAGCCTTCTCTGCCTCGGCCCCTCTAAGGGTCGGGTTTTTTTTTGTGGAGGCTGCGACATGGTGCACAGCATACCAGCATACGCCCCGTCTGCCGGGGTGCTGTTTTCAGCAGACCCCTTTGGCGCCTGTCTAGTCCGCAGCGCTCCAGGCTCAGGTCGAGTGGCCTGTTGCCTGGATTGAGGGATCGCCCTCTTTGAGGGTTGTCTCCCCGGTGCGCTGCCTGGTCCCACTGTGGGTGTAGTTTCTTGAGTGCTTCGGGGCGGCATGCTGTGGGGGGAAGGGCCTGCTCTTGGATGGGCCCTGTCCGAATACGCTGGCGATGTGGGGGGTGGTGTCACTAGTGACCGCCTGGTGGGGTCTTGATGCTGCGGCGTCGTTGGCGTCGCCCTTTTCCTTCCTGGGGCTGGGTCCTCCTTCGTGCTCCGCTGCTACGGCCTTGCCACAGGGTTGGGTTTTTGCCCTTGACCCCGTAATGTTAGGGGTTGTAACGGGTTTTATTTCTTCCCGTTCGTTCCCTAGTGGCATGTGGGTTGTGCGTTTGTGTAGTCGTGGGTTCTTCTGTGGGAAGGTAAGTCCCACGGTCTGCTCACCCTGTGCGTTTGAGTTGCTAAACCCCTCTTCGCACAGTCGGATCCGATTCCCTCCTGTCCTCCACTAGGGGGGTCCGGGGGCTCGGGTCCTCCCCGGTTCTGATGGTTGTGCGGGGCCTCAGCGGGTACATTTGTCGAGCTTCCGCTCTGCTCAGCTCCTGTGTTCCCGAAGGACACAGAGCGGTAGCTATACGATCTATAATGTACAGTTATATCTATAACCATAGTTATATGAGTATAGCGGACGCTCTGCGTCGGACTCACTGAGGACCCCGTGGTCTTCACCCTGGTGGTGAAAGGCTTGGGAAGGAGCTGATAGTATGGCCACACCCCTGCTTATGTAGAGGAGCAGATGGGGGTGTGGCCAGGTGAATGGGTGTATAAAGGTGCATGTGGAGATTTTATTCAGTATTATACTGGCGTAAGGATGTGTTTCAGAAGGACGCAGAGCGTCCGCTATACTCATATAACCGTACGTTTTTACTCCTTACATTTAAAATGCAGAACTACAAAGTACAAATCTTGCAGGTCCAACTATTTTAATTTGTATATTTGTTTCTCTGGCCGAACTAACGCTAACGTTATTAATCGTTAACGCTTACTGAGAAATGTCCACTGTAAGCTTGTTAACATTTTGTAGCAATGCTAGTGGAAGCGAATGGGGTCAGCTAGCCAGTATCTGGTTTGGTAAACTGGCAAGCTGAACCCATTTGTTGCCATTAGCATTGCTACAAAATACTAACAAGCTTTCAGTGGATATTTGCATTAACCACTAACCAGTGCCGATATAAAAATAATTTTCAACTATTTGACAAGAACCTTAGGATGTGCAATGTCGAACCCACGTGTGGAAGGGTGGATTATCCATGCTTGTGGGAGTAGTAGTACACAGCCACTGGGTAGCAGGATACTATATAATTGGATCTATATGTACCCCCGTCTTTGGCCCGGAATGTCGTTCTGGAGGGCTTGCAGCAGGAGTGGATGGGGCCCAGGATTTACTAACCTGGGGAATGGTACTCTGGTCTCCCTCGCCTTCCAAGGCGGTCAGCAGTAGCTCCCCACACACTCTCACTTCCCCCAGTACCTCCGACAGCCCTCCCACACCCGGTGACTGTCAGTTCAATAGTATTATTGGGCTTCCCTGTAAGCAGTACCCTTCCTTGACCACCTGTATAGACCCTTCAAATGCTATTCTGTGAATGGAGTGTAAGGGTTAAATAATTATGCAGTCACAGTATTTACCCAGGAGTTAGGTTAGCAAATGGAAGAAACAGACACACACACAGTGCTCCCAATTATATCTACTTTGTATTTAAGCCTGGGCAGGTTATCAGTTACAGGTTGTACTTCAGATTTATTCAGATAGCACTTATTCATGAATGGCACCGGGTGCTCTCACTAATAATGTAGGGGAACACTATTCCCACCATAGGCACTGCATGCTCAATACATTAATAACACCCCGCTTGTACTAGGGGAGACCCAGGCATAAAGTAGAGAAACATTGGGAATTCAAACAACAAGAATAATAATAAAAATACAAAAGAAACCAAGCAAATGTGGGCCCACGTTACCAAAATAAAACCTACACTAAAGCCGGCTTATATTGTTTGGGGTACCCCTTAGACACTGGTTGTTAGCGTTCACTTGAATGGACATTGATGTTGATACACGAGGTACCGTTCGTACTTAGCCAAGATGGCGGACCCACTCTTATCACCTCTCGTCCAGGTGACAAGATGGCGTCGGGCGATCCCGCGAGCACAGCCAGCGGGCTGGGCGAACAGCATGGGCAGTGGTGAACTGGAGGAGACCTCTGCTGGTGGGAAGAGGCGTCCTCTGCGACGTCGGGGAGACGTCCACTGCTGGCTGTTGCTTGCTGCTGTCGCGCGAGCTAATACTGTTGGCTACCCTAAACACAGCTAAACTTTGGGTCTGGATGCACCCTCCTGCTATATCGGTTGTACTACTAACGCAACGTAGCTGACTGTACCACGGTCTTCAGCGCCGCGCGCCCGGTAGTCTACTGGAGTCAGACGGAGCCGTTAGCAGCATGCTAATACACCGCACACTTACTACTATAACCCGTTAACTATAGACGTTAGTCCCGTTAACTATGCGGCACGGTGGTGTAGTGGTTAACACTGTCGCCTCACAGCAAGAAGGTCAAGGGTTCGATTCCCGCTTGGGGACCAGGTTTCCATGATGCCAGTTACCCAGGTGGGGTATCTCCCAGGCCTTTCTGTGTGGAGTTTACATGTTCTCCCCGTGCTAGCAAGGGTTTCCCCCCCGATAAGATAAACCCAATGGAAAAACATGCACAACAATAGATCGCTAACGCTGTGGCGTCCTTGACGAAGACGGACAGGAGCACTTGGATTGGTCCCCTGGCGCGGCTCACGTTGACGCCTGTCTGCTCCCGGCTGCCCTTGGGGGGGAAGGACCACGGGATGGGTTAATCGCAGATACGAATTGCATGCATGCATCGCATGTGTGCCGATTGATGACCTCTGAGCAGGTCCTAAATTATTATTATTATTATGGACGTTAGTCCTTCGTTCTGTATCGCTTACTCACACACTATCGCTGGTACTTCTAGGATAACACGTCAACTAGCAATTACTTCTTATCACCCGTCGCTCTCCAACGGGGCTCTTCCACATAACTTCTGCAACGGGGCTCTTCCAGAGCACACACCCGCTGCGACTGTTCACGGTCGAGTTCACTGCCGAAGAGAGCTTCCTGGTCCTCTCGCCCCCAGGTAATTCCCTCTTCCTCGTTGCTTCCCTCTCTACTCCGCTCCACCTGCCACCACTGCCACTCCGCCCCCTGCTGGAAACCGCCACTGATCCCACTCTAGGACCACTCCAGAAAGGGAGAAAGGTGCTTAAATGTTATTGTTAGTGATCCATACTGAAGCCGGAGAAGAGTAGCACCTCACCTCGTTATTAGACCGGGCGAGATATCAAAAGGAACACTGTTTATCACACTTTATACACACACAGGGAAAGGAACAGTTAGTTAGCACTTCTGAATACTTAGTATAATATTCAGGCTGCTACATTTCCCCCCACTTTAAACTTGCCAAGTCCTCTGCAAGTTACTCAATGAAACCAGTTTAATGACATGAAAACGGTCCTTAGACCAACAGTTTCACACATTGTTTCATTAGTTTCACACACTGTTCTACAACCACACTCTTCAGCACGTAGTCCTGGCAATACCGAGCGGGTAGCCGACCTCTGGTGCTCCTCTGGGGCCGGGTTCGTTCAACCTCCCCTGCGTCTGATTCTGTGTCAGATTCGTCTGTCTCTGTTGGTAGGCCCTCGGCCACGGCTTCGCCCTCCGAGGGGCCGCCCGCGGCACCCTCCTCGCCCCTGTCCCCGCCGTCTTCTCCATCCTCGTCGGAGGGAACTGACTCTACCTCTCCTCCCTCGTTCGGCACTGCTTCAGCGACGACCCGCTGGACCCTGGGTGGGTTACACGCCCTAGGGTGCGGTTCTCGAGAGTAAACGAAGGCACCCCCCACGTCTGATTCGGATGAGCTCCGCGCTTTCCTCGGGATCCTTCGGGGAGTTCTCATCCGCTCTTCCGGGTCGGAGGCCGGGAAGGAGCAGATCTTGAGTTGATCTCTATGCACGGTTCTTTCGGGGCCCCCTCCTTCGGGGCGAACCGTGAACACTGCCGTCCCCTCATGGCTCTGCTCAACCACCATGTAGGGCGTGGGCTCCCACTTGTCTTGTATCTTGTTGCAACCCTTGGGTCGGTGGTCGCGGATCAGGACTCGGTCCCCCGCTCTCAAGAGTGCGCCCCTGGACTTCCGGTCGTATATCCGCTTGTGTCGGTGCGAGGCATGCTTGGCGGTGGCATTCGCGGCCTCCGCAGCGGCCTTCAGTCGCTCCTGATGTCCCTGAACCCATTCATCTAGGTTCTCCGCACCATCGTCGACATCCCTGCCCCCCCGGACGTCTCGGGGCATCCTGGCATCCCTCCCGAACAGCAGGTAGAAGGGGGAGTACCCCGTGGAGGAATGTATGTGGCAGTTGTACGTGAGTACCAACTCCGGCAAGTGCTCTTTCCAATCCCTTTTCTTGTCGGCGGGCAGACTCCTTAGCATGTCGTGCATGGTTCTGTTGAATCGTTCGCACTGCCCATTCCCTTGGGGGTGGTAGGGCGTGGTGCGGCTCTTTGAGATCCCATAGAGCTTACAGAGCTCCTTAATCACGCTGGACTCGAAGTTTCGCCCCCGGTCGGCGTGGAGCCGAGCGGGGCAGCCGTAATAGACGAACCAGTGTTTGATAATTGCGACGGCGGTGGTCTTGGCGGTTTGGTCCTTGGTCGGGATGGCGATGGTGAACCGAGTGAACATATCTGTTAGCACCAATACGGTCTCGTACCCGCCCGCCGACATTTCCAGTAGGGTGAAGTCCATGGCTAGGACTTCCATGGGCGCCGTTACGTTGGTGCAGGTCATCTGGGCCTGCGCCTTCGGGAATACGTCCCGGGCCAGTGCACACCGCTTGCACCGCTGCACCCAGCTCTTCACCTCTTCGGCCATCCCGACCCAGTAATAGCTCCGCCGCATCAGCTCCACGGTCCCCCTTCCACCGAAGTGTCCCCCGTCTTCATGCTGAGTCTCATATATCCACCGCCGCAGGACTGCCGGCACTACCAGCTGCAGGACCTCCTCCCCGTCTCGGGGGTCGCTGACATGTCGGAACAACACCTGTTGGTGCAGACGGAACCTCTCCCACTGTCCGTATATTTTACGGAGTCCTGCGTCCATCTCCTGTAACTGGGCCTTAGAGGGCTGGACTCCCCCAGTCACCGCACGCCACACCGGTCCCAGTTTGGGATCGTCTGCCTGGAATTGCCGTAACTCCGCCCAGCTGTATCCGCTGTTCCCCTTCTGGGTCACGATCTGCCTCGCCACGACAGTCGGAACCCCTCCTGGTTCGGTCCGTCCCTCCGGACTTAGGAGGGCCCGGACTTTGTCCGCTGGGATCACCACATAGCCTTTGTGTGCGAGTGGGGCGGGGACCCTCAAGGGGACGACCCATTCCTCGGGGACCAGCCGAGTAGGAGTGCCCTTCGAGTACGGTATTGGTGCCGTTATCGTGAGGAAGTCCTTCTCAGTATCCTCCACTTCTGGTTCTGGCCTTATCGGCCTGCGTGACAGGGCGTCAGCGTTCTGATTGAGCCGGCCGGGCTTGTAGTGGACCACGAAGTCATACTCAGCCAGCTGAACGTTCCAACGCTGTTCCACCTCTCCCAGATTGGCCGTGCCCAGATACCTCAGCGGGTTGTGGTCGGTGACCACGGTGAACTGTGCGTACAGCAGGAGGTCCCTGAACTTCTCTGTGATCGCCCACTTCAGGGCGAGGAGCTCCAGCTTGAACGCGCTGTAGTTCTGGTCGTTCCTCTCCGACCCTCGTAAGCCTCGGCTGGCGAAAGCAATGACGCGCTCCACGCCCTCTTGTTTCTGGCTCAACACTGCCCCCAGCCCCAAGTAGCTACCGTCAGTAGTCACGATGAAGGGAAGGCGGAGGTCCGGGTAGGCCAACACCGGGGGCTTCATGAGGCACTCCCGCAGGTGATCGAAAGCCTCTTGGCACTGGGGAGTCCACTTGAATGCCTCGGTTCGTCCCTTAACGAACCCCTTTTTTTCTTTCCCCATCAGGGCATGCAGGGGCTGGGCTACTTGAGCGAAACGGGGCACGAACCGCCGGTAGTAGGACAGGAACCCGATCACCTGTCGTACCAACTTCCAGTGCCTTGACCTTGTCAGTGTCGACCTGGACTCCGGCCGCTGACACGATGTGTCCCAGGAATTTCACCTCTGTCTTGAGGAGAAAACACTTCCTGGGCTTGAACTTGAGCCCATGTTCCCGGAGACGCCCAAACACCAGGTCCAGTTTCTGGCAGTGACTCTCAAAGTCGCGGGCGAACACCAGCACATCGTCCAGGTATACTAGCAGGACATCAAAGGCCAGGTCCCCTAGTACTGCGGTCATCAACCGCTGAAACGTCGCCGGGGCGTTGCACAGCCCAAAGGGCATACAGGTCCACTGATAGAGGCCGAAGGGCGTTGTGACGGCCGTCTTCTCCTGGTCTTCCTCCTTCACCGCCACTTGGAAGTAACCTGCCGTGAGGTCGAGGGAAGAGAAGATCCGGGCCTGCCCCAGGGCGTCTAGGGACTCCTTTATCCGGGGTAGAGGGTACGTGTCCCGGTGCGTCACATTGTTCAAGCGGCGGTAGTCGCAACAGAACCGCACGGAGCCGTCCTTCTTGATGACGATCACGGCCGGGGACGCCCATGGACTACAGCTTTCCACGAGTACGCCTTGGTCCACCAGGTCCTGCACGTGCCGTTTCACCTCCTGGAAGACGTGGGGCGGTATCCGGCGGTGCCGTTGCTTGACGGGGTGTGCGTCTCCGGTGGGGACGTAATGTGTGACCGTGGTTGTGTATCCGTAATCCCCGTCGTCAACAGAGAACACGTCTTATGTTTCTCGAGTACCTCATTCAATCGGCGTACTTGGGCCAGGGTGAGGTCTTCCAGATTCGCCTGAACGGGCACGACGAGCTCCCGGGTCCTCTCATCGGCCGCCGCCGGTGCCGGTTGGTCTCGGGTGTCGATCGCCATCACCCTATATCCCCCGGTGACCTCCTCTACAGTCGCCCTCTCCTTGGACCGCACTTGTTTGGGGCAGTGGAGTTCCGCCAGTTGGGACCGGGGCTGGAGTACGATCTCGGCGTCTGTCGGGTTCATTAGACGCACGGGTACTCCCGTTCTCTCTGCTCCAGGGCCGCCACCACCCGACGTAGTGCGACACTTCCGGCATCGCGCCGGCGGCTACTGGCGGGACGCATCCCCTTAATCCCCTTGAAGAGGCCGTCTACTCCGCCGAGCACGTTCATCTCCAGGAGTCCCGGAATGGTGTCTCTCTCGGGTCCTCGGAAGTGGTCGTCCTTCACCACAAATATGCACTTCCCGGGGAACGTCAGGTCCAAGCACTTCACCTCTGCGTACAGGCACCCCACCGCAGGGATCTCCAAACCGTTGGCGGCGGTGAGGGTGATCCAGTTGGCGGCGGTCAGCTTCTGTTTTGAGAAGTTCCGCTTGAAGTGGCTCTCCGTCATCGTCGTCACCTCGGCTCCAGTGTCAAATAGGCAGCGGGTGTCCACGCCATCTATCTGCACGTCCAGAGTGAAGCATCCCCCGTGTACCTGGTGCTCCTCTGGGCTCTCGGCGACCGGGTCGGCGGCTCCGGTCGCGACAGCGTCAATTGCCCATTCCGGTCGGAGTCGAGGCCTCAACGGGCTCGGCGCTTCGGGAGCGGGAGAAGAGGCGGGGTGTGTCCTGCTTGCGGGGCAGGGGCAATCTCTGGCGATATGGCCCGGTTGTTGACAGGCGTAGCATATCCGCCTCCCGTCCTCCTCTCGCCTGAGCATTCCCCGCGAGGTTGCGGGCACGTCTCGCATGGGTCGCCGTCTAGCAGCGCCTCTCTGGGGCGTGTCTCGCTCTTGGTGTAAGGCCTGGAATAACTGTTCCTGGCACGCGCTCAACCGCTCTTGGCCGGCGAACAGCTGTCGGATCGACTGCTGGAGGGGGTCGTGAGGGGAGGGGTCATGCGTCCCTCTGCGGTGGCGGCGTGAATCATGCCTCGGGCGGGACTCTTCGTGGGGCCCAGGACCATCTCTTCCTCGGACCAGTCTATCGCCTCCTTCATCAGGTCGATAAACGTCCGTTCCCCGTCCTCTCTCCCGCGCCTCCTCATCTCCCATCTCAGCGCCTCGTCCCTCAGGCCGAGCGCAAACTGCTCCCGCAGCCGGGCTGCAGGGTCGGCGACCTGTCCGGGGTCTCTGTCCTGAATGCGCCGCATCCGCTCTTGCAGGTCATATGCAAACTCCCGTATGCTCTCCCCGTCCGATTGTCGGCAATCGAGGAACTCCCTCAGGCGGACACTGACTGGGGTCTTGTCTCTGTACGTCCCCTGCAGCAGGTGGAACAGGGCGTCTGGCCTCTGGGCCCGTTCCCTCCATGGCAAAGCGTACCGTCCGCTTAGCTTCGCCCTTTAAGTGCTGCTGTATGAACTCCGCCTGGTCGTCGCCGGGCACTTTGCGGCTTCGGAAATAGGCCTGTATTTCTCGGATCCAATCCTCCACCGGCGACTCCCCTCTCTCCTTTCCCCCGCCGAACTCGCTGCAGTCTCGGTCTCGCTGGACATACACTGTCTGCGAGGGGGCCGGGCAGGGTTCACGGCCTTGGTTCTGTTCCAGTTTCTTCACTGTTTCTTCCAGTGTCTTCAGTCGTGCCATCTGTGTCTGGCACTTCTCCTGCAGCTCCTCAATCTTTACCGCCATCTCCTGCGCGGTTCGGGTCCCTTCGTCGGACGTCATGGTCTCTCTACTGGTCTGTCAAGGAAGTGGAGTAGGATGTTGATCCTGTTCGTGACGCCAAATGTAGAAGGGTGGATTATCCCTGCTTGTGGGAGTAGTAGTACACAGCCACTGGGTAGCAGGATACTATAGAATTGGATCTATATGTACCCCCGTCTTTGGCCCGGAACGTCGTTCTGGAGGGCTTGCAGCAGGAGTGGATGGGGCCCAGGATTTACTAACCTGGGGAATGGTACTCTGGTCTCCCTCGCCTTCCAAGGCGGTCAGCAGTAGCTCCCCACACACTCTCACTTCCCCCAGTACCTCCGACAGCCCTCCCACACCCGGTGATTGTCAGTTCAATAGTATTATTGGGCTTCCCTGTAAGCAGCACCCTTCCTTGACCACCTGTATAGACCCTTCAAATGCTATTCTGTGAATGGGGTGTAAGGGTTAAATAATTATGCAGTCACAGTATTTACCCAGGGGTTAGGTTAGCAAATGGAAGAAACAGACACACACACAGTGTTCCCAATTATATCTACTTTGTATTTAAGCCTGGGCAGGTTATCAGTTACAGGTTGTACTTCAGATTTATTCAGATAGCACTTATTCATGAATGGCACCGGGTGCTCTCACTAATAATGTAGGGGAACACTATTCCCACCATAGGCACCGCGTGCTCAATACATTAATAACACCCCGCTTGTACTAGGGGAGACCCAGGCATAAAGTAGAGAAACATTGGGAATTCAAACAACAAGAATAATAATAAAAATACAAAAGAAACCAAGCAAATGTGGGCCCACGTTACCAAAATAAAACCTACACTAAAGCCGGCTTATATTGTTTGGGGTACCCCTTAGACACTGGTTGTTAGCGTTCACTTGAATGGACGTTGATGTGGATACACAAGGTACCGTTCGTACTTAGCCAAGATGGCGGACCCACTCTTATCACCTCTCGTCCAGGTGACAAGATGGCGTCGGGCGATTCCGTGAGAACAGCCAGCGGGCTGGGCGAACAGCATGGGCAGTGGTGAACTGGAGGAGCGTGCTTTGATGGCGACCTCTGCTGGTGGGAAGAGGCGTCCTCTGCGACGTCGGGGAGACGTCCACTGCTGGCTGTTGCTTGCTGCTGTTGCGCGAGCTAATACTGTTGGCTACCCTAAACACAGCTAAACTTTGGGTCTGGATGCACCCTCCTGCTATATCGGTTATACTACTAACGCAACGTGGCTGACTGTACCACCGGTCTTCAGCGCTGCACGCCCGGTAGTCTACTGGAGTCAGACGGAGCCGTTAGCAGCATGCTAATACACTGCACACTTACTACTATAACCCGTTAACTATAGACGTTAGTCCCGTTAACTATGGACGTTAGTCCTTCGTTCTGTATCGCTTACTCACACACTATCGCTGGTACTTCTAGGATAACACGTCAACTAGCAAGTACTTCTTATCACCCGTCGCTCTCCAACGAGGCTCTTCCACATAACTTCTGCAACGGGGCTCTTCCAGAGCACACACCCGCTGCGACTTTTCACGGTCGAGTTCACTGCCGAAGAGAGCTTCCTGGTCCTCTCGCCCCCAGGTAATTCCCTCTTCCTCGTTGCTTCCCTCTCTCCTCCGCTCCACCTGCCACCACTGCCACTCCGCCCCCTGCTGGCAACCGCCACTGATCCCACTCTAGGACCACTCCAGAAAGGGAGAAAGGTGCTTCAATGTTATTGTTAGTGATCCATACTGAAGCCGGAGAAGAGTAGCACCTCACCTAGTTATTAGACCGGGCGAGATATAAAAAGGAACACTGTTTATCACACTTTATACACACACAGGGAAAGTAACAGTTAGTTAGCACTTCTGAATACTTAGTAGAATATTCAGGCTGCTACACACGTATAAAAAAATGTAAAAGAACTACACCCTTAATTTTTTCCAATGCTATAGTTTGGCCAACTTTACAACTGGATGCTGTGATGTGAATGCCGTCCATGTTTGTTTACCTTGACATGCTTTTTCAAATTCGATGGAGAAGTGCATTAAATAATTTTAATAAAAAAAAAGTGTCTTCTGTTCTTTAATTTCATAATTTCATAATTAATTTCATAATTTCATTCAGTCTATCGCAGAACACATTCCATTGTGGGCAGAGTGTATGCTTGATTTCATTCCAGCCTTGACTAAAGACCAGCTGATGATTTCACTAATTGGCTCATCTCTTCAACTAACTCACCTGGTGCAATGTGTAGTTAAAATGAAAACTTGGCCCACAATGGAATGAGTTTGAGATCCCAGGGCCCTCATTCATCAACGTGTCTTACGCACAGATATGTGCTTAACCTGTGTGTACAACCATTTCTAAGCAAAGAGTGGGATTCATCAATTTCAACTTGAACTTGACTTCGTGCTTATGTGTACGCACAGCTCGGAGCACACTTAGCTGACGCCCAGTGGTAGAATATATTATTACAACAAGGAAATGAGCTTCTGTGCATTAGTTTCAACACTGGCATGTTCTGTATGAACCGTAATTCATTATAGTTCATTGTAAAATAGCAACAGTAGTGTAATTATGGTCAAAACCCTATAAATAGCATTTGGAATAATAGATCTTTCTCTCAGAATGAATGCAGCATGGTTTATATAGCGTTATCGGAATATACGGGGTGTACTGACTGACTGCGCTCCGCGTAGCTCAACTCGTTATTATTTTGCGCACAGACCGCAGAAACACGGGAACGTTTTGATTATATTTAAAAGGCTTTACGTTAAACGAAACAAGTGGAATTTCGAAGCTGTAAGCAGAATACAAGTCATATGAACACCCACGATATAGTGTTCTTCCCCCTTTTTACTGTATAAGAAAGAATAAAAAAACGCATTGCAATGACACCAGGGTGTATGTGTATTACAAAACCCTTGCAATAATGTGTCTTAAATGAATGAAAAGCATACATGCTCTGGACACAGAGCATATCGTGTGGGTGATATGACTTGTATTACACTTACAGAATTCCACGTATTTAGTTTTACAATGTCAAAGCCTTTTAATGTAAATCAGAAACGTTCCCGTATTTCTGCAATCTATGTGCAAAATAATAACGAGTTGAGTTCTAACAAAGAACATATTACATGCTGGTATGCTGATAGAGTAAACTATTATATGAATATGATATGATATAAGGTATACACTGGTCCGTCGCATACACTGGTATGCGCAAGTTACTGTTGCATAATGTAGGCTATGGCTGCTATTATATGTAATCCATATAGGCTATACCTAATAGTATATGATTTTTAGAGGCATCTATTTTGTTGTCGGTAATACCGACAACAAAATAGATGCCTCTAAAAATCATATAGCCAATCGAACACAACTAATAAAGGCATTCATATTACAGCACGGTTATAATGACACACAACCAATGCCAAACAGTGGTCAACGAACGGTCTTTATTAGTATTTTGAGCTGTCCAGGCAGAATTGC